>NW_022990981.1:2553552-2771052 GCF_902827175.1 Gymnodraco acuticeps
GTATGTGAAAGAGGATGGTAGTATGTGTGTAATCGGTAAACAATGTATGTAAGACAGAATAATAATCTATATAAGAGGGAATAGTATGTTACTAACAATAGTCATATGTGTAAAACAGAATAGCAGTGAATGAAAGGCTGAATAATAGCTTATATAAGAGGTAATAATAGTTCATGTGAATGACAATATATTTATCCAGGTGTATCCCATTGAGATCATTGATCTCTTTTTCAAGGCAGACCTGCTCAAGTAGGTTCCACATGAGACATAAAAACATAAACAGGTGTATAGGCAACCCAGTCTCATGGCATTTCGTGTTCACCAACACGATTTTGAATCTATTGATTCGTGTTCACCAACACGATTTTCCCCTTTTTTTGGTGTTGCACAGCACGATTTTAAAAGCAATGTATTTCTATTGGAAGTATGTTTCGTGCCTGCAGCACGTATTTTCCTCCGGTCGGGTCGTGGAAGACCGGAAGCTGTGTGGTTCATAAAAACATGTTCTTACTCAATATCAAGCCACGATTATTGTTTTTATTTTAAATCGTATAATGTCAGACTTTTGTTGCCGTCTGTGAGGAAAATAAACACACTGTTATTTACTCACCAATAAGACACAATTATCCTTGCTTTTATTTATTTGTTTAATTCCATAATCTCTGGATTTTTTGGTGTCCGTCAGGAACTGAATTTCAAAATAAAAATAACCAGAAACAGACGTAGGCCTCTAGGAGTTTAGGATGGCCAAAGACACTACACTACCCATAATCCCCAGCTATGGTTTAGGACTACTGTCCCCATGATTAATCTTCAAGCTCTGGGATTGGATGTTGGAGTGGCAGTGCGCCAAGGTTACGCCGAGCGTCAAACAGCTGTTTGAAATGGAACGAAACCACGCCAGACTATCCAAAACCGGAATCGAACGCCCCCCCAGAACTACACATGCTGGCTATTGTGTTTCACAAAATGTTTTATGGGACGTCTCTACTGAACGTTTTAGTTTTTCCCACAATTAGAAATTGCCAGTATTAAACACATTGGTGTTATCAAATGTAAAACATATATTTAATAAATGGGTGAAAATCGCTTGTGTCCATAATGCGCAGCATTAATATATACCCACATTACAGCTCATTGTTACTTTGTAATTCTACTCCATCGATCATCTTAAGATAAGATACTTTATTGATCCCAATTTGGGAAATGTTTTTGTTACAGCAGCATGTACTACTTTGTTCTACTCCACTACAATTCAGAGGTTAACCTGGTATTTTTACTCCACTACATTTATTTTAGTTACTTTGCAGATTCTGATTAATGATGTGAAATATAAACTACCCTTAAAGCAGACTTTAGTTACACCTGAGTAAAATTCAGGGAAGGTGATTGTCAAGTGCCAACAATCAGGAGAGATATTTGATAGCTGGTGCTTGAGAAGACTAAACATTTATCTGCAATTGACATGAATGGAAACAAGTAATAAAGTATATTCATTACTCGTTATTCTCTACTAATAGTTAATTAAAGACTGTATATTATGGCTATTTTGCACATCCCTTTCAAGATTTTCAAAGGTTTATTGACATATCATATACACAACTACGGTGTAGTTATGCAATGAATGAAAATCTTGGGTTACAGGTTCCTCAACAGTGCATTACAAGACATCTATCAATATGTGTGTACCTCCACCATTAAACTGTCATATTCTGCACATTTATTATACTATCTACATACATAAGAGTATAATTAATATGTATAATATCAGTTAAAATAAGTGCTTCAACATAGTTAACATTGCAGGAAAGCAATATATTAGACGTTAAGTACGTTGTCAGGCTTAATATTTATCTGTAGATAGATACTCCCAAAACTTTTTTCTTATTTAAAAGAAGACCTTAATCTAAAGTATTCTTTAATGTGTTAATAAAGGTTAATTCGTTTTTCTGTTTTGCACCTCCTCATATTAATATCTTTGTACATCCTGCACTAAACTGTTTTATTGTAGAGATCACTTACAGTATCTTCTTGATATTTTATATTCTATATTTCTATCACAGACCTTCTACTTTCCCCCTATGAAAGTATGTACTCTAAATATTTTTTCATCAAATATAACACATAAAAACAATAATTCAATAACGTGCTTTAACCACTAGGCGGTGCACACAAGGTACACACAGCCATAATAACTTTGTATTATTAGTGTAGGATACTTATGTATGTACAACATCTGAAGATGTGTAGTTTTATTCATGCTTTCAAATAATTTTACAGCATATTGCTATACTATTTCAGACTCAGTATTTACATTCTTACATTCAAAGAAAATCAGTAATATCTTTAAAAACTACAAGTCCTTTTATATCAGCTGTGCACCATTATGTTGTAAACCTATCTATGAATTAGATCAAATGTAAAAGTCAGCCGAATTAGTGTTGATACTGCAAGGAGACATATTGTGTGAAGAGAAATTGAATATGTTTAATTGTTGATATATTTATGATCCACGTCAAGTATTCAGTTTCGGCGGCATTTCTTCCAGTTTTTCCAAAGGTCTTCTCATCAGGGCTCTATAAATAAAGAATTACGGCAGATCTGTAATATGTAATGCAGCCGAACCGTGTATTACAATCCCGTTATGTGATGACTTTCAAAGAGAAAAGCAAGAACACTCGGAATTAAGTATTCTTTTATTCTTTTAAAATGTTTTCCGGATTTCATATCATATAAACACCAAATCCCAGCATGCATTGCGGCTAAAACATCCAATCAGCGAGCTTAAACCATAGCTGAGGATTTTGGGTAATCGCTCGAAATGCCTACGTCTGTTTCCGGTTATTTTTATTTTGAAATTCAGTTCAGACGCCAAACAAGTCAGAGATTATGGAATTAAACCAATAAATAAAAGCAAGGATAATTGTGTGTTATTGGAGAGTAAATAACAGTGTGTTATTTTGAAAAGAATAACAAATTAGAAGGAAAAAAAGATTTAAAAAATACAGATTTCAGTATTCTGAGCCTCTGAGCCCCATTTATTTTCCTCACAGACGGCAACAAAAGTCCGAAATTATACGATTTAAAATAAAAGCAATAATTGTGGCTTGATATTGAGTAAGAACATGTTTTATGAACCCCACAGCTTCCGGTCTTCCAAGGCACGAAACACATTACCAGTAGAAATACATTGCTTTTAAAATCGTGCTGTGCAACACGAAACAAAAAGGGGAAAATCAATAGATAGATGCCATGAGACTGGGTTGGTATAGGATGTGTGCATAAGAATAGTTATGAGTGTGAGAGAGTATGATTAAAAAGGAAGTTGGACTAAATTCTCAGTTCCTGATTGGCTCTACATTTTTTGTCTGACGGACACCGCCCAAGAAAGGCAGTAGACTGCTACTAATTTTCCCTATGCAACCTGAAGAGTAAAAGGGTCAAGTCCGTCAGAAAGCAATGACTGTAAGTGTAAGCCTTACACTTACACTGTAAGGATTAGTAACATGTATTGTGTTTATGTGATGACATTTGGAGATGAGAACTCAATGAGAAAATGCGTCAGCATTCGCGCTAGTGTTAGCATACAGATGCTTATTGCACAGATAGTGTAAATAACCCCATTTGTGTTCTGTGAGACTGAAGGGGATGTTGCATTGTTTTTGTTGCTTTCGTTGCAGTTTTATATACGTCTTAAATGTAATTTAGGTTAACTTCCTGTTTTATTTAGATGCTTTTATTTTGAAGGCGAGTTTACACTGTTGACAGGAAGTTGTTGTTGCTATGGAAACAACATGACTGCGAAAATAAATATCTTCTATAAAGACAGAGAAAGTAAATAATAAAGTGTATGTTTAAATGTTAGCACCCCCGAAGAGGCACAAGGTTGGTATTTACTATAATATAAAATTGTAGGTTGTGTCCTAATTTGTTTATAAACTGTGTTGTAGCTTTGCTGTCTGTTTACAGTTAACTTTTGGGAGTATGCTAAAGTGATTCTAATACGGATTGAGCCTAAATGTATTTGTTCTTTTTCTGTCTTTATAGCTCTTACGTTGACTCTGGAGTTTCAATAAATTCTAAATCATCAGTAAAGTCTACGACCATATTTAGGAGGGGTATGCTACAGCTAGCATTAGCAATATTTACCTTGTTTACACTTAGCGGTCCTAAGTATTAATCTGTGTATGTTACACTTGCATATATGAGATCATTAAGTGCCTTGTATCTTCTTTTTTTTTATAGTTTCACTCCGTTTAAACAGTGGCAAACCGTCAGGGCCTTCAAGGTATTCAGAGAATACCCTGGAACACTCAGATAAAACAAACAAAAAATCGATTTAATTATATAAATACAATGTAATAAAATGTATATAAAATGAATAAATGAGAATCGTATCTGTGTTGTTGATCTGTAATATTACAGTGTTACGTTGATTTGTTTGTCCTTCTCGGACCATGCACTACGCATTTCAGTGGTTTTGTGTTAGAAAAGAAAGCAACCAATCAGATCTTGTTCTGGGTCTCTGGGTAGAATATCCTTCAACCAAGGTATTCTACATCCTTGATATATTGCCCTGGCCGTTGCACTGAATGAGAGCGTACGTTTGGACTGACAGTTTGATCAACCAATCATATATTGATTTGTAGCCAATGGGCGTATTCTTTCAGAGTTCCCCTCGGTTCCAGGTACTCTAGAAGGCCCGCTAGTTAACTGGCTCGAGACAGAGGATCTAGATCAGGGGTGGGGAACCTTTTTCCTCTCAAGGGCCATTTCAATTTGTACAATATCCTCAGAGGGCCATACAAGTTATTGACCTCTGCTTAAAAATACTAAAATCACAGCCCATTCATTTGGCCTTTCTTTCATGCTGTGCAAAGAAAAAGCAACCTCTTAATCCAGATATCTTACCATGACTCGCGCATGCATGCACATGCACAGTTGTGGCATGACCACCAAAACAGAAAGATATGGACACAAGATGTGTGCAAATGTATTTAGTTTCCTATCCATATGAACATGATTTAAGTCGGGGGGGGACCTAACCTCCTCTAGGGGGGGGGGGCATGCTCCCTCGGGAAGATTATTTTTTAAATATTGAAGTTAAAAGCATCAATCTGGTGCACTTTGAGAGCAACATTAAGAGATCTATGGATACATCTCTCAACACCCATATGAAACAGAATTGTTAACAGATTAATTTTTCTTTATGGATATTTTTACAAATCACTACCCTTTCAAATTGTATTCTTGTTTATTAATAACAACTTTTTTTACTGTCATATAGTAGTTTATACCTGTTGTAGTGCCGAGAGATAGGGAGTCAGAGGTGGTGCAAGGAAGGTGCAAAAGGGTACTTTATTTAGAAGCAACTAAGGTCATGTTGTCCGGTTGCAGTCCGGGAAGAAGAGAGTGAAGACAGGAGGGCACACAACATGTATAGAAAACACATAACATGTCCGTGTGGGAACAATACCCCCAACTGTAGTTCCATGTATGAATTATGTCCCAGTGTATTAATAGGTGGTCACCACACTGTTTACTTTATTTTCTTATTTTTTTACAACTATAATGATCATATAAAGATGTGCCTTTACCTCACTGGTAATAGAAAAAGCTTCTTATATTCGTTAGCATAGCTAGCTAACCAGATGCTAATAACAACAGAGTTATTGACTGTATGATCAGTATGACAGATGAACAGATCGCCACTGGGCTTTCAACTAAAGACACAGCCACGCAACAACTGTGGCATGTGTACGGCTCCTTATGGGTAGGCCTACTGACATTTTTGAAATGACGAAATTACCTCGAGGGCCGTAGAAAATTGTCTCGCGGGCCGTTTCCCACCCATGATCTAAATGAATGCGACGAAGCAATTAATGCCGTTTTATTGTTTTTAACGTTGAAATTACAAGTGCAACAGGTGAAGATGAAGTTGTTGCGGAATTGTTGTGAGTACCCTTTTCAAGACCACAATTCAAAGAATTGGAAGGGGGGGCGGCGGGGGTGTACGTGTGTCTACAGACAACACACTCTCACTCCATAATCGTCCAGGAGCGACGTTTGGTCAGTGTCCGTGGCGTGCAGTTGTGACGCTCGTAGGCTCCTTCAGCGTCATAAAGGGACGCAAATAGCTTTCAACTAATTGCAATGTATTCCCATCTGCGGCAGGATTTGACGCTCATGGAAGCACGGCATTCGTTTGTGTCGGCTGCCCTTAAAGGCAATGTGAGCGTCCATTCCCATTGGATAACGGAGAATTGTACACCCGGAAGTAAGTATTCCCCTTACTGTGGATTGATTTTACAGTGATATCTGCACTAGTGTTGCACGGTGTACCGATACTTGAAAGGTACCGCGATACCCTGCCGTTAAAAACGGTACGATTCCTCCATTTCATTAGTATCGGTTCTTTCAGAATGACGGGGAAAAGTACTCCGGTGAGAAAGCACCGTTTTAATAAGAGCCGTGTGTGTTCAGCGCTCTGCTTCCACTCCCTGCAGCCGTGCCTGCAGTCCCGCCCCTCTCAAGCGCGCTCTAAGTCCCTCCCCTCTCTCGTGCACACGGCCACGCGCCAGCTGCCAGAGCATGTGAGAAAACGAGAAGCATGGCTGCAAGTGGGAGTGCAACTGCCGCTGCGCCTCGGCTTGTTGACAAAAAAGACGCCAGAAGCTAAATTTGGAAGTATTTGAGCTATATCTCTGACAGTGAGGGCAAGCCTACGGACACCACGAGGCCTGTCTGTGAGACATGTTTTAGATCCCTGCAAACCAAGGGAGCCAACACATCAAACTTGGCTAAGCACCCGCCGACCGGAATCCAGAGCTGTTTAAAGAATTTAAAGACAGACAGGTTAGCGAATGTGATAGATAACATAATTACATCATGCTCAAGCCCATGCCCTCAAATCTAAGTCAAACAAGTGTAATTTATTTTGTGACAAACGAACGTTTTCGTAGTTTGACGAGGCAATTAATGGCAATGATAACTGTCTAATATGGCTATCTTTTTAGCTAACTTGCCAATGTGGCTAACATCTGCAATATACATTTTGTCAATAATTATTTATATTACTGTAATTGTACTGTACTGTAATTAACATCTTAATAAAATATAAAAAAAATTATATTTTATAAAACAAAAAAGTTGTTTGAGATGATGCTTAATTTTATTTAATACGAATTATTTTCATTTATTTTGTTTATTGTTCTCATTGTTTAAACGTTTGTGTTATGGTTCTGGTGTGAAATAAAGCACAATAATTACATTTAAGACTGTTTCCCTTTTCTTTTTTTTAAAGTATCGAAAAATAATCGGAATCGCAATTCTTGACTTGGTATCGGTATCGAAACCAAAATGTTGGTATCGTGACAACACTAATCTGCACTACTCATCGACTAAAAAACACCAGATTATCCTTGTTAATTACACAACATTGATTGGTTTAAATTGTGTGCAATGCTTTTGTATTTTTCCCCTTCGATTCGGAGAAACAAATATTTTTTCGGAGTAAAGGATGGCAGAAGACACTACACTACCCAGAATCCCCAGCTATCGTTTAGGACTACACCATGTGCTCTGTTTGACAAACCCCGTTTTTTTCACCATTTTTCCAATGGCTGGCGTCTATGTCACGTGATCTTCAAATTTCTCCCTGCAGAAAAAAAAAACATGGCCGAACTTCGTTTTATTCTCGGTGGAAAATGCCTATTTTAAAGTTAGTTTGGCCATTAAAATGCGTTTTGATGTCATTTGATGCGAGAAATATGAGTTGTTATTTCAGATTATGTGTGCAGTGGATGTACATGATCTTTAGTTTGCTAGTTATTACGAAGATTACTTCAGGAAATTGCGTCCATAGAACGTTTTCATTGTTACCAAGGTGGTTGCTAGGGACGCTGCTATCGATATTATTTCTGTTATGTTGTGTAACTGTTTAATGGTGTTATCTTTATTGCTACCCCCTTCCCCGTCAATGTATAGAGTTGGTCCACAGCGCAAACGTATTAGTTTAACAAAATCCGCATCTAAAGATACGTTATTTTCCCCTGTGCAATTCCAGTCTCACATCTCACAGCACATCGTCATTAACAAATACCGGAAACAGACCGAAAACATTTAAAAAAAATTAAATAATACTTTATTCCGAGTGTGCTTGCTTTTCTCTTTGAAAGTCATCACATAACGGCATTGTAATACACGGTTCGGCTGCATTAAATATTACATATCTGCCGTAGTTCTGTATTTATACAGCCCTGATGAGAAGACTTCTAGACAAACATGAGGAACTGAAAACGTGACGTGGATCATAAATATATCAGCCATTAAACAACATCTTACATTTCTTTTCACACAATACGTCTCCTTGCAGTATCAACACTAATTCGGCTGACTTTTATATTTGATCCAATTGGTAGATAGGCTGTATTTACACCATAAAGGTGCACAGCTGATATAAAGGGACACCTAGTGGTTAAAGCATGTTATTGAATTTCATTATTTTTATTATTAGATATTAATAGGATCCCTATATAGTATATTCATTACTCGTTATTCTCTACTAATAGTTAATTAAAGACTGTATATAATGACTATTTTGCACATCCCTTTCAAGATTTCAAGATTTTCTAAGGTTTATTGACATATAATATAGGCCTACACAACTATGGTGTAGTTCTGCATTGAATGAAAAACTTGGGTCGCAGGTTCCTCAATAGCGCATTACAAGACATCTATCAATATTTGTGCATACCTCCAGCAATGTTATCTATGTTGAAGCACTTATTTTAACTGATATTATACATAATGTATTATACTCTTATAAGATGTATGTAGATATTTCATCTCTGGCCTTGTCAGGTATTGAACAATCAATAAATAAAGAACACAGAATTGTTAAATATAAAACACAGAATTTGTGTGATTATACTAAATGATTTACAAATAAACACCACTGCATATTTACAACTGTTACACATGCTGATGTAACGCAAATGTTCCAACTTGGGATCAATAAAGTATATCTTATCTTAAGCTGATCGATGGCTACTGCCATATTTGCAAAATGTGCCTCTGAACCTTGACAAGTGCATGTTTCAGGCTTATCAATTCATGTAATGTAATGTTATCAATTAACAACAGGAGGGGTCAAAAACATAAGACCAGCTGTTAAATAAAGCTCTTCTGACCTTAGCTGGCATGTGGGTATATTAATGCTGCCCATTATGGGCACAAGCAATTTTCACCCATTTATTAATTATATGTTTTACATT
Organism: Gymnodraco acuticeps; assembly: GCF_902827175.1. Lineage (NCBI taxonomy): Eukaryota > Metazoa > Chordata > Actinopteri > Perciformes > Bathydraconidae > Gymnodraco > Gymnodraco acuticeps. The sequence continues at coordinate 2,562,828 of NW_022990981.1, forward strand.
TGAGTGTTTCCTATCCCCTAAACCTCCAGGGATGTACACAGTTTAATACTGGCAACTTCTTATTATGGGAAATACGAAAACGTCTTTTAAAACTACAACTCCCAGTAGAGACGTGCCATAGATAGAGAACATGTTGCGAAACACAATAGCCAGCATGTGTAGTTCTGGGGACGGGGTGGGGGAGGGGGGGGACGCGGTGGACCCGTTCAAATCCAGTTTTGGACAGTCTGCCGTGGTTCCATCCCATTTCAAGTGCTGTTCGAGGCTCGGCGTAACCCTCGGAGCACACTCTCCAATCACAGAGCTTGAGGACTATCACGGGGTTTGTCAAACAGAGCACATGGTGTAGTCCAGGGGTGGCCAACCCGCGGCTCTCGAGCCGCATGCGGCTCTTTGCCTAGTTTCATGCGGCTCTTCAGTTCATATCGAATTGTATATGTGTGAGTTTGGAGGAGAGACGCTGACTCCTGACTAGTGTTGCACGGTGTACCGATACTTGAAAGGTATACCGCGATACCCTGCCGTTAAAAACGTTACGATTCCTCCGTTTCATTAGTAGGCCTATCGGTACTTTAAGAATGACGGGGAAAAGTACTCCGGTGAGAAAGCGCCGTTTTAATAAGAGCCGTGTGTTCAGCGCTCTGCTTCCAATCCCTGCACTGCAGCCGTGCCTGCAGTCCCGCCCCTCTCAAGCACGCTCTAAATCCCTCCCCTCTCTCATGCACGCGCTAGCTGCCAGAGCATGTGAGAAAACGAGAAGCATGGCTGCAAGTGGGAGTGCAACTGCCGCTGCGCCTCGGCTTGTTGACAAAAAAGACGCCAGAAGCGACATTTTGATGTATTTTAGCTATATCTCTGACAGTGAGGGCAAGCCTACGGACACCACGAGGCCTGTCTGTAAGACATGTATTAATTTTTATTTAATACGAATTCTTGTCATTTATTTTATGTATTGTTCTCATTGTTTAAAAGGTTGTGTTATGGTTCTGGTGTGAAATAAAGCACAATAATTACATTTAAGACTGTTTCCCTTTTTTTAAGAAAAGTATCGAAAAAGAATCGGAATCGCAATTCTTGACTTGGTATCGAAACCAAAATGTTGGTATCGTGACAACACTACTCCTGACAGTTAAACCTGATATTTAGTAGGTCTGTTAAGTATTGAATGCTGATAATTCTGACGTAATTTGGCCGGTCAAAGTTGTTTGGGCTCGGATAAAATCGCTCCGTTATTTTCGTCCCGTGTTACTTTCGTCCCGGCTCTCCCCCATCTCCCCACGTATGTGTGGTGTCAGGTAATTTTGATGTGGGCCAAGAGCCAATCACAATAATACCTGCGATGCAGTGAATCATCACCTTTGAGGGGGGGGAAACCTATCTTTGATTAAACACTATCCAGTGTTTCGCCTACCATTGTCTTGGTGGGGCGCTGCGCCCCACCAACGGAGCCCCTCGCCCAAAAAATATATATCATTTTTTTTTGTTAAATATATAGCACCAAATTGCAAATAATCTATAACTACTGGCATTTTTCACATTGAACATGTGCTCTTTTATTAAATAAACTAAACGCTTTCATTTTAAGTTGTGAGTTTAGTGTTTTTGACCCTAAGAAACACTGATGCATTAATCAATAACAATAAGCTCCTCTATCTGCTCCAGAGGATTTAAAAAAAAATATATCCCAATGCCACAAAAATGCATCAGTGACGTGGTTGAAATCTTGTCTCCAGAAAACAAAAAACTGAAACAAGCGGTATCAGTGACTGTGTCTTTGATGTGGCTCTTTGCAGTAACATAGAAAAAAATGTGGCTCTTAACCTCTGACTGGTTGGCCACCCCTGGTGTAGTCCAAACGATAGCTGGGGATTCTGGGTAGTGTAGTGTCGTGTCTTCTGCCATCCTTTACTCCGAAAAAATATGTGTTTCTCCGAATCGAAGGGGAAAAATACAAAAGCATTGCACACAATTTAAACCAATCAATGTTGTGTAATTAACAAGGATAATCTGGTGTTTTTTAGTCGATGAGTAGTGCAGATATCACTGTAAAATCAATCGACAGTAAGGAGAATACTTACTTCCGGGTGTACAATTCTCCGTTATCCAATGAGAATGGACGCTCACATTGCCTTTAAGGGCAGCCGACACAAACGAATGCCGTGCTTCCATGAGAGTCAAATCCCGCCGCAGATGGGAATACATTGCAATCAGTTGAAAGCTATTTGCGTCCCTTTATGAAGCTGAAGGAGCCTAGGAGCGTCACAACTGCACACCACGGACACTGACCAAACGTCGCTCCTGGACGATTATGGAGTGAGAGTGTGTTGCTACAGAAGGTCCAGTTGTGATAGACACGGTTCGCCACTGCGTTTGAATGTCAGTGGACTGCAAATAATTCAATAAAGGAGCGTCACTGCTCATTCCCTGGCTCTCAAAATACTTTGGCTGGCTGTTTAATCTATGTTCACACTTACCTCATTCACACCAACGCAACTCCGGTTCAAGCTCCGTGCTAGAGCTTTTCAGGTTCAGAACCAGTTCTTCGGTTCAGCTCTGGCTCTTTTTACACCGCCCAGAGTCCGACTGGTAATGCGTCGTTGCGTCATCGTTTACGTCATGACGTAACCGTTTGCGTGCCTGCTTCATAAAGCCAAACCGCGCGGATGAAATCAGTTGCATTTCTTATGGCTCTATCTGCAGCTTTTCCGGAGTCATTTCTGTGGTTTAGTTATATTCTTATAACAAAGTGTACTCGTGTAAATAAAGGTTTTTTGCTTCCGAGGTCGGTCTTATTTCTTAAGGTGGACTGAACCATGAGTGTGGAGTAACGTTGTATCTTTCATTTAAATGAACTGTAACCTTCACCCAGGTATGTAACAGCTGTTCTCAAATGAACACGTGAAGTAAAGTTTAATATTTATAGTTTTATAGATGTATAATGAGTTATAATGAGAGGTGATCAACGTGAATGCTCAGTTTCCACCTTAACACGCAGACACGTTGCTTCACCATGAGCAGAAACCTTTATATATACAGTCTATGGCAGAAACACTGAAACTCTGAAACTCTTGTTAAGTTTCTCCATCGTTGTACAAACTGGATAAAACGCGGGCTTTTTGTTGTTGTTCAGGAGTTGATCTGTCTCTGCCCCCGCCTCAACGTAAGCGTGACGCATGTGTTGCTTTTGCTCTGGCCGGACAATTTTTTGGTGCTTGAAACGAACCGGATTCCGGAGCTAAGAGGCTGCTCCGCTGCGGTGTGAAGAGGAAAACCCGGTGCTTTTCAAGCTCCAGCTCCGACCGGCCCTGAAACACCGTTGGTGTGAATGAGGTAAGTGAGACAGTACAACACAGAGAGAGAACAGTAGGCCTACACCTATTGTGTAAGTACATACAAGCAGGTCACACAGTATGATCACAAATACATAAACTCTGTTAAAATTCAGTTTGTATTAAGAAGTATACAGGCTGCATATGTGTTCTCAGCCTTGGAGAAACTTGACATGTTTTCGAATGTGTCTGAACCTCTCTTTAGTGGTTTAATAAAACAGATATTTCAACGTGTGCCTACTTTGTTCATGTACTGTTGAGGTTAATTTCAGTAGTTGTGTGCTATAATGTATTTACAAAGTGTGAAGAGGAGGCAACTTTAGAATAGGGAACCTGTTCAGGTCAATTAGAGTCAAATTACTAGCTTATTGGTTATGAACAAGACTTCACTTTGAAATAGGGAACATATTCTTCAATAGAAATTCCTAATTTTGAGTTATTTCGACTTACTTAACACTTATACTTTCATGTATTGTTACATAAGGATAGAGGATATTTGTTAAGTGTTATTATTGGAGAATTACTATTATTGTGGTACTACTGCCTTATTAGGCCCATATTGAGCATATTAAGACCAAACAACTTCCTTACTTGCAATAAATAAGCACCAATTAGAGGGTTATTGAGGAAAAACTCTCAACTAATGGCCTACTTGTAGAATATGGTCATGTAGAATAAGGCATTAATAAGTATTTTATAATGAATAATAAAGAGCCAATATACTGCTAATATGCATGTTAATTAACAACTAGTTGATGGTGAATTGATGTACCTTAATATATTTTTTCAGCGTGGTTTACATGAATTACTGCAAAGAACAGACACCGAAAACGACGTGGTGGGTGTGTACTATCTGATGTATGAACATAATCTAGGTTACCTATTAATTTTCTATGGCGGTCATTTTTGACTGGGATCAGCACAGGTTTACAACGTTGACTAAGCCTAAAAAATGCAATGAAAGTAGTGATCAGCAATTGTATATGTTCAAATGCCTGCTGTGGACGATATCATAAGGCCTAGGGGCAATCAAATGTAAAACACACTATTTATGATTGATCAAAATATTAAATCGGTCAGATTTGACCCGAACAGGAGGGTTGGTTAAACCCAGATTCCAGGAAAACTCTTTAAACCATACATTGTCCCCTCTGCTAATAGGTACGCAGGCTTTTATCTCCCCTCTTGCATCTAGCGCGATGCTTTCAGAGCAGGCATCATAGCGTCCTCTGTTTCCACTGACCTGAGGGATCCTTTCTTGATTTTTTGTGCTGCTTCGGCTCTGCCAGCTAAATGGAGGTTAGAGAGAGATTGCATCCATTATTGGGGTATTCAATTCAAATGTCACCCGTTTTCCACTTGGCACTGTTTTCTCTTCCCTAATGTTTGCGGGGGGGGGGGGGGGCTTTTGTCTCAGCACTGAGAGGGACTTTTTCTGCAGACATTAGCGGGGACGGATGCAAGGTGACACCGGTGTAAGTCACGCCACTTCACCTTGCACTCTAACACCTGGACGTTTTCTCTCCGCATGGTGAGTATCCTCCTGAGCACAGGCCTCTGAGACGCGCTGATTATAACTATTCATCATCCGGCGGCCACTTCATTGGCCCAAAAGTAGATTGTAGGGTGGCACCGGCCCCTCAGGTGGGCGTGGACAGAATACAGTTCAGATCAGACGCTGGAAGTCCTCGAGGTGCTCACATGGATAAACCCACTTCGTCTCCACGCGCAGGTCACCCATTTAGCTACCACAGACTGGGCTTTCATTACCCGGTTACCCTCCTGTCAGTGCAATTCAGTTCTATCATCCCTCAACCCAGTTGATATTAACAGGTAATTTGTAAATGTCACTTTGGGTTAGACACCTCATTTTCTTCCTTTTCCAACAATCCGGCAGTCACAAGCTAATTTTTCTTGTCTTTTGAGAAAGGTTTTCATTCACAAATAGAGTTATGGTCCACTAAATAAATGAGAGTAATTGATTAGAGAAAAAAAAAGTGATTTACCGTAACCTATTAGAGTCAATCAATGACATACTACCCAGGATTCCCTTAGTTACCGTAATGCATGTCTGCCGTCATCCTGGAGACACTCCCTGAGAATGACATGAGATGTGAGGAGATGGTGAAGTACTGTATTTAAGATCTTGTCACACACAAACACCTGCACACACACTCATTTATTCAATCACACACAAAAGCAGGAAAATGTACCCTGAATGTAAGAGCACTGTTTAATTCTCAGACTACATTTAGTAAGACATCTTAATTTGCCAGGTTTATTTGTAGAGCAGATTTTATACACAAAGGCAATTCAAAGTGCTTTACGAAATATATAAAACAATTGTCATTTGATTTGTTTGGAATCACTTAAAATAAAATGGATAATGGGTTCTAAGATGGAATCAAGTTATTCCTTTAAAGCTGCTCGTTTAGCATGTACTCAGGAATGAGTCCTTATCCCGGAAAGGAGTTACCATTTTACCACTTCCTGTTCCTTCATCTCAAAGTCAATGTTTTTAAAGGTGTTTTTGGTTATTTTCAAGAGATAAGGTCTGTGGTTAACACAAACTAAGGAGAGTCTCACGGTTCATTCTAGAAACAGATCTGTGAATAGCCCGCTGGTCTGAAGCTCTAATGTGCCCCAAAAGGTTAGTGTTTAGTGTTGGTGTAAAGTCATGTGACCTTCATGTAGTTCCTTTAGAGCCTAACGTTAGGTTTTTCATTGTGGTGATTGCATTTACTCTTTGAAAAAAAGTGGTGTTATTAATATTTGGAGATTATCCTGCTGAACACAGTTTATACGTATCATAAATGTGTGTTTGCTAAAGTTTTCTGCTATTTTCCCACATCCAATAAAATAATCCCATTGCTTTTGTCAATGGAGCCTTGTGATGCTGACTTCCGGGTCTGCCAAAGAAATGTGTCGTTTCTGCACCGCTTCATAAAGCAGGTTCTTCTGTGAGCTGACTTCCTGTTGTCTCCCTGTACACATCAATGGCATCCGATCATTTAACAATATTGCTCTGCTTGACTTTTGCACTTTAGCTTGAACTTGTTTTGGACCAAATTGATAACATTCTGATTTAAGGAACTAAATGTGTTTGTTTGTGACAGTTAAACAACACATTTTCAATGCTTTACAGTCCCTTCTTTTGTAAATAATGGGAAGGGGAGAAGTTATGTTTGGGCCAGTGTGCATCATGTGAGCCTGCAGTACTCAGAGCAACCATCACTCCAAAGTCAGCTCACAGTCGGCAGGGTTCCTGGGAAAGGATTCATTAAGACATTCAAGTTGGATTTACCACATTATTATCACACCTTATTTATAACAACAATAAGTTTATAGTTATTTCGTCTTCCTGCTGTTTTCACTTCCCATGTTCCCACCATGGCAACTATCACAGCCTGTATTTAAAAAAGGACATCTAGGGTCTCCAATTGTGCTTCCATAATCCTTACAGTTTATCCTTTTTTGTGTGAAATGTGCTTGGATTGAAATGGTAAAATGATTTTCCTCACTTAACTTAAAGCTGCTTTAATCGGTAGGTTAATACTTATTCTTGAAGGGGTTGCTCGTATAGTGGAAAACATTTCCCGGCAGTTCCCCTCACTTGTACAGAGGATTATCTTATTTGGCTCGTTGTATTGAATAAATAAAACTAAGACTACTGCTTTAGTTCAGTGTCACTGCTCTCCCGACGCAGCTACTACACCCCATCAGCCGCACCAAAAAGCTCATGTTGTAAATAGAGATATTAGGCTATATCTTATTGGGCTTCATAAATTACTTAAAGTCTAATATATCTACATACTGGTCTTTTTATTTTGTATTTTGCACCTCATACATGTAATATAGGTTCTTACTATTTAATGTCAAATTGTAGCTCTTATTAGTAATCTGTAGTCAAAGGGAACACTTCTTGCTACTGAACCATGCATGTATTTGTTTTTTTCACAAGAACATCCATAGAACTATTTTGCATTTCCCTTCTGAAATAATAAAAAATATATATCTTCATTAATTATTTCAGACAATATTTCAAATAATAATCATTATAATTAAGAATGTGGACATAAGGACCCAGCAGCAGGGATTCATGTTTCATTTCACTCAGCTAGAGGAGTCTAATAAGGACAATTCACTGTAATGCAGACTTAAGAAAAATAATTCACAATATTACCACAGCCAAATATCCCAAATAATATCCACTCTCATTTGAGGATATTATATTATATTGATACATCTCTCTGCTTCAGGTGGCACAAGCATACAATGTGTTAGTAGCAATAAATCAATTCAGACAAAGCATACATAATGTATTAGTTATCAAGGTCCACATTTTTACAAGTTATTCAGTCCAACAATTTACATCGTGGTGTCTGCAATTAAAAAATGCACATATATAGAGCACACACTTTAAGTTTCAGGGCTTTTATTGCTTTTGTTCTCCAGTTGTCTCTGAAATGTTACATGACCATCACTCAAAATAGCATTCAAGCTAATTCCCCAGTCAGCCAGTGCATCGGCTAAGTGGAATTCAAGACTGATTTCACCATGTGATACCGTGAGCCTGCAGCCTAAAAGCCTCTGTGTGATTGATAAATATAAGAATTGAGGAGACGTTCCGACTGGGGAAAGGCCTCTGTCATTAAAAATATGGTGTCCGTAATGAAGAGGAAATAGAATTAGCAGCGAGAAGGATGAAGGGGAGCCAATTGCTGTAAATATTCTAAAGACTGATCGACATCCTCCTCCTCCAGCCACAGCAGAAAGTCATTATGTGGTTTTTGGATATAGGTTCCCCATGACCGCATATTTATTATCTATCTAAATAGAATCACTTACCTCAGATGCTGCCTCTGATAGCCAGTCACCACAAATATCAGTTCCTCCGGTGCCTCTGCCGGCAATTTTACATAAGGCCAAATGATTATGCTTGCAACCAGACAGGATTGCATTTTGTTGTTAACTTGATCCGTGGTTTCCTGTGAGAAATAACCATTTTCAGAGGGAGATTTTTCCCTCTAAGAGTGTATATTCAACACTGTTTGACATCCTCCGCGGTGGAAAATGAGGTCAGTGGTAGAAAGTCAGTACACTTTTTAAAAACAGGGAAAGAAAAATACCTCCTCATAGTTCCAAGACTGTGATGTGTTCCATTAGCCTCCTCCATGATCCCACATCTTTATTTATTCCACCTTTATTTTGTCGGTATGGTGCAAATTTAGATGTATCTTTTTTTCTGTGCCGCTTTTGTTCAGGCGTTAAGAGTTATGGCAATATGTATTACAACGGGGGCTGCAGCACAATGCCTATTCATGAAGGCAACTTATGCAGTGCTCAAAGCATGTATGCACATAGGTATTGGCCCATTTGTCAAGCCAGGAGAGCTAATTATCTCATGGCGTGCAATATTGTTTTCAAGCCATGCATTTCATTGTGCAACATTAAAACATACGTGGTGCAGGCAGCACAAATGGTATCCATGAGTATGAATGCATTAGAACATTTTGGGAGGGGATGTTGTATTAGAGCTCCACAGGGATATCAGCATGCTGCACCTCTTTTGGTTTGTCATTCATCTTCCTCGGCTGGGGCGGGGACAGAACCAGTGGGTAGTGACGCCTTCAGCCAACTTGGCAGGTTAATGAAGGTAATTTGATTTCATACATAATGGCTGCCCATGCCACGCGGGGCCTAATTGTGCTCAGTGTCTGGGCGTCATTTCGTGGTACCAGCCGAGGCCCCGTGTATTTCCTGAAGGTTGTGCGGAGGCAAACAAGATTCAAGCGAGATGGAACCGATGGCTCAGTTTCATCTGCTAATAGTTGATCTGATTTCCCTTTCAGCTGTGAGCGCTGCTGTCACAGTGTGAGGCCGGCAGCTCGGTTTTAGTGAATCAGGAAAGTTCATTACTACATGGCAAACAAACACCATGGTAGGCCGTACAGTCCTGGGATGACTCTAAAGGAACATGGTGCTCTGCACACAGTGTTATTTATTACATTGATTTGATATTATCCATGTGGAATCTGTTTTTGTGTGCTCTGTCAGTCATCTTAGGCTGCTTTTCAAAGAGATGTTACTTGTTTTAACTGTATTTTTCTCTCATGTACATTTGTAATTTTAATATTAACATACGGTTGGATTTTCAATCTATGAAAATGTAATGGTATACAGTGAATTAATTTTTAAACTGCCTCGTTTCCATTGTTGGACATGCTTTCAAATGTTGATGAAGTCATCAATTTGTACATTTCAAGACTGATAATAAAAGACACCGTAGAAACTGAAAAGTTGACTTTAATTTAATGTATTATGTCAACAGATTTCACATAACTGTTGAAAGCAACAATATTAAGGTAAACTTAATTGTTCAGTATATTATTACCTATGTTTTTTCTTTATTCATTAAACTACACTTCAATCTGCTAGATAGTTGGATGCAAAGATACGCTGAGATTAAAGTATTTATAGCAGCGCAGTTTCTGCTGTAGTTGGAAGGATAGCCACCATGTTGATTGGAGCAGAAAGTGGACAGTTTTTTTTTTAGTTTTTTTAATTCAGCAGTGAGAGCTGACAAAAAATGATTTTGAGACACTGTTTAATCTTCTACGGAGCTGTGAAAAGTCGGTTTTTATCTCAGGTCCGATCCCAACGCTGGCCCACGGAGCAGGGCGCTTCACTAGGATCCTCAGCCTCCACACCTGGCTCCAATCCGCCTGCAGAGCTCACGATTTAGGTTTTATTGACCATTTTAATCTATTCTGGGACCGACCCGCCCTCTTCAACACTGATGGAATCCACCCCAGCAGGTTGGGTAGCTACATGCTAGCGGCTAACATGCAGCACGCTGTTCAGACATCTCCCTGACTATCCGACGCACAATAAGGGGCACACCCTGGACTTAATTGTATCAAAGGGTCTGAACATCTCTAAGCTTGTGGTGACTGATGTAGCGCTCTCCGATCATTCCTGTGTTTTCTTTGAGAGCTCTATTACCGTCCATACAACTGTTAAGAACGAGGTAACCACTAGACGTCACTTAACTGAAAATGCAGAGGAAATGTTTGCTCAGATTTTTACTCCCTCAATTGCCCATGCTAACTTCTCAGTAAATGAGCTAGTTGATCATTTTAATTCTAAAATAACAAATGTCATGGATACCATTGCTCCCATTAAAACAAAGGAAGTATCTGGCAAGAAAAAATCTCCATGGACAAAAGCCATGACTGTGAGAATAGCAAAAACTGAGTGCAGAAAAGCTGAACGCAGGTGGAGAAAAACAAATCTCCAGGTTCACTTCACAATATATAAAGAGAAACTCGTCTAAAGCGTCTATAATCAGGAAATAAAAAAGGCACGACAGTCTTTCTTTTCTGACATCATTACCAAAAATAAAAACAACTCACGTGCCTTGTTTGCTACCGTCGACAGACTAACAAACCCCCCAGTGTCAGTAGCTCCAGAATTTCTATCCACCAGGGCCTGCAATGAATTTGCCTCCTTCTTCACTGACAAAATCATGCAAATTAGACAGGCAGTCAGTGCCTCTGCATCAGGTACAGCCAATGTTTTGTCCCTGTGTCCACCTAAAGTCAATCCAGACATCATGACACAATTCCGTCTGATAAATGCTAAAGACCTGGAAGACATTATTCAACATTTGAAATCCTCCTGCTGTAGCCTCGATATTATTCCGACAGGATTTTTCAAAACTGTTTTTCATTGCTTGGCCTCAGATATACTACACATAGTAAACAACTCTCTTGAATCAGGTGTATTTCCACAGGCCCTGAAAACTGCAATAATTAAACCGCTCCTAAAAAAGCATAACTTAGACACAACTGTAATGAATAATTACAGGCCAATATCAAACCTGCCTTTTTTAAGCAAATTGATTGAAAAAGTTGTTTTTCAACAGTTGAGTAATTTCATGTTTTCAAATGACGGTTTTGATGTGTTTCAGTCGGGCTTTAGACCTAACCACAGCACTGAAACTGCACTTGTAAAGGTCTTAAATTACATTAATTTAAACACAGACAGTGGCAGAATATCAGTTTTAGTATTATTAGATCTCAGCGCTGCCTTTGATACTGTTGATCACAACATATTGCTAGACCGTCTAGAAAACTGGGTGGGAGTTTCAGCAACAGCTCTAAATTGGTTTAGTACCTACTTACAGGACAGAAAAAACGTTGTCTCAATAGGCAACTACACATCAACTTTGACAAATATGTCATGCGGGGTTCCTCAAGGCTCCATCTTAGGACCTTTGCTTTTTAATATTTATATGCTACCTCTGGCTGAAATTATTAAAAAGAGCGATCTAAGCTATCACATCTATGCAGACGACACCCAGATTTATTTTAAAATCACACCAGGAGACTATTCTCCGATTAGAACACTGAGCAAGTGCATTGAGCACATCACTGACTGGATGACTCAGAACTTTCTCCAACTGAACAAACAAAAAACAGAGATCATTGGTTTTGGAGCAAAGAAGGACCGATTAAAAGTAATCGCAGAGCTTCAGTCGGCAGACTACAAAACCACTAATAAAGCCAGAAATATAGGTATAGTGATGGACTGAAGAATATATCGATGATTAAAAAACTAATGTCACAACAGGACTTAGAAACGCTTGTCCATGCTTTTATTTTCAGTAGACTCGACTACTGCAATAGTGTATTCACAGGGCTGACAAAAAAATCCATCAGAAAACTGCAGCTGATTCAGAACGCTGCTGCACGTGTCCTCACTAACACTAAAAGAGTGGATCACATCAGTCTGGTGCTGAAATCTCTACATTGGCTTCCAGTCGGCCAAAGTATTGATTTTAAAGTACTATTGCTATTATTTCAATCATTACATGGTTTAGGACCAAAGTATATTGTTGAACTCCTACATAATTACGAGCCATCAAGGTGCCTCAGGTCTTCTGGGACGGGTCTGCTATCGGTTCCGAGAGTAACAACAAAACATGGAGAGGCAGCATTTAGCTGTTATGCCCCGACACTCTGGAACAAACTACCCAAATGATGCACGTCCGCAGAAACGCTTACTATTTTTAAATCGAGACTAAAAACATATCTCTTTGCCGCTGCTTTTAATTGAGATGATCATATTCAAACTACAGTATGCCTTTTAAACATGTATTGTATACCTGTGGTGTTTATTTTAATTATTTTATTATCTTTGCTTTGTAATGCCTGTTGTAAAATGCCATTATATAATGTGTTTTTACTGTATTTATTCCTAAAAAGTATTTTAATTTGTTTTGTAAAGCACTTTGAATTGTCGCGTACAGAAAAGTGCTATATAAATAAACTTGCCTTGCCTGTTTATATCTCATAACATGACTCTAAATAAACACCATCAATTATATAGCCATGAATATTTTCAATAATACATTGCATTCTCTTATTTTTATAACTAACCATATATATATTACATTATTTTTGTTCTACGTCTAACTAGACATCTGAAGAAAACAGCATTTGTCCTCATAATCTAATTCAATTACAAAATAACGGTAAGTTGGACTGAGTCTGAAACACACCATCATAAAGTTAATTAGTATTTTTTCTCACCCTATAATTGGATCCTAATCAGTATCGGGGTTCAAGCTATTTTGCTGAGACCTCTTCATTTGATCCTTATCTACAAAGCCGTAGTAGATATTATAGGCCATATTCCTTATTCTGTCATACAATCTAAATAGATCTTGTTTCAAAGCCTCAAGGACAGTCTGGGATGAGCATGTCTTGATTGCAATTTCCTGCTTATCTTCATAAATGTTGGTAAACAGCAACATGCACAGATCAATTTAATAGGTTACAAATACAACTTCAAACCAGAGGATTGGTTAATATTGCAAACCATAATTGTAGCCAAAACTGTCAAACAGTCCTCAAAACCAGGTCACTAATGGCGCGTTTCCACTGCAGCGGGGTAGCCCCGTTTAAGCGTCCCTAAGCGTCCTCGCTCTGGCCTCGGGCTGCCTCGCTGGCCGGCCCAGGCCGTGGCGCATTTCCATTACAGTTTAGGACCTGGGCTAGCAACGCAGTGTAGGCGAGGCCGGTCTATGGCCGTAGATCTGGTCCAACAAATCGAACCACTTCCATTGTTTGCGACCCGCACCACTCGTGTTGTTATTGTCCTTTACTTGGCGATATTCGCTCTTCATCTTTTTCAGTTTTTCCCTACACTGCAGGAAAGTCCTCGAAAATCCACGTTCGGACATCTGTGCAGAGACATCCTGGAACACTTTTACATTTCTCGTTGTTCCGTCGAGCTCCCGCTGGATTTTATCATCCCCAATGAGATGAAGGAACGTCGTCACCTCCTCGGTCGACCACGGTGTGCTTTTCTTAGAAGTAGCCATTTTTGTAGCTCCTCCGTTTACAAAATGCTGTGTATAAAAATGCTGCAAGCTTGCTTCTAGATATATATGCGACGCTAGGGATGAACTCGCGCGCAATCTTGTGACGATTCTCTCTGACCAATCAGCAGTCGAGAGTGTTGATGTCACTAGTTCAGCCCTGGCCCTGGTCTGAGGGAACCACGATTTTATGAGGCCGGAAAAAGAGGAAAAAGTACCCGCTGGCCGGTACTAGGCTATATGGAAACCGGCCTGGCCGCTTGAGGACGGTTAAGGACGCTTAAACGGGGCTACCCGCTGCAGTGGAAACGCGCCATAAGTCTACAGTTGAAAGCATGGAGGTGAAATTTCAAAATAATGGGAATATACTTGGAAAATTACATTAAACAGATCATTTAGTTTTGTTACCATAAATAACGTTTGTTTATTTAAAGAAATTAAAATGTCAACACTACTAATTATATGATATGTTAAGTTTGCATTCTACTAGGTGGAATAAACTTGACCATTAACCAACCAATACAGTGTTGTAGTCAAGTCACCAATTCACGAGTCCAAGTCACTCTCGAGTCACCACTCTTCGAGTCCGAGTCCAAGTCCGAGTCACCAAGGGAGAGTCGTAGTCGAGTCCGAGTCCAAGTCTGAGTCACCCAAGGAGTGTCCGAGTCGAGTCCGAGTCATCATTACCTGTGTTTGAGTCCGAGTCCAAGTCCGAGTCACCCAAGGAGTGTCCGAGTCGAGTCCGAGTCATCATTACCTGTGTTTGAGTCCGAGTCCAAGTCCGAGTCACCCAAGGAGTGTCCGAGTCGAATCCGAGTCATCATTACCTGTGTTCGAGTCCGAGTCCAAGTCCGAGTCACCTAAGAAGAGTCCAAGTCAAGTCCGAGTCACAAGTCTTCATGTATTAATCTTCGTGGATATATGTGTTGAAATGTAGCTGCTCCTCTACATTGCTTTTATCCTGTCATGTTATACTAATCTGTCTATTGAACTGCTGTGAAGCAAGTTTGGCTACAATTCTTGTAATAGGTGCTATACAAATATAAAGCTTATTTCTAATATTACTATTATTATTATTATTATTATTATTATATATAAATAAACTATATTTAAAATGAGTTACCTTTTAGAGAAGTGATTATATTTGTATGCCAATATTTTTCTATGGTAAAGTTTTCGTTTTGCACTTTTATTTTGATAGTAATAAGATCGGGACTCTTATTTTGAAGGAACTTTTACCGGTTAAATCGGTTTACTGATAAAGATTTAGCCCCAGAAAGCACATGGCTACTTAGCATAAAAAATGATATAATTCTGCATGTTAAGTAGCCATGTGCTTTCGTGTTATAGGCTGAATCTTTATTTATTGATTAGATCACGTTACTCTGATGATTGTGGTTAAGACAGGCTGTCTTGATCACTATCATCAGAGTAACGTGATCTAACAGATATGATATAATAGATATCTAATAGATATGTCTGAACTCGATCCTTAGAGTAATGTGTTACGGAGCCTTCTCTTCAATATTGTTTCCACATAACGAGCATTTTGCGCTGCTCTTTTTTATTACATTACATTACATTGCATTTAGCTGACGCTTTTATCCAAAGCGACTTACAATAAGTACATTCGACCAGGAAGACACAACCTTGAAGAAAACAGAATCATATAAGTACATCAGGTTTCATAGAGCCAAAACATTTCAAGTGCTACTCAACTGGCTTTAGATAAGCCAGTCCTTTATTAGTATATAAGTGCTTTGTTAATAGTTCTATCGCTCAAAGTGGAGTCGAAAGAGATGAGTTTTCAGTCTGCGCTGGAAGATGTGTAAGCTATCTGCTGTCCTGATGTCAATGGGGAGCTCATTCCACCATCTTGGAGCCAGGACAGCAAACCCACGTGTTTTTGCCGATGGGAACTTGGGTCCCCCTCGCAGCGAGGGCGCAGTGAGTCGTTTGGCTGATGCAGAGCGTAGTGCACGCGCTGGGGTGTACGGTTTAACCATGTCCTGGATGTACGAAGAGCCAGATCCATTCACAGCATGGTAAGCAAGTACCAGTGCCTTTTCCAATGTGG
This sequence comes from Gymnodraco acuticeps, assembly GCF_902827175.1. Lineage (NCBI taxonomy): Eukaryota > Metazoa > Chordata > Actinopteri > Perciformes > Bathydraconidae > Gymnodraco > Gymnodraco acuticeps. The sequence goes on from NW_022990981.1 coordinate 2,578,621, forward strand.
AAGCAGAATGTGTGAAAGCATACAGCACGATGCGGGGTGTGTCTCTAGACATCTTTAGACTGGAATAGCGGGGCCCAGTACGTGAACTCGCCTCGCAGGTGCACACACCAGGATAGAGGACATCAGACTCCAGAGAAAACTTGCTCGAGTCCGAGTCCAAGTCGGAGCTTCAATGTACAAGTCGAGTCCGAGTCATCGTGGGGGGAAAAATTCACGAGTCCGAGTCCAAGTCAGCGTACGCGATAATTCACGAGTCCAAGTCCGAGTCCAAGTCATCATGCGCGAGAATTCACAAGTCCAAGTCAGAGTCGCGTCAATCAGTGCGCGAGTCCGACTCGAGTCACGAGTCCCGAAAATCGGCACTCGAGTCCGAGTCCAGGACTCGAGTACTCCATCTCTGAACCAATACGACTATCCACTAAAACGTCTTTGCTTCGGTGCTAATTGTAATAATAATTGTAGAAAATGTTCAGTTGTTTCCATCGACACGATTTTTAAAAGCAATGTATTTCTATTGGTAGTATGTTTCGTGCCTGCACCATGTCTTTTTTTCCGGTCAGGTCTTGGAAGACCGGAAGCTGTGTGGTTCATAAAAACATTTTCTTACTCAATATCAAGCCACGATCATTGTTTTTATTTTAAATCGTATGATGTCGGACCTTTTTTGCCGTCCGTGAGGAAAATAAATGGGCTCAGAGCCTCAGAAAACTGAAATCTGTATTTTTTCCTTCTAATTTGTTATTATTTTCTAAATAACACACTGTTATTTGCTCAACAATAACACACAATTATCCTTGTTTTCATTTATTTGTTTGATTCTATAATATCGGGCTTTTTGTCCATCAGGAACTGAATTTCAAAATAAAGTCACCGGAAACAGACATAGGCGATACACACCCACTGAACTGATTACCCAAGATCCTCAGCTATGGTTGAAGCTCAGTGATTGTATGTTTTAGCCGCAATGCACGTTGGGATATGGTGTTAATGGGATATGAAATAACTATCAACAGAATTGCGTTGCCAGGCAACAGCTTGGGGTGAAAACAGTATTTCCGGTCTCAAAGTTTGCATAGTAATCTGCAGTACTCATCAACTATAAACATCAGTTTATCCTTGTTAATTACACAACATTGATTGGTTTAAATTGTGTACAATGCTTTTATGTTTTTACCCATCAATACGGAGAAACAAATAGTTTTTGGGAGCTTAGGATGGCCGAAGACACTACACTACCCATAATCCTCATCGAATATTCAAGCTCTGTGATTGGATGTTGGAGTGGCAGTGTGCCAAGGTTACGCTGAGCATCAAACAGCTCGATGAAATGGAATGAAACCACGGCAGACTATCCAAAACTGGACTCGAACGGGTCCAGCCCCGCCCCCCCAGAACTACACATGCTGGCTATTGTGTTTCACAAAATGTTCTATGGCAAGTCCATGTCCATCAGCTGTGCACCGCTACCTATCTACCAATTGGATCAAATATAAAAGTCAGCCGAATTACTATTGATACTGCAAGGAGACATATTGTGTGAAGCGAAATTGAAGATGTTGTTTAATTGCCAACAAGTCCTCCAACTCATACGACCAAATAGGTTGATTGTTCAAGCCCTTATTACGACCAAATAGGTTGATCGTTCAAGCGCTTCTTACGACCTATAATAATAATAATAACTTGAATTTATATAGCGCCTTTCATAACCACAAGGTCGCTTAATATAATATAATCATGTTTTAAAGTATTCTACCTCTAGTGCTCCTGTGGACTGCAAATGCTATGGAGGGTCGTATATTCACAAATAACCCTCTCTGGAAAATCCTAAATTGTAGGATAACCATTAAAATGCTTTTTGAATAGATTTCTAACGAGAAGTGTATATTGTACTTTTAGAATCCACGTCCAGTGGATGTGTAGGATCTATAGTTTGATAGATAGTATGAAGAGGATTTGAGGTCTCGCCAGGAGAATGTGTATATATTACGTCTTTCCGCAGCGTCCATGTAAAGTCAGCGTCAACCCTCACGGGGTGAAAACAGTATTTCTGGTCTAAAAGTTTTCATAATAAAACCGTATTCCCCTCACTGTCAAATGATTTTAAAGCTATATCTGCAGTACTCATCCACTAAAAAACATCAGTTTATCCTTGTTAATTACACGACATTAATTGGTTTAAATTGTGTACACTGCTTTTGTGTTGTTTTTTTTTCCTTTCGATTCTGAAAGACACATTTCTTTTTTCAGAGGTTTGGCTAAAACATCGAACTACCCATAATCCTCAGCTATCGTTGAAGCTCGGTGATTGGATGTTTTAGCCGCAATGCACGTTGGGATATGGTGTTTATGCGATGTGAAATCCGATAACATTTAAAAAAAATAATAATAATAATACTTTATTCCGAGTCTGCTTGCTTTTCTCTTTGAAAGTCATCACATAACGGCATTGTAATACACGGTTTGGCTGCATTACATATTACACATCTGCCATAATTTTCTATTTATAGTGCCCTGATTCGAAGACCTTTGGACAAACTGGAAGAAATGCCGCCAAAACTGAAGATGTGACGTGGATCATAAATATATCAGCAATTAAACAACATCTTCAATTTCTCTTCACACAATACGTCTCCTTGCAGTATCAACACTAATTCGGCTGACTTTTATATTTGATCCATTTGGTAGATAGGTTATATTTACACCATAACGGTGCACAGCTGATAGAAAAGGACTTGTATTTTTTAAAGATATTACTGATTTTCTTTGCATTAAAGAATTTAAGTACTGAGTTGAAAGAATAGTCAGGGGATTTGGGTGGTGGGAGACACATCTATGGATTCAGAATTGCAATAGCTTACCTTTAAATTACGGATATACCTTTCTCTGTATGATGTTTTACAAATCAGATATTAATGTGTAGAACTACAATATGTGAAATATTATAGCAATATCCTGTACAATTATGTGAAAACATGAATAAAACTACACATCTTCAGATGTTATACATACATAAGTGTCCTACACTAATAATACAAAGTTATTATGGCATTGTATGCTGTGTGTTATTTGTAACATCTTCAGAAACTACCTTTCCAACTCCCCATGCAGTTGACTGTTACAGGGGTATACAGGTTCATGGTACAATGCATATGCTTCAAAATCGAGAGACTGAAACTGTATTTTTCTTTACAGTTCTGTTTTAATTTCACAATAAAGTTAATATTAATATTATGTTTGATATTATTATGTTTTATTAACTAGACCGCTGGGTCTTGTTTGGTGTTATAAATATCAAAACAATATATGTGTGGATAACAAAATAAATCTGTCATAAACTAAACTGGAAATTATACTGGAAAGTATAATTTATTGTGTTAACACTGTAAACATGACAGTTTTATAACCCGAACCACCGAAGGGTTGAAGCACTTTATTGATTTTTTGTATTGAATATGTTATATTTGATGAAAAAATTAAAATATTAAGAGTAGCCTACATACAAAATAGGGGGAAAGTAGAAGGTCAATAATAGAAATATCGAATAGAAAATATCAAGAAGATACTGTAGTGATCTCTACAATAAAACAGTTTAGTGCAGGACGTCCAAAGATATTAACAGGAGGATGTGCAAAACAGACAAACTAATAAGGCTTTATTTAAACATTAAAGATTACTTTAAGTTAAGGTCTTCTTTTGAATAAGTAAAAAACTTCGGGGGTATCAACAGATAAATATTAAGCCTGACAAAGTACTTAGCGTCTACTATATTGCATAGTTTATTTTGGCACTTGACAATCACCTTCCCTGAATTTTACTCAGGTGTAACTAAAGTCTGATTTAAGGGTTGTTTATATTTCACATCATTAATCAGAATCTGCAAAGTAACTAAAATAAATGTAGCGGAGTAAAAATACCAGGTTAACCTCTGAATTGTAGTGGAGTAGAATTACAAAGTAACAATACATTGCATGTTGTACATGCTGCTGTAACAAAGACATTTCCCAACATGGGATCAATAAAGTATATCTTATCTTAAGATGATCGATGGCTCCTGCCATATTTGCAAAATGTGCCTCTGAACCTTGTCAAGTGCATGTTTCAGGCTTATCAATGAACAAGAGGAGGGGTCACATACATAAGGCCAGCTGTTAAATAAAGCTCTTCTGACCTTAGCTGTCATGTGGGCATATTAATGCTGCCCATTATGGACACAAGCGATTTTCACCCATTTATGAATTATATGTTTTAAATTTGATAACTCCAATGTGTTTCGTATCCCCTAAACCTCCAGGGATGTACACTGTTTAATACTGTCAACTTCTAATTGACATTTTAAAACTACAATTCCCAGCAGAGACGTGCCATAGAACATGTTGCAAAACATGTATTCAAAGAGCTCGGCGTAACCCTGGCGCACTGCCACTCCAGCATCCAATCACAGAGCTTGAGGACTAATCACAGGGTTTGTCAAACAAAGCGGATGTTGTAGTCCCAAACGATAGCTGAGGATTATGGGTAGTGTAGTGTCTTCAGCCATCCTAAACTCCGAAAAAACTATTTGTTTCTCCGAATCGAAGGTTAAAAACACAAAAGCATTGTACACAATTTAAACCAATCAATGTTGTGTAATTAACAAGGATAAACTGCTGTTTTTTAGTGGATGAGTAATACAGATATCACTGTGTAATCATTTGACAGTGAGGGGAATACTTCCGGTTTTATTATGAAAACGAGACCAGAAATACTGGTTTCACCCCGTGAGGGTTGACGCCAACTTTACATGGACGCTGCGGAAAGAGGTATAGGCCTACACTTTCTCCTGGCGAGACCTCAAATCATCTTCGTAATATCTATCAAACTATAGATCCTACACATCCACTGGACGTGGATTCTAAATCAAATCAAAAAGCATTTTGATGGCCAAACTATCCTAAAATATATGATATATTTATGATCCACGTCACGTATTCAGTTTCGGCGGCATTTCTTCCAGTTTGTCCAAAGGTCTCAATAAATAAAGAACTACGGCAGATGTGTAATATTTAATGCAGCCGAACCGTGTATTACAATGCCTTTATGTGATGACTTCCAAAGAGAAAATCAAGCACACTCGGAATAGTAGTATTATTATTCTTTTTTTATGTTTTCGGATTTCATATCGCATAAACTCCATATCCCAACGTGCATTGCGGCTAAAACATCCAATCACAGAGCTTCAACCATAGCTGAGGATCTTGGGTAATCAGTTCAGTGGGTGTGTATCGCCTACGTCTGTTTCCGGTGACTTTATTGTGAAATTCAGTTCCTGACGGACGGCAGAAAGCCGATATTATTGAGCAAATAACAGTGTGTTATTTAGAAAAGAATAACAAATTAGAAAAAAGAAAAAATACAGATTTCAGTTTTCTGAGGCTCTGTGCCCCATTTATTTTCCTCACGGACGGCAAAAAAAGTCCGACATTATACAATTTAAAATAAAAACAATGATCGTGGCTTGATGTTGAGTAAGACAATTTTTATGAACCACACAGCTTCCGGTCTTCCAAGACCCGACCGGACAAAAAGACGTGGTGCAAACGAAACATACTACCAATAGAAATACATTGCTTTTTAAAATCGTTCTGTGTGACACGAAAAAAAGGGGATAATCGTGTTGGTGAACACGAATCAAAAGATTAAATGTCATGACTATAACACGAAATGCTGTGAGACTGGGTTGTAGCTAACATTAGATTTATTCATTTTTTTATTAATTTTTTTTTTTATTCTTTATTTATTTGGGGTCACATTATAGTACAAGTACAGTTTTTCAAGCTAACATTACAGCTAACATTACATTTTCATGGACTAACAGGGAAAAATGGCTGCTTAGCTCAGAATGCGCTAGGGATTCTGGTTTAAGTGATTTAAATGGATATGAAGTATAACAGAGGGATTACCACAATTGTGTCTTCACAACTTCTGTTAGTGTTAGCATTAGTATTTTAATGCTAGCTAGATAGAATGTCTAGAAAACTTTTTAAATATCAAAAAAGAGTGGCATTTCTCTCTCTTAATAAACCATCTTTAGCAGAGCATACAGACAGCAGCAGGGTTTCCAGACAACAGTTTGATTTTACATCTTGGCTAACTCACAAAATAAATGTTGATACAGCTGACAAACTGAGAAGTTTTCTGTTAGCATGGATCCTGCCCTTGATTTTTATAGTGCATGAAGGTGGAAGCAATGGAACATGTTATGTTTTCAAAGAGTTCAATGCCTCAAAAATGTGAAATCTGATAAATAATGGCTAAAGATGTATAATGCGTGGTTAATACTGGATGAAAACATGGGCTTAGACTTAGAATAATGTTGAGGCTAGGAACCAATTGGGGTCACAGATGGGCTGAATTTAGAAAAAACATGTATTGACTGAAGTAAAGATATTACAAGGCACATCGGTGTGAATGTTAATAGTGACCAGAATGTTATTTTTGCATTAACTTGACAGTATTTGAGATTTTAAATGTATGTTTTTGTGGGCTAACAATGAGCCAATTGTAACATACATGCTATCAGGGGAGGCTCTTCACTGCATGAAGATGTGTGCCAACACAATAGTTTGAGCCAAAGCTGACCATATGTACGTCTGCACGTTACCTTTGACCCCCATTAGCCAGGCTAACAATCACATGTTGTTTGCATTGGCTTGTCTCATCATCCTCTTACTGTGTGACAATGTTCTCTCAATGCCAGCCTTGAAGAGAAAGCCACTGAGAGTGCGAAGTGGATGAGCACTCCTACAGATTCTCTTAACATGTAGCTAAAAGCCTGCTTCTTCCTCACATCATGCAATGTAATGTAATGTAATATCACTGCCAACCTTCACTAGTGGCTGTACAATTGGCAATAACAATCCCTCACAAAATGATCTAACATTAATCCTGTGCTCCTTCTTTTACCATTTCATGACTTGGGACTTTGTCTTTACTTCATGTATGAGTTTAGCTGTTATCTAAATTCAAACATGAACATAACAGTAAACCAGTTTGAAGGAGTGTTTTTTGTATTGACATTTCATGGTTGTCATGGTAAAACGACCATGTAAGAAAAAATGCAAAAGACATAAAATGTGTATAACGGTGGAATATGGCCTTTTATAGTTCATCAAGTTTGTAATAGTACACATTAAAGGCAGTGGAACAAGTACCATTTCTTTATCAGCTTATCTTAAAAAGATAGTTAAAGACAATCGCAAGGAATAAAGGGATATGATGAACAATAAATGCGAATGAGGCTGATTGCATTAGCAAATATTGCCATTCTGTTATTATTGCCTGTTTTCTGGAGAGTGAAGATATGAAACTGAGAGTGTTAAGTGGCTTGCTGGCTCGTATGCTACATAATAATAATACTTGTCAGCTTTAACATTCACTTTCCTTGTCTATAAAAAAATATCTTGAATGTACCTCATACTGTAGATTCATGTTGTGCTGCCTGGTTTATTTCAGCAATGTGTTTGACTCTAAACTCTGATAATATCTCTAGAGGTTTTGGATGACCCATCTCAGCTTGGCCTACCTACGGCCATGACTATCCAGCACCATACTGGCTAGCATGTGTGAATGGATGTGTTCTTTTTCACATATATGCACAGTATATCTGTATATATAATTGATTTAGGTGAAAAAGGCAGATTTAATCAGATCAGTCAGTCTCTTAGCTAATGACATTAATATTCAAAAGCGTTTAGATATAATTCTCTACATCTGTTTGGTTATCAATGTATTGTATGTGAACAGTATTTGTATTGATGTGTATAGTGCATATTTTATGTATTTTTTCTATTCCACTCTTCTTTATTTTTTAAACCCTCTGCCTTTGTACCTGTGCATAGTCAACCTGTTTTTCAAATAGAGAAACTTCCCTTTTTTAAGGTTGTTTGGCTCCATAATCTACCATAAAGCCAAAGTCCACTTCGGAAAATGGCTCAATATTGTTCTTTCGGTGAGACAGACTTAGGAAATGCCATCAGAAAATTGCATTTCCCAATGACATTAGGCGCCCAGTTGACCATCCAATTCCATGTGTTTCTGTTGAGATGTTAAGATCTGATATCGTTTGGGTCAGAAAACATGCTTTTTTCTCTAAGTGAAACAATTACATTTCCTTTATGGTCTCTGAGAGCACTTAGCTTAAGAGAATACACTTTTAAATCAAAAAGCTTTCAATCATCTCAAATCATATTTGGGAGAAATCTGCCCCAGAGTGTAGTGTCACATGCAATGCTATCGAGCATGTGACAGACTCATGCTGAGACGGCCGATGTTGGGAAAGGTTATTGTGCACGTCTGTGCGTGCATTGGCTGCGACATGTTGTGTGTCTGCACAGTACAATGTGATGTAGTCTCCTGCACAGCACAGGGTTAAAGATATAACTGAGGAGAGGCCTGGATCATAGAGAAAAACATAAATGATGAGAAGTTATGCATAAAAACATGTTTTACAGAAAGAGAAAGGAGATCTATTGAGACTCAAACATATTAATTCAAGGATTTTTGACCCATATTTAAAATGTAAGTGTGTGAAGAAAGGATTGAACACAGGGACTCAAGGCGGTTCTAGATCAATTTCACTGGGGGGGGGCTGTGATGAGGCCAGTTATTTCATGAGAGCGACACATTTAATGCAGGATTGCAAGAGTGTTAAGATGTTTTTGCTTGGATACCTCTATTGTGCGGCAGTATACACAATTAGATGGATTATTTTTAAAGTAACAGTGTTAAAACGTTATATAAAAAAAGTAACATATAAAGAGCGCTAGTCAGCGAGGGGGACGCTATGCCAGCTGAAATCAAACACCTCTCTGTAACTACTTGTTCACTGGTTTACCATCCTGCTCTATTTTACGACAGCTAATTAAGCAAGTTTTATAAGCAGGTTTACTTAACTCTGTCAGGCAAGGATAAATTACCATTTTGCACTTCTCACTTAATCATTTTAATTACCACAGGCAATTTATCAGGCTGTCTTCAGGGTGTGAATAATTGCAAAGATTATTATATGAGAGAACAAACTGTATATATCAGATTGTATATATATATTGAGGATACTGAAGGAACAGCCTGTCCTCCTACAAAGTCACGTTTTAAAGTGTAGCACCTCTAGTGGTCGTGTAAGAAACAACATGCTCCTGTCGATTGCAAACGCTCCGGAGGGTCGTTTATTCACAAATTACCCTCTGGAAAATCCTAAATTGTGGAATAGTTTGGCCATTAAAATGCTTTTTGATTAGATTTCTAGCGAGAAGTGTATATTGTACTTTTATAATCTACGTCCAGTGGATGTGTAGGATCTACAGTTTGATAGATATACGAAGATGATTTGAGGTCTCGCCAGGAGAACGTGTACTGTATATGGGGCAGCTTCCATGTAAAGTTAGCGTGGGTGAAAACAGTATTTCCGGTCTCGAAGTTTTCATAATAAAACCGGAAGTATTCCCCACACTGTCAAATGATCTCCATTACTCATCCACTTAAAAACATCAGTTTATCCTTGTTAATTACACAATATTGATTGGTTTAAATTGTGTACAATGCTTTTGTGTTTTTAACCTTCGATTCGGAGAAACAAATAGTTTTTTCGGAGTTTAGACACTACAGAGTTTCCGAAGACACTACACTACCCAGAATCCCCAGCTATCGTTTTGGACTACAACATCCGCCTTGCTTTACAAACCCCGTGATTAGCCCTCAAGCTCTGTGATTGGATGTTGGAGTGGCAGTGCGACAAGGTTACGCCGAATGTCAAACAGCTCTTTGAAATGGAATGGAACCACGCCAGACTATCCAAAACTGGACTTGGACGGGTCCAGCCCAGCCCTCCCCACAGAATTACACATGCTGGCTATTGTGTGTTTCGCAACATGTTCTATGGCACGTCTCTACTGGGAATTGTAGTTTTATAAGACGTTTTCGTATTTCCCACAATTAGAAGTTGCCAGTATTAAACTGTATACATCCCTGGAGGTTTAGGGGATACGAAACACATTGGTGTTATCAAATTTAAAACATATCATTAATACATGGGTGAAAATTGCTTGTGCCCATAATGGGCAGCATTAATATACCCACATGACAGCTAAGGTCAGAAGAGCTTTATTTAATAGCTGGTCTTATGTCTGTGACCCCTCCTGTTGTTAATTGATAAGCCTGAAACATGCACTTGTCAAGGTTCAGATGCACATTTAGCAAATATGGCAGGAGCCATCGATCATCTTAAGATAAGATACTTTATTGATCCCAATTTGGGAAATGTTTTTGTTACAGCAGCATGTACTACTTTGTTCTACTCCACTACAATTCAGAGGTCAACCTGGTATTTTTACTCTACTACATTTATTTTTGTTACTTTGCAGATTCTGATTAATGATGTGAAATATAAACAACCGTTAAATCAGATTTTCGTTACACCTGAGTAAAATTCAGCCTTATCAGTTTGTCTGTTTTGCACATCCACCTGTTAATATCTTTGGATGTCCTGCACTAAACTGTTTTATTGTAGAGATCACTACAGTATCTTCTTGATATTTTCTATTCTATATTTCTATCATTGACCCCTATTTTGTATGTAGGCTACTCTTAATATTTAAATGTTTTCATAAAAATTAAACTTATTCAACAACTAAATTCAATAACGTGCTTTAACCACTAGGAGGTGCGGTTTAAAAAAACAGTGGTCTAGTTAATAAAACATAATAATATCAAACATAATATGACTATTCACTTTATTGTGAAATTAAAACAGAACGCTAAAGGAAAATACAGTTTCAGTCTCTCAATGTGAAGCTTATGCATTGTACCATACACTTTTATAGACCTGTAACAGTCAACTGCATGAGGAGTTGGAAAGGTAGTTCAGAAAATCAGTAATATCTTTAAAAACTACAAAAAAATCCCTTTCTATCAGCTGTGCACCGTTATGGTGTAAATACAGACTATCTACTTATTGGATCAAATATAAAAGTCAGCCGAATTAGTGTTGATACTGCAAGGAGACGTATTGTGTGAAAAGAAATGTAAGATGTTGTTTAATTGTTGATATTTTATGGTCCACGTCACGTATTCAGTTTTGGCGGCATCTCTTCCAGTTTGTCAAAAGGTCTTCTGATCAGGGCTCTATAAATACATATCTACGGCAGATATGTAATATTTAATGCAGCCGAACCGTGTATTACAATGCCGTTATGTGATGACTTTCAAAGAGAAAAGCAAGAACACTCGAAATAAAGTATTATTTTTATTTTTTAAATGTTTTCCGATTTCATATCACATAAACACCATATCCCGACGTGCATTGCTGCGTGATTTTAGCCTATCAAAACCTCTGAAAAAAGAAATGTGTCTCTCAGAATCGAAAGAGAAAACCCTATGGGAAAAACACAAAACACTGGCCCTTTGCTGACTTTGTCCTGACATTCATTCCCACACTATATCAGCGGCAGAGGGGGATGCAACGGACGCCCCCTCCTCACAGATCAAAGAGGGGTGTGCCACGCTGCTGTGGGCTTACTTGAGAGACTACCAACATGAAAATACCACATCCCAGTCCACAGTGGGGGTCTGGTCTGTAATTGTGTCTTGTCAGACCTCCAAAGTCCCTCTCACAGCTTTGTTCCTGACATTTTCCTCCAATGAATTTATTTTTCATTCTTTGGTATTTTGGCGACACTGCCACTTGCGACCAAATGTAGCTCTTTTTCTCCCACCATGTGTACTGCGAGCCAATGATACAAGTGTGAGGAGAATGTATGAAGAGAGAATGTTCACATCAAGAAAAGGTCACATCAAGCATCAGATGAACGGGCAATTTCACAAGTGATGTATCAGTAATGATTCATCTGCTTTTATACTGTATGTGCAATGTCCAACATTTAGCAAGAACAGAAACTGTCCCTGAGACCTGTAGCTGTCAATAAGGAAAATAAAATCCATATGATCCACCCTTAATCAAAAATGCATTAAACATAAAGCTGTTTGTGTGAGTCATTACTGTTCCCAAGTTGCATTGATTTTACACTATTATGTAGAATTTTGCCCAAAACAACATTCTGAGCTTTATTTACTACAGTTTCTGAGATTGTTTTGAAGAGGTAAAGAACACAGGCAAATAAGAATAGGGTTCACTGTTTTTGGTTTTACCTATTACCAAGACATTCCTTAAATGTCTTAGTAGTGAATTAATTACAATATATTTCCTGTAAGAATGTAGTCTTCTGACAAATCTAAAGTGGTCCAGCTGCTCTTGCAGTAATAAGTAGTGCATCTTTCTTACTGTCCTAATGTGCTCAATGTAGTGACTGCTTTTCTGTCTTTTGTTTTCTTAGTTATGTTCTCTGTATTTTATATGTTTGTGTTATGTGTAACGTTGCTGCCTTCTTGGCCAGGTCAGTATTGTAAATTAGATTTTATCTCAATGCTTTTTTATCTGGTTAAATAAAGGTTAAATAAAAATAATAATAATAATGCTGGGGCGTTGTTCAGTTTTACTTGAAAAAACTATGTTTTAGTTTAACAAAGAAACCTGTATATCATTTCAATTAACACCATGCCAGTATTTGGGATGGGACAGAAGTGTAGCGTAGCTGGCAGCAGGGGCGGTTGTAGATAAATTATACTTGGGGGCCATGCTGGGGCTAGTTATTTAATGAGAGGGTAACTTTTCCTCATTGGTATTATCAAAGACTGTTGTGTCCCGTCAAAAGTGCTGAGTTCAGTCATGTTTCATGTTTAGTAATTGTTTGTCTTGTCTCCCACCTCCTGTTTTATTTTGGTAGTCACCTTTTGTGTTTCATTCCAGGGCCCTTTCTAATTTCTCTAACTCCCCTCCTCGACTCCTATCCTCGAGACTTAGGAGATGCGATCGGAGGAGCCGAGGAGGGGAGCCGAGGAGACAGGAGGGGAAGCAGCAGGCGGTTAGAGAAATGAGAACTCCTCTCCTCTGAGCGGTCATTTTAAAGAGACGTCCATTAATGATGACAGGAGGCACAGCAGCCCTCTGTCTGATGGACAGATGTGTTCATGATGACTTATATATTTACTTTAATTACGGTGTAATGAGACAATAACAGGCTACAGCATATAATCAGGCTACAGCCGTTGTGTATTTTATTATGTGAACCACTAAATGGTTTTAGAAAAATATCGACTCTTTGTAGATATCTACTAAACTAAAGCAAATAAAGAGAGTAGGCCTGTTATACTGAGTGATATATATTATGCTCTGCTTTCTGCACGGACCTCACAGCTGTTCTCTCTGTAAACATCGCGTCGCGATGAGAGCAGTTAATAAAATAATATCCAGGGGATGCATGCAGAGCTGTCATTGGCTGAGATAAGTCCGGCCGTGCGTCACGACTCTTTGAAACCTCTCTGTTCCCGGAAATGCATCCACGAAGGAGCCGTGGAGGACCGTGGAGGACCCATCAGTGTCTCCTCGGTTATAGCTCCTCCAGAGAGCCTCCTCGACGCTCGATCCTCGGTCCTCGAAGTGCATTTAGAGAAATGAGATGTCCTTCAACATGGCACGCTGAAATTCATTTCCGGGTCACTACCGGAGGACCGAGGAGTCGAGAAGTCGAGGAGAGGGTTTTGATGAAATTAGAAAGGGCCCAGGTCCCTTCACTCCCTATCCTTGTGTGTGTCTCCCGCTCTCATCAGCGTCAGCCCCACCCCTGAATGCTTTCACCTGTGCCAGTTACCTTTTGGTTAAATTCCCCAGCCTACCCTTGTCTTGTGTCGTGTCAGTTCGTCTTGTCCTGTCTCCATGTCAGTAGTGTGCGTACCAGCAATTACTTATCTTGTCTCAAGCCTGGTTCATGCTCCTGATTTACTTTGTAAGTTGTGTTCCTCACTTAGTGAGCGATGTTCTTTTGTGCCCTTTTGATTCTTTTTTAAGTGTGTTGATCATTTTTTGTAATCCTATTTTGAAATAAAGTATTTTACACATACTTTACCTCTGTCACCCGGGTCATGCATTTGAGTCCTTTACCTTGTGTTTCCAAGTTCGTGACAGAACGAACTGACCACAATGGACTCAGCCGACCCAAAGACACTTCACGCCGCTCTGTCAGCCCAAGGCGTGAGGATTTTCCAGCTGGGCTTAATCAGCCAAGGAGTTAAAGAGCTTGTAGGATGCCAGGCCGAGCTCCAGGATTCCGTCTCTACACAGATAAAACAGTTGTCTACGCAGATGCATCAATTCATCGATCACCTACAGACTGCTCCTCCGATGACGTCATCCACTGCTGGCGGCTTTCCTGTCGAGAATCCTGCTGACGCCGTCACTCCGATCCTGTTTCTTCCTCATTACGGCTGGCTCTTCTGGAGAGATTGTCCGGAGACTCCATGAACTGCAGAGCCTTCCTTGTGCAGTGCGATATGCATTTCCAACACAACCCAGGGGCTTTTTCATCAGACCATGGTAAAGTGGCGTTTATCGTGTCCCATTTAACGGGAAGAGCTGCAGCCTGGGCTACTGCAGAATGGTGCAGAGACTCCGAGCTTTGCTATTCATTAGCCGACTTCATAGACACTATGAGTCGCATATTTGACCACTCGTTCGTGACAAAGACTGTTCTTTAGGGGGTGGGCCATAGGGGGTTACAAGCTCAGTGTTACAGTGGCACTGTCCAGCTTTTCTGAGCCGCCTCTCGCTATCAGAGACTGAGCTGTTGCCACTTTGGTTGGTAGCTAATGAACAGCTAATATCAATAGATCCGGCATCAAAATAATGGCTGTTAAGGTCACATAAACTGTCATTGAGACTGACAAAATTAATGCAAAGTCCACATTTATGTAAAAGGTCTAATGCAAAACATGTCTTTGTTTGGCATTATGGCACACAATGGGAGTACATTGACCAGAAGTAGTCTCTGCTATAAGGGTGTAATAGCAATTATGTCACACTTGCGCTATATTGGCTAGTGCTCCAGCACATTGTACATGATAGGCTTAGGGGCGGGACATCTCTTAGCGGTTGACCAATTACAACAGAGCTGGCCAGCTAACCAATCAGAGCAGACTGGGCTCAGAGGGTGAAAACAGGTGCTGCAGCAAAGGCAGTATGATTTTTGAACCTTAAAGCATGGATATATGTCACAGTAGAGGGACCACATACTAATATAAACCAGAACATGGGCAGAATATGTCCTCTTTAATGGTGCAGTTTAATATATGTAATGGCAAGAGAGTGGCAAACGTGGCAGAAGGGGATAACTTTACTATGGGCTTTGAAATAAATCAGCTGTAAGGCCCTGAAAATTCAAGCAATTCGAAATACATTCATTGTCATATCTTTCATCTTTTTTACTCAACAAAAATGACGGTAACTAATAATACAGACAGACTGTATTAACTTGATGATAACTTCAGCACAAACACCCTCTGTAGTTAATATTATACCGTTCAGTACTACACATCTGACTTACTGTGGTGCTCCTTGAAATTTGCCCGTGCTAACATGCTGTATGTTACTGAGAGGACTAAAGATTAGCATATGATATGACAGATTACATTAAGTCATGTCTGCGCTGTACTTTATGACATTAGCCTCTTAGCCTAGGCATACAGATGCATGCAAATGCTCCTCCAAACCCTCTTATTTAAATCTGCTGCATGACATGGCACCTTTGATATGATTATTAGTCATCTAAGCGACTCGACTTCACCCTCATCAGATAGGAGATGTCAGCCAGGGTGAGAAATGATGGCCACTTTGAACATGAGCCTTGACAAGCTGCGGTGAAACGCTGAAAAGCGACTGACTGAAAATGTTATTTAACAAAGAATGTCTTGGGAGGTTTGTCTTACTCTGACTGGGATTTCCATGCAGAACTTAATAAAAAAACGTTTCACAAAGTCTCACCGTATCCTCGACATAACAGGAGAAAGTTGTTAAGAATGTGGTTGTTCTTTTCATGCTGTCCAACTCGTTAGTAACAGAAGTCAGTCTGTCCCAGTCAGAGCGGCTGCAGATGGCTGTCCAATCTGCCCCGTGTATAGAGTGAATCATCACAATCACACATAATCTGCTGTTTAATACAGGCCTTTTGCTTCAATTTTTTTAAATGATACACTAACAAAATTGAGGTATATCTTTTTAAAACCTGTAAGCGACACAAAATACTGAGTTATCATGCAGTGTGAAAGAAATCAGCTAACTTGATATTTTAGCCTCATTCCGATTGTCAGTCTCATCCAGTGTTTACATACAGTGATCCTCACAGTATCCTACTCGTTGGGGAGGTAGGGATTGGAGATACTTCTCTCCAATTATTCCCAGTGTCATCAAAAAAGCCTGCAACACCACTTGAGTGTCTTGTCTGTGCTCTGTGGTCTTTAATCTTAATTATGAAGCTATCATTACAGCATGAACCCTGGGCTGCCAACAGTGGAGCCCTGGGCTCATCTGCTGTGAATCAATCAAACTAAGTTCTGCACTGGAGGATTTTTTCTCTTTTTTTCAGTCAGGTCATTTTGATTCTCCCTTATCTCATTTTCATAATTATGCTTGTCCTTTCTCTAATGGACTGAAAAAGCTCTACCTCCCGAATCTCTAGTCTACATGGTCAAGTCTGAATATTTCAACAGTGTTGCAACCTTGAACGTCTGACCTTTGGTTGCAAGCAGAGCTTCAGTGAGTAATCCAAGAGATCAGAATGTGTTCCCTGCCATGCTTGTTAATGGAGCCTTGTTAATAGCATGGGATGAGACAAGAACAAAATAACTTCAGTGGTTTATTGTTTATGAGAAGGTATTAGATATGGAGTTATGTGTCTGTGAAACGCCCTCGTTCACACTCAAATTGTCAGCTTCTGCTGTAAATCAAGGCAGTTAAATTGGATGACAGAGAGAAAGTTGGCAGCAGCCAATGACAAATTCTCCCTATCTCAAACGCAGCTGACATCTTAAAGCTGTGATCAAGTGGAATGATCAAAGGCATTCAGTACTCCACTGAGAGTACAGTATGTGTGTGTGTGTGTGTGTGTGTGTGTGTGTGTGTGTGTGTGTGTGTGTGTGTGTGTGTGTGTGTGTGTGTGTGTGTGTGTGTGTGTGTGTGTGTGTGTGTGTGTGTGTGTGTGTGTGTGTGTGTGTGTGTGCGTGCGTGCGTGCGTATGTGTGTGTGTGTCCTTTTTATTGATCTTGATAAATACAGCACTGAATGCACAGGAGATGACTCATCAGGTGTTAAAATAAACTAAACTAAAGTTATGTCCGGTGGAAACCAGTCTTATCATTGGGAACAAGTAAGGTTTACTATCTTGTACTTCACAAGAAAAAGTTAGTTAGCCTGGTTCGCTAGCTCTCTCTTTTCAAGCAGAGTAATTTGAGTTAAGACAGTCTGGGCGTTTGCTAATGCTAGCTGAACTATAATACAGCGCAAAAACAGTGTGCAGAAGCTGTTGATGTATTTATTCAACCCAGTCTCACGGCATTTCGTGTTGTAGTCACGACATTTAATCTATTGATTCGTATTCACCAACACGATTATCCCCTTTTTTTCGTGTCCCACAGAACGATTTTAAATTGGTAGTATGTTTCGTGCCTGCACCACGTCTTTTTGTCCGTTCGGGTCTTGGAAGACCGGAAGCTGTGGGGTTCATAAAAACATGTTCTTACTCAATATCAAGCCACGATTATTGTTTTTATTTTAAATCGTATAATGTCAGACTTTTTTGTCGTCTGTGAGGAAAATAAATGGGGCTCAGAGCCTCAGGATACTGAAATCTGTATTATTTTTAATCTTATTTTCCTTCTAATTTGTTATTCTTTTCTAAATAACACACTGTTATTTACTCACCAATAACACACAATTATCCTTGCTTTTATTTATTGGTTTAATTCCATAATCTCTGGCTTTTTTGGTGTCCGTCAGGAACTGAATTTAAAAATAAAAATAACCGGAAACAGACGTAGCATCATTGCGATACACTGCCACTGAACTGATTACCCAAGATCCTCAGCTATGGTTTAAGCTCGCTGATTGGATGTTTTAGCCGCAATGCATGTAGGGATATGGTGTTTATGCGATATTAAATCCGAAAAACTTTTTTTTTTAAAGAAAATAATACTTTATTCCGAGCGCTCTTGCTTTTCTCTTTGAAAGTCATCACATAACGGCATTGTAATACACGGTTCGGCTGCATTACATATTACAGATCTGCCGTAGTTCTTTATTTATAGAGCCCTCATGAGAAGACCTTTGGAAAAACTGAAGAAATGCCGCCGAAACTGAATACTTGACGTGGATCATAAATATATCAGCAATTAAACAACATCTTCAATTTATCTTCACACAATACGTCTCCTTTCAGTATCAACACTAATTCGGCTGACTTTTACATTTGATCTAATTCATAGATAGGTTATATTTACACCATAACGGTGCACAGCTGATATAAAAGGACTTGTAGTTTTTAAATACATTACTGATTTTCTTTGAATATAAGAATGTAAATACTGAGTCTGAAATATTATAGCAATATGCTGTAAAATTATGTGAAAACATGAATAAAACTACACATCTTCAGATGTTGTACATACATAAGTGTCCTACACTAATAATACAAAGTTATTATGGCTGTGTGTACCTTGTGTGCACCGCCTAGTGGTTAAAGCACGTTATTGAATTATTGTTTTTATGTGTTGTATTTGATTAAAAAAATATTAAGAGTACATACTTTCATAGGGGGAAAGTAGAAGGTCTGTGATAGAAATATAGAATATAAAAAATCAAGAATATACTATAAGTGATCTCTTCAATAACAGTTTAGTGCTGGATATACAAAGATATTAATATGAGGATGTGGAAAACAGACAAACTAATTAACCTTTATTTAAACATTAAATAACAGATTAAGGTATTCTTTTAAATAAGAAAAAAGCTTTGGGGGTATCTATCTACAGATAAATATTAAGCCTGACAAAGTACTTAGCGTCTAATATATTGCTTTCCTGCCATGTTAAATATGTTGAAGCACTTATTTTAACTGATATTATACACATTAATTATACTCTTATGTATGTAGATAGAATAAGAAATGTGCAGAATATGACAGTTTAATGGTGGAGGTATTCACACATATTGATAGATGTCTTGTAATGCACTGTTGAGGAACCTGTGACCCAAGTTTTTCATTCATTGCATAACTACACTGTAGTTGTGTAAATGTTATGTCAATAAACCTTAGAAAATCTTGAAATCTTGAAAGGGATGTGCAAAATAGCCATAATGTACAGTCATTATTTAACTATTAGTAGAGAATAACGAGTAATGAATATACTTTATTACTCGTTTCCATTCATGTCAATTGCAGATAAATGTTTAGTCTTCTCAAGCACCAACTATCAAATATCTCTCCTGATTGTTGGCACTTGACAATCACCTTCCCTGAATTTTACTCAGGTGTAACTAAAGTCTGATTTAAGGGTTGTTTATATTTCACATCATTAATCAGAATCTGCAAAGTAACTCAAATAAATGTAGTAGAGTAAAAATACCAGGTTAACCTCTGAATTGTAGTGGAGTAGAATTACAAAGTAACAATGAGCTGTCATGTGGGTATTAATGCTGCGCATTATGGACACAAGCGATTTTCACCCATTTATTAATTATATGTTTTACATTTGATAGCACCAATGTGTTTAATACTGGCAACTTCTAATTGTGGGAAAAACGTTCAGTAGAGACGTCCCATAGAACATTTTATAGCAATAGCCAGCATGTGTAGTTCTGGGGGGGGGGGGGGGGGGGGGGCATTCGATTCCAGTTTTGGATAGTCTGGCGTGGTTTCGTTACATTTCAAACAGCTGTTTGACGCTTGGCGTAACCTTGGCGCACTGCCACTCCAACATCCAATCCCAGAGCTTGAAGATTAATCACGGGGACAGTAGTCCTAAACGATAGCTGGGGATTATGGGTAGTGTAGTGTCTTTGGCCATCCTAAACTCAGAAATGTTTTTCGGATTTAATATCGCTGTCACTACCCGATCCGTCCCCCTGCCCGATCGGTACTGCGCATGTGCGAGATGGTCCGCCATATTGGACAACTCCAGACGGCAACCCAAGATGGACACTTGACACAGTGGCTTTTAGCAAAGCTCAAAAAGAAAACTTGAGAGAGATGAGTTATTGTTATTACAACGTGACTTCACTATTATTTAACAACTCTTTTTATTGGGTTCTTTTATTTGGGGTTAAGTACATTGTCAGAATAAGTGAGAAATGGATTTAACTTCTGTTAGACAGCCATAAGCCATACATTTTTGCATACATTCACAGTAAATATTTATTCAGTATGATAGCTGTCTAACAGAAGTTAAATTCATTGCATATATTTTGAGCTTTGCTAAAAGCCACTGTCTCAAGTGTCCATCTTGGGTTGCCGTCCGGAGTTCTCCAATATGGCGGACCATCTCGCACATGCGCAGTACCGATCGGGCAGGGGGACGGATCGGGTAGTGACAATCGCATTAACACCATATCCCTACATGCATTGCGGCTAAAACATCCAATCAGCGAGCTTAAACCATAGCTGAGGATCTTGGGTAATCAGTTCAGTGGCTGTGTATCGCAATGATGCTATGTCTGTTTCCAGTTATTTTTCTTTTGAAATTCAGTTCCTGACGGACACCAAAAAAGCCAGAGATTATGGAATTAAACAAATAAATAAAAACAAGGATAATTGTGTGTTATTGGTGAGCAGTGGTGACTGGCCATTAGGGGCAGGTGGGGCACAGCCCCACCTAGTGTCAGCAGAAAGTATTAAAATAATGATTACAACAAAATGCAAAAAATAAATTAAAATATATATAAAATATATTTTAAGATCATGTTTAATCATCTGATTTGTCTGTACATTGCTGTTTTAGTCTGTGTTCTTCTAATTAGTGTCTACAGTGTGTGCCTATTGAGCTGTTTGTTTAGAGCCATGTGGGACAAAACCCGATCCTGCCCCTCCCTCTCACTGTCTAAGTGAACGGTGACTGTAAAAACTACACTGCGCATGCAGAGTATTTTCCTATTTAATGTGTGTGGCAAAAAATAATGACCATAGGGGCATAGAGCTGCCATCCCCACCATAGTCATCTCACATAATTCAGAGCTGATTGGCTGTAAGTACGTGTGCCGCGAAAAGTGTGGTGTGTGAAGAGGAGGAGAGAGACGGGTCCTACAACCAGGAAGTAAGCTGCGCATGGCTTCCCTCCACAAAAAAGCAATGAGATTTCTCCATAGGATTTTAGAAAATAGCTCAAAATAAGATCTGTGGGAAACGTAGCTGTTAGATAAATGTACGTTTTGTTCAGCCGGATAATATCCACATGTCTACCCTACTTTTATAATTTTCGAATCATAAATCCATCATTTAGATTTATGATAGACTTTTGAAACTACAAGAAGATAAGGACGACTTTTACAAAAAAGTAATAGAGATTTTTGTCCAGAAGGATAGGCAATGGACTTCATCTTCAAGTCAAGGTAAGACCACAATTTTATTGAAAATGGGATCTTACTAAGAGAGAACAATTCAATATTTAAATGATAAAATTACATTTTTTGAGTATCCTTCTGTTGAACTGTCTGTTTAAAATTAATTGAAGCATCAGACTAAAGAGGCTTTTGAAAATAATATTATATTTTGATTTAGGTCAAAATATAATATTTGTAAACCTGAAGAGTCAGTGCCAGTGCCTCACCAGCCATGAACCTCACTGCAGAAGCTTATATATAGACATCTAAGTTGTTTGTGCCCCACCACTTTTGTACATATATAAACGCCACTGTTGGTGAGTAAATTAGAAGGAAAAAAATATTTAAAAAATACAGATATCAGTATTCTGAGGCTCTGAGCCCCATTTATTTTCCTCACAGACGACATTATACGATTTAAAATAAAAACAATAATTGTGGCTTGATATTGAGTAAGAGCATGTTTTTATGAACCCCACAGCTTCCGGTCTTCCAAGACCCGACTGGACAAAAAGACGTGCTGCAGGCACGAAACATACTACCAATAGAAATACATTGCTTTTAAAATCGTTCTGTGTGACACGAAAAAAAGGGGATAATCGTGTTGGTGAACACGAATCAATAGATTAAATGTCGTGACTATAACACGAAATTCCGTGAGACTGGGTTGATTTATTTATTAGTTTATTTAACATGGAGAGTGTGATAGACATATCTCTAGTTAGCCGATAAGCTATTTTTCATGGATATACTTAAGCCTCTGTTTCACAAATAGCTTTTCTTTCTGCTTGGAAGCTAAGCAGACTAAGACTAAGCTAACTGTCACTTACCTTGCTAGCTCTCTTTTTTCGAGTGGAAGCAAGTTAGCCTACCTTGCCAGCTTCCACATTCCTTTTGTTTTTACAAAACAGCAGGAGGCGTTCTTGTTCAGGAAAAGTAGCATTAATCAGCAGTTGATAACCAATGCTATATTAGCTTCTTGATGTCAAAAAGCTGCCAACAGAAATCTCCATAAGGCCTGACTGGATTTCAACAAAACCGCCAAAAAATCTTCTTTTAAAACATTTGTAGCTGAAGAATTGTTGCATTTCATATTTACTTTTACAAAAAGTTAAGGAAATGTTAATGCTGCTGCCATGGTTAAAATTGAGAGGTTTATTGTATGCATTGTTCTTATCTGTAGCATTAATTATTCTGTAGACCAGTAGGGAAGTCGTAATTTAAAAGGGATACATTATCCGTGAACTTATGAATCTTCAGTCCCAGTGTAGAAACTCAAATTAAATCCTACACAAAGAAAAGCTGTGAGTCACATCATTCATCATTATAGGCGATGAAACAGATCAAAGAGTAGATGAGTTGAGCTTTTCAGCTTTCGACAAGCCCTGCAGGTATATACGGTATTGCTTTCCACTGTCCGTGCCACCTAGTTAAAGCACAAAGGGAAAAGATCCTGACAGTGAGCATATGACAGAGAAGATTATGTTGAGTTCAGAGGTCAAATTTCTTTAATGCACAAAACCCTCCAAAATACCTTTTATTGCTGTCTGTGAGAAAGCTAAAGCCTAATTTTAATGCGATTGAACGAAGATCTTCATTGGTTTTAAAATATGCAAAGAAGAACATGCTAACATTAACCACTGCCTACATTATTTATCCTCCTGAAAAGTGTTTTATCAGCACTAGGCCTGCTTTACTTTAATTTACTTTTGAATATTCAAATTGGAGTGGAACTAAAATATCTACCGTGCAAAAAAAAGGCTCTTTTACATTTGATTTTCAAATTAAGCTCGCAATCTCATGTTTGGTTAAAAAAGGTTTGGAGCTGCATTTTTTAAGGAAATTCCAAAGGTCTAACTACCCACAATAACCATTATTTTTTTCCAAGTGACTAAAATACAGGTTTTGACTGAAGCTCAAGCTAATTTCAGTGACAAAAGAAATACATACACATAGGTTCATTTTGAGTATAGAAAAAAAGAAATAATACGGTTATACTGAAATATATTGCAGAGATGATGCAAAGTTTGTATTTAGGGATTTTAATTCCACTTTAAGCAATGATAAAATCGTCTTCAAAACATTTGTGAATTGAAATGTATCAAAGCATGATGTGATAGTACTTGAAGCTTCTCAAAGGTCCTAAAGGAAATGTGTTCACATTCACATAACACCATAAGGTCATAAACTAACAGATTTATCTCTCACCAGTTACTTTTTGCCCATTTTTCACTTCTTAGTGGTGGATTCCTTCCCTGATGTGGACTTTATTTAGATGGCAGAGGTTTTAGAGGAGAGGGAAAAGCTTTTACTGTGGTTTACATTGGCCATGTATCATTGGGCTTACCAAAAAGTGGAGAGCTGTTCCTCTGCTTTTTAGCACTCTATCTCCCCCCGCTCTTTATTCCCTAACACCCATCACAAATTTGGTCTGGTATGTGACTGCTAATTTATCCTTTCAATGCATGATATCCTGTCATCTCCTCATTTGTCCCTGAGTGTTTCTAATCAGAGATAATCCCAGTCAAATCCTTTGATTGTGTGTTTGGACCTGATCCATCTCTAAAGAAGCAATTTAATGGGCTTTATGGCACTTGGTGTTCAGTCATTTATCTAGTGGATTGGATGTGAATGCTTGTTTTAATAAGTGCTCTTCATGAATAGTAGGAGACGTGCCATTTAATTAGGCAGAGTGTAGACCTATCCCATAGCAACAACTTCTCCAAGGTTGTATTATTTGAAGCTGAGTGCTTTGTTTGAGAAGGTATGTAGCTCTTCCACATTCTGCGTCTGTATAAAGTTAAAACTGTGTGATCATTTCAAAACAACAGCCCTGAGAAATAACACATTTGCACATTATTAGTATGTATATAATTTATTTCTAAAATACTCAAGCTACATGTCCCTGCAGAAAGTCAGCTCCTCACCAGATTCATGTGGAAGAAATGAAATAAAGTGACAGCATAGCTCTCGTGTTGCAGGGTAAAAGCAGCTAGGCCTAGCTTAATAATACAAATATATATTTATATCTATATATGTTTGTTTTGTTTGGTTTGGATGCTTATTCTGGGAAAACATACTTAGGTTGGAATCATTATTTATAATTTTTATATTTAAACAACATATTTCCCTGTTTTTTAGTTTTTAGACGGTACAAATGACATGAGGGGAAGCTTACACAGTTACATTCATTCCTGTCTTTCATGGATATTAATAGGATAGAGAACATGATCATCACATTTCAAATAGTGTCTTTCCCTTAACATCAATGTATTGACTACACAATACCTGTAATATGAGCTTAACAATATCTAGTTTAGTACAATCTAAATAAATAAATACAAATACAGTGAACTAAAATAAATAAGAGAGAAGCAAAATTGAAATATAAAAAAACTAAAGCTTTTGTATTGCCTATATTAATGATGACAATTTGTCATCAAACGTATCTGTTCAGCTGTGGCCTCGCTGTGTTGTGCTGGGGGGCTGCAGCTTCAACCAGGAAACTGATGAAAATAAGAAGATTACATGTGGGATGTGATGTCGTTTTGGCTTTTACATTTTGGACGTGATATTATTTTGTTCTCTATTTATTAAGCCTCCATGCACTGAGAGCATGCATTACTGTCTTGTTTTTCCCTCTAAATATTTGTTTTAAAATGATTAAGGAGATTTGTGTATGATACAGTATGTATTACATTTCGTTTGCCGTTCATGCAATTTTAGGACTATTTAGGTTCTTAACGAAGATCATTTGATTCTTTAAGCTTTAAATAAATGTTGACCTATATATTGTGAAAAGCCCACTCAGCCATGAACATGTGCTTAGGGGACACAAAGATGTCATAACTGTCATTTTGGAACTTTCCATTCTGCAGTCACTATGCAGAAAGATGTGTGTGTCATTTCCCAGCAGTGAGAGTGCACCGTGGTTTGTTGCAACACACTGGGGTGTTTTTAAGAAAGCATGCTCTACATGCTCCTCCTCCATCATGACATATTGTAAAGCTTGCACTTCTCTACCTAAACAAAACAATGCATGTAGCTTTGTTGTGATTTACAAACATCTCATTCTCACTCTTGAAAGTGATTGGACAGTCAGGACAGGAAATGCTCTGAGATCACCAGAAACCTTTCTCTGTTTTTCCATTCAGCTTCCTGTCCTGGCATGCTCCCGGGTGCAGCTGTGATTGGCTGCCTGTTTTTATAACTTCCTCAAAAACAAAAACAGAGAGCAAGAGCAAAAACAAGAGCGTTCAGTGCTGGAGTAGTTTTGACAAGTTGATTTGACACTATTTGTCTAACGAGAGAAAACAGAGGAATGTTAACAGGAAGTGGAAGAAACTGCCGGTATCTGGAAGTACTCAGAAGTCAGTGGAAGAGATCTCTCAACCGCAACCAGAAGTGAAGTATGGCCAGTGAGTACCAAACACTGTCCTCAGCAGAGTCATGCAGGAGTTTATCCAGCGGTATGTATACCATCCCATCATGCATTTCATGACAAACACACGTCTTTAACATCGAGTGATGCTGCTGGCCTGATGATGTATTGCAGTTTTCTGGAAGTCTTAAATCTATGAAGTGATGACATTAGAAAAGCAGAAACCATCTGCTTTACATGCAAACACTCAAATGTGAATACAATGAAGATGATCCAATATTATTGGTAGCTCAGTTAATTAATATATGCAAATATGCCACAATGAATTAGTAGCTATCCTGAATAGCTTAATTGCATTTTCTAAATTAGTAAACAATTTACATAATAGACTGCACACAAGGAAACTGATGCAAGCAAGTTGTGTGGCTTAATAAATAAATGCATATTTCAAAATATTATAGTTATGAGTGGTGTGAAACACAAGTTCCATGACAGTACAATATTCAATCCAAAAAGTTAGATGTTTATCAACTAATATTGTTTTTAATAAAATACAAGGGGGTTAAGACACTTTTATATTTTAGACATTAAAACAAAAATGAATATGTAACTGTAATGTGACAAACTTATTATTTTTAAGGGCACATTTTTTCAGTTGAGAAAATCTAATTACGTGCCTTGAAGATGATTAATTGTATCCATTTTCTTTTCAAAGTGCATTGATGATCGTACACTACCAATCAGTGAATGGATTTATCAATCGAGATCAATGTCACTTTTGGGAAATTAAATGATTGTATAACTTTTAACATATTGCTGTTATTCTGTACTGTCCCCATGTCTTGGGAAATGTAATGTAACAATGTGGACACATCGCTTAAACAGTGAAGGACAGTCATCGCTCATTTTCAATATACATAGTTGAATAACACACACCTTCCATGAATGCAGCTTGTGGAGATGAAGGAATCTGTATATTATTTGATATGATAAGGGCGGAAATGTTCAGTTTTTATACTTTTAAGATTAGAAGGCACATCAAATTATGCAGAGATCATTCGCTGTTTTTTGTCCAATAAGGACTGATTCTATGCTTAATAAATACAGTACCAGCCATACAGTACTTACCCAAAGACTTCAATTGAAAATGACCGAGAAAACATGAAGTAAATCCACCCTGGATATATTATCCCTCCTTTTTTTCCCTTTATTAATTTTATATCAGTTAAAATGTCAAATGTTCAGTGGATGCATTTATTCTTTAATCTGGATCTTATTACTGTTCAAATGAACAAACAGAAAAACAGAATTGTTATTCTGATTGCTTAGTAAAACAGTAATAACTGCTTCCATCTAGAGGTGCTGTAAGCCTGCGCCTGGAAGTGGTGAAGGCCGTGGTGTTAACTTACCAGCCCCCAACCCCCACTCTACCCACCCCCACTGCAGCCAGATGGCTGTCACACAGGCGGTTCCTTGCCCAGACCATGCTGATTTCCCATCATTCTTCTGTTAATGAGGTCGTTAGCAATGCAAAGGACAATTAAATCATCTCAATCTGGCATTTGTTTACTGTATAGTGCACTGTACAGCGTTTGAAACTCTTCTTATAACACTGAATCAGATTACAGCTTACTTTGGTCTGCTTTCTTGTGATGAATGTCTGTGAGAGTGCAGCAGGTAATTAAAACGTCACTGACAGGCGGCCACCGCTAAAGCCACTTTCAGACAGTCACGTAGTGTAAACACACTCCTGACAGAGTTCATGTTGGTACATTCTGCTCTGTGATAGTGGGAGATCTGCGGCAGCTGACACACTGAGGTTCAGTACATCAGCCTGCTGCTGCTGCTGCTGCACAGGAACCTTGGTTAGCTGTTAAAACGTGCGTTGAGGGGGGGACTTCAGCCAGTTAGTGGAGCACTCACCTTCATGTGAAACGCTGCTGAACACTGACACTGCTGACAGTTAATTATGGATGTCACAGATCACGCAGACGTGTCAGCTCAGCTACGAATTGACGCGCCGCGTTGTTTACATCTCTGTTGTATTGTTGTTTTCATGTTATTTACCGAGAGGCAGTGCATCTGTGACTTAGCTCCAGAAGTGCCTCGGGGCTTGCCATAATGATCGTAAAAGCAGTACAGATTCGGGGGAATTAAATTAAAAAAAGGACTTG
This sequence comes from Gymnodraco acuticeps, assembly GCF_902827175.1. Classification (NCBI taxonomy): domain Eukaryota; kingdom Metazoa; phylum Chordata; class Actinopteri; order Perciformes; family Bathydraconidae; genus Gymnodraco; species Gymnodraco acuticeps. The sequence goes on from NW_022990981.1 coordinate 2,606,684, forward strand.
GGTGGATAATTGGTGAACCTGCCATCATTGTAACTTTGGAAATATTTTCGGTCAGGCTGTTGAAACACCTAGACTGCCTGTTAGCTCCACTGTCGTGCTCCATGTGTGTCTCTGCATGGCTCCATTATTTTCTGCTAACTCTTCAACACACACAAAGTTATTTTGACAATGAATGAAAACCAACTAAACTTAATATTTTGTCAGACAGAGAGACGAAAAGGAGGCAGGCATATGAATGTTGACACACACTAGAATGATTTCCATAGGCCATGGTGTCTGGTGTCAGTTACACGTAGCTAAAGTTGTGGCACCACACATTCATCTGAAAAGTCTTGACTTTACCCCAAAATGTGTCTTGAGACAAGAAGTTAATGTGTTTTTTGTTCAGTTTCACAGCTTGTCTCAGAGACATTAATGCTCAGTGAGATATATGCCTGGTCAGTAATAAAAACTGCTTACACAGAATCTGATGTGCTACATTAAAAACCCACCCTTTGATTAAAAGATTTTTCATCTGAAGATGGATTTTCACCTGGAGCAATCTGGTTCAACTAAAGGCCCAAAAGAGACAGGAGCTTCTGAGGCAGCAGTTTATCCCACACAGATGACAGCTAGCCCTCACTGCTGCCTCCCACGCTTGAATGGGATGAAACCAACAAATGTGGCTCCTAGCTACTGTCCCATGTTTAGCTTCAAAGCTCCTGTATGGGAATCCTCACTAAAGGAGGTTTCTGATCAATCTGAGATGCTGCTTTCTGTGGCTAACCCCCGCCCTGGGCTGGAGGACCACATGTATGGCAGCTAGCGTGATGCTACCCACGGCTTACCTTTTATGTCCACTCCTAATTGAATCGGGACGGATGATTTTACTGCGAGATATAAGGAGTGTTTCAGCTTTGAGTTCAAAGCCGCGGTTCTGAGTTGTGAGGGCAGCACGCAACGTGTTGTCGTTAACAATTAACAACTCCTGGTCCTGTCTGACATCAGAGCAGGTGTAAACACATTTTGGTAACCCTCTTTAAATCTAATTGTATTGAAAATGTTTTTTTGCAAAATAAGTAAGATATATTGTAAAGGATAATGTGCAGTGAGCCATTAATTAATTAAATAAACCAACAACTTTAATCACAATAAAGACCACATTTTCATTTCTTTATTAAAAATAAATGTATAGCTTCTGAAAATAGTGCGTTCCACTGTACCAACGGCTGGAACTGCGCCAGAGCACAAAATGTGTTCCCGTTAGTGTTTACTTCCTGTTTCTCTTCTTCTGTTGACCAACTCTCTCTGTCTAGAAACCTCTTTGCTGATCTTGTTCTCTTCCTCTTTTCTTAACCGGGGACAGTTTAACCATCATGAATCAATGCTCTAAGTTTACACCAATGTAAAAATAAATGTGGTCTGCTCATGGAAAAGCAGAATATTTGAAATGGATGGATAGAATAATAGATAACATACAGTATCTCTAAAGAAAAGAAACATTCAAATTGAATAATAAACTACAAGTTAGAATTAAAATAAAATGTAATAAACAGTCCCAGATTTACCATTTATTTGATTAAATAAAGGTCTCATGATTAAGGGAGCAACAGTGTTTTGTATGCTGTAATAGTAAATAAGTTGCAATATAAGCGAGAACATACGTTTTAGTTGGAACTAGGATTAGCCTTGGATGCAAAGTGAACACAGTGCTCCACCATTCATCGCCTCCATCTCCTCTTCCTCCACAGAGACGTCAGAGTGCTTTATATGCAGGGATGTTGCCCATCGAGCCAGTGACCCACTGAGACATTTCTGTGACTGCAAAAATTTACTTTCCCATCATGTGTGTCTGTCCACCTGGATCCAGAAGGTAAGAATGACTCTCCGTGTGGGGAACCTTGATATTTCAGTCTGGCTTGCTCTCCTCATCAGCCATTTGTCAGAATTTGAAGGAAGAAAATGTTTTTGTTGGTCTTCCAAGAGTGAGTAAATGTGTTTGCCATGTTAGCATTCCTTATTGAGACAAAACGTAGCTGTTTGCCTCAAGGTAATGAGCTACCTTTCAAACAGCAATACCAATTAGTTTTAATGAGGGTTGCTAACAATGATAACACGTCATCCTGACAGAGTTGAAGCACAGCTGAAACTGTGAGAAGTGCCTCATAATGGACTGGCAGGAGTCCAGGAAGCTATCATGCACCCGACACCTGCCACCCACCGCAGGATGGCTCATTTACATGTGTAGAGCCCTTGAACCAGCTACTGATACAGCGGTCACTGATGGGGCTCCCAAAAGATCACTTTACACTCTTCTCCGTGAATGAAATGTTAGCTTCTCTAGGTGCCATACATCTCTCTTTCTGTTCAGTCATGGTGCTTATTGCTGCTCATGCTAATTACTCTTCCACCGTCCATTCCCAACAAGCTGCTGCTGCCAGAACTGCAAACATGTATAATTACCTCTTATATAAGTTTTATTCACAGAAATAAAAAAAGTTTAAAATGTACTAAAAAGTTGTGTTGATGTGATGAATTTAAATGAAACTGCAGAGTTACCTCTCTGCTGTAATTGATCAACCTACCAACCTCCATGTGCAAATAAGGGCTGAGCAATATCTATTATATTTGTATCGTCATTACTATGGCAACTTGTGATGAACACATTATAAAAAAGACGATGTCAGGGATTTTTACGTTAGTTAAAACAGTAGGAAACTCATTATTTTTCTTATTTATGCCTTTTGTGTTCAGTGTGCTTTCTTTTTTTTTTATAAAAATCACATTATGGTACAGTATTAAAAGTACAGGGTGAAAGCACTGCATCACAACACACGTTATTCTGCACATCAGATATGCACTAAGACATTTCCTATATCAAGAATAGATCAAATGACTATATTTAATATGAAAAGCATCACTCTTAGTCATGACTCCATAGATAATTATCCCAACCCTGCTGTACCCCTTGACCAAATGGAGATTTGTAGTCTCTTTTAGCTCATTGTGTTGATTTTACACCCTACAAATGTACTGTTTTGGTTTACAACTTTGGCAACCTTAGTTTAGTAGTAGTAAAGTATGGACAAACCCATTGTAAATAATTAGCAAAAAACAACCGAATGACAGATTTAGCAACTAGCTGATGAACATAACGGAGCGTTTGGAAACGGAAGAGGTAAAGACAAAAGCAGACCGAAACAGAGAGTAAATTATGGAGAAAGTAGAAACACCACTCCAATGAATGCTGTAGTTGCTAATCCACCAATTACTCAGGTCAAAATGAGTTACTAGTCAGGAGGATTACTGTGCAGCCTGTGAAAACAGTTGTATATAGTCTTATGTCAGTGTGGGGCACCTGAGGGGGGTCAGCTCTGCAGAAAATGACCCTGATGAGGTCTTCAGAGTAGTCTAGGCTCAGGCTTTGAGATGTAAGTGCACAACAGCTGTGTTTGATTTGAGAAAACACTACCCAGTCCAGATTCACTGACGACACAATAAGAACACAGTGCACACACAGTGTACTAATGGAAGTATCTGAACTGAGGGCATGGAGTTGTGTTGGCATTTAACATGCAGGGAATATCTGAGAGATGCTACTGGGTTGCTTTATATGAAGTATCCAGTATTAAGGGCACTTGTTTCATATAGATACTTCAGTGGTGCAGGAATGAGTCATAAACCCAGAAATGTGTTTTGCACTTTAAGGCTCGCTCATCTCTACATCAACATGTATGTATACGTATTTGGTTAGATTCCAGAAAAAGGTCTGTGGTTCCATTACATTTCATGTAGCTTATGCTTCGATCCAAAGTGACTTGAAATAAGTACATTCAACCATGAAGTAAACAACTGCAAGAATCCAGCAGGTACATAGCTGGCTGTAAACCGAACCAGGTTAGGTGCTTCTGCATCAGCTCCAACTTCAGCCAAACCTTCCACCTTAAGCCAAAGTGCTGAGTACAGGAGCCAGGATAGCAAACAGGCTTGTTTAGTGTAGTGAGCCGACGATGATGACGATGATAATGATGATGTAGGAGATTAACATGTTTTGTTCTACGACATAAATTACATGGTGAATGTGCAAGTATTATTAACAAGTGTGTTTGCCACAGATCTTATTTTCTGCGATGTTCCAGAATCCAATGGAGAAATCCCGTTAACTCTTTGTGAAGTGAGCCCTTGTGATGCTAACGTCCGGATCGTCCGAAATAAAGATGTCATAAATACATCACTGCACCACACTATTGTCGTGATATTCAACAAATCTGCTTCACTTATATTGAAGAGTATATATTCAATCTTTATAACGCAATGCAACAAGAATATGGGAAGTACAATATAAACCTCTTGAGCTTTGGATTACATTCAGTGAATCTGCTCTTTGCCTCTCTAGTCAATCTGTATCTCTTAAGCACTTTTGGACTGTACAATATCTGAGGTATTTTATATCAGAACAAACCATCCATAAGTCACTACACTGTACACATAATAGTTAAGTGAGTGAGTGAGTTATAATGACATGCAATAATTGTATATTAATTAAGGATAAATGGAGCGTCTGCAGTTGAGTGGTTTGCTGTTGTGCCGTCCACTCTCTTTGGAGACTCCACAAGTGGTAGACAACATGCTACAGCAGACCTTTCATCTGCACCACCCAGCTGTCAGAGTGAAGAGCCACTTCCATTAAGTGTGTGTCTTCCCACTATACAATTATATACAGACACACACGCTCAGGCTCCTGAAGCAGGCACGCACACACACACTCACAGAACTCGGCTCTGTGTTGAGTGTGTGCCGATGCTGCGAGACTACTTTAGTTTTTGTGTGTGTGAGAAGCAGACGGAGAGAAATAGAGAGGGAGAGAGAGAGCGTGCGACCTTTTAGAGTGCTCAGGGTAGGGAGGCCCTTTCCCTTTTACAGAACAGAAATCAGCAATTGACCTGTCACTTTTGCTCTGATAGCCATCTCTGGAAAGCAGGTCATGCCCATATGTCTAAAGTGCCTCTTAACCACATTTTATGAAGCCAGAAAATGTAATCCAATAATGATTTGACTTGCGAGAGAGAAAGCTAGCCAGCTGGGAGTGATAGCATGCACCGTTAGCACTCCTAAAAGCAGGCCGAACAAAGAAGGGCAAATTCAACGTTCTTATTTAATTTCAGCCACAACAGAATGACACAGATGTTGTCACTAAACAGCAGAAAGGCTGAATTCAAACACAACAATGCAGCACTGGTATTCATTTCCACAACTGTTGATGCATACTTCAGTGTTTGCAGCAGAGGACTATCTGAATGATAATAATCAGCACTGAGGCCAACCATACGCTATATTTTTTTAGACTCATTTGTGCCTCCCCTCCTCTCCTTTCTCATTTCAGGTTCCCAAAGACAAATAGCATGGCACAAAACTAATTAGTAACCAGGAACTAGTTAGGAGATGCCCTTTGAAAAACATGTCCTGAGGCAGGATTTAAATATAGGGACAGAGTCAGTGACTGAGTGAGCCTGGGAGATCCCGGCCTGCAGGCGCAGCAGCACTTTGACCCCTGACCCTCATTATAGGGAGTGCATTCCTAGAGGGGTGAAACCCCGCAGCACAAAGTACAAGGGCATGGGAGGACTGTAAGCCCAGCCTGGTGTGTCTCACTGCCCAACACAACGCGGCTGGAGACAATACAGGTCTGGGACCAGGCTTTAGGAAAGTAATGGTATACACTTAGTTTCCCCACAGATACATATTTCTTTCATTTTTATACATCTGGTTTCTCTCTATTGAAGGTAATGGAATTCTGCACCAAAAATGCTTTTCAGAATATATAACCCAATCCATCTGATATAAAAGACATGGGAGTGAGTGGGGGGGAATGAGGAGGGGGGTTTTGGAAATGCTAAGAACTTGCTAGCTGAAGATAGCATTAATTAAGTAGAGAGTGAAGCGATGACAACAGTGTGAACCAGGGCTATACAGGAAAGTTAAAAGCTTAATAACACATTCTAAATCTAAATTTGAATGCCTGAAGCTTACTTTTTTCCTTAGTTCAGTTAAAACCTGAATTTCTGAACAGTTACAGAACAAGCATTATTATTAACATGATATTATTATGTTTTAGTGCTTGCTGCGCAGGATTGTTTCTTACTCTTATCAACATGTCCAATAACTCCACAACATTGTACTCCAAAAGTCAACATTTATTAAGAAAATATAGATATCATAACTTTTTTAATCCACAAAATGTTTAAATCCAACACAATCTATACTGAAGGCTAAATGTTTTTTTCAAAGCTCCATTAAATACACCCACTGCGAATCCTATATGTAAAAAATAAGATGTTGTGCAGAGCTAACATGCTGACCTGCAAGCATGCCCTTGCCTATACGTGTGCATGCCCATGTTTCCATCTAATTGCAATGGTGTGAACAGTGAGTTCACCCCCCCCCCACTCAGTCTCTCATGGGTTGATAATTCTCAAACAGACTTGGTTTACATTCATTAGAACAACACTCACAGCAATCAGGCCACAGTGCCAGGGGCAATGGTCCTCTTTATAAAATCACATTGCCTAATAGCAGTGTTCTATAATGATATGCCATAAACATCTATCAGGAAGTGCCCGTGCATGTGTGTGTGGTGTGTGTGTGTGTGTGTGTGTGTGTGTGTGTGTGTGTGTGTGTGTGTGTGTGGGTTTGGCAGTTTGTTTGTACAAATGCTTTTCTTGTTATTTGCATCTTTACATACTTAGCACCAGCTCAGAGATTATTGCCAGCGTTATTTTGTTCCATGTGCAGTTCTGTCATGTGAAGTGTACATTAAGTGTGCACATTACCAAACAGCTCGTTATGTATGTCTTTTCATTAATTGCTAAACCTACAGTAGCCTGGAGGTGCAAAACACAACAAGGACAAAACACACAAGGGATGAAGAATAAGGAAATATACTTTTTATATGATTTATTTTTTTAAGAGCATAATAAGCGCGTTCACACCGGAGTACTTTTCCCCGTACTTTTCCCGTTTAGTTCCGTTAGTACCCCTTATGTCGCGTTCACACCAAAAAGAGTACTTAGTGCCGGGAACTTTTACCCCCATTTTTAGTGCCTGCTAGGGAGGTGGTACCAAAAAAGTACCAATTGCTATTGTTTGTTTGTTTGTAGCCTTTATTTAACCAGGTGAAGCCCCTTGAGATCAAAAGATCTCTTTTTCAAGGGTGACCTGCAGGACATTAGTTACACATGAAACATAAAAACAACAGAACAACAATAAGGATGACAAACAACATAATGTACAGGGTACAGTTTACAAACTCTATTCACAGAGACAGGTACCATGAGTATCAAACAGCATGTCACCCAGCTGAGTTTTAAAATGATGCAGGGGAACCAAAGTGCTCAGTTTTAAACATGTTTGCAGACTGTTCCAATTTAGTGGAGCTGCACAACTAAAAGCTTTTTTCCCTAAGACAGTCCTAGCACTTGGCACATTTAATAAAACAACATCATGAGATCTCAGGCAATATGTACTTTCAATTCGTCGAGAGATCAGAGAGCAGATATAAAAAGGTAGTTTACCCAACATGGCTTTATAGATGAACATGTACCAATGACTGAGCCTCCGTACAGTAAGTGATGGCAGACCTGCCTTGGCATACAGGGTACAGTGATGAGTAAGTGCTTTACAGTTAGTAACAAATCTCAGGGCACTGTGATAGGCGGCATCTAACTTTTCCAGGCAATGGGCAGGTGCATTCATATAGATCAGATCACCATAGTCCAGCACAGGTCAAAAGGTCACAGAGCCTTTTCCTGGCTTCAAAAGAGAAACAGGACTTGTTCCTGAAAAAGAAACCTAGTCTAACCCTCAGCTTTTTAAGCAGGTTATTGACATGAAGTTTAAAAGTAAGACAATCATCAAGCCAGATACCAAGGTATTTATAACAGGTAACCACTTCAAGTACTTGTCCTTGCATAGTAACAATATCCAAAACAGGCTCTGGTGTCTTTTTAGCTTTTGAAAATAGCATTACCTTGGTTTTATCAACATTTAAAATAAGCTTAAGTTCAGCAAGCTGAAGCAGGTATCGGCTGGGCGAATTGCAAACCACGCCCCGTAAAACTCTGAAAAGTTTTTTGAAGCCGCCATTGTATTTGCTGGCATTAGCATTATTAGCATTAGCCCCGCGCACCAACGGAGAGAGAATAACTTATGGCAACACAAAAAAAAACATGGGAGCGGTGGAGTGATGAGGAGGTGTCGGCGTTCTGGCGATTTACTCGGAAGGCTTCAGTCGGGGACTTCGGGTGGCAGTATACACCGTGAAGTTGGTTGCGGCCTGCCAGTAAACCCAAAGCAGAAGAAGAAGAAGTGATGTCAGCGGCTCATTTGCGTAATCTTTCCTCAGGGAAAAGTACTCCGGTGTGAACGCGATTGGTACTTAATGCCCTGGGGTACTAAGTGCCGGCACTAAGTACGGCAAAGTACTTGGTGTGAAAGCGGCTAATGGGCTTGCATTTTCCTTCTGTGTTATTCACCATACACCAGCATTCATTTTACATATAATTATCAATACCATAAATAACATAGAAAAAGGCCTCTATGATGTAGGTCAGGCCTAGTGTTAAAGATCAAATGACATAAATTGATGCTTGAATTGATATAAAAACACATAATAACTTACCTATTGAATTACAAAAAATCAATCACAGTTGAATTATAACTTCAAGCTTCATCATCATTAATTTATTTTAAATAAAATCTGAAAAAAACAATGACAAAGCACTTCAAAACAACATATCAGATGTGAATATCAATATATGACAAATACAAACAGGATCCGTACCTGACTTACCAGATGTCTTTGACTTTTCCATTTTTTTATAAATGTTTTTTAAATGGTGTTTTTATTTTGTTAATGTGCTTGTAGAATTATTTGAGCACTAGGAAAATCACTATTTAAATACTACATAGTATAATCATTATTAATACTTTTGGTGTTAAGGTGATTGTAAGCCCTAAAGATCACAACAAAAAATGTGAAAGCGCAACAATGTGAAACATTTTCTGACCTTTTTTTCCAACTAAGTATGTTTCCCTTTTTTAATTGTGTTTATCATCCTTAAGAACTTTAGGTTAAAGACACAATCACATTTTCTAAACAATGATAATTCATTTGTCCCTCGTGTCATTCTACATAAGTCCAGCTTTATGGATGTTGTTCTGAATGACTTTTAAATGCTGTTTCCTTGCAGGCCTGTGGGAGTGAACACAGACTGCACTGCATCCTCTGCAAAGCCAAGGTAAGCGTATTGATGTGTGTGTGTTTGGAGAGGGAGGGTATTATACAAATAGGGAGGGTATTATACACATTTAATGAGGGATCTGATGATGTCTCATTCTTTTAATCTTACTGTGTGAAATGTTGGTAGCAAGCATTTAAACAAACACTGTTTAAGTCATTAGCTAGTGCCTGCATCTCACAAAGCAGATTCAAGCAGCACAGATCCATAATACTAATGAGCAATCATGTCTTTGTTTTGCTCGGTGATTTTGCAGATTTTGCAGCAGTTGTGTTGCTCATGAGCCATCTTATAGTCCTTATTATTGCACCAGAAAGAAAGCAGAAACATTACAATATTTGGCAAAGGATACAAGCCATGTAATGATCAAATATGTATTCATTTCATGAGCAGAAATTAATCACGCCTTCCTGTGGTACGTTTCTAATGCAAATTTCCCGTCAACACATTGTGTCTTGTGTTTGCCAGTTTATTCGTATAAAATGGTGGAGCTGATGTGTCACCACAGATGGGGTTGCATGCTGGATAAGGTGGCTGCATTACTAACCATGTGAGATTAGGAAGTGTGCTGTTGATGTGTTGTATGTATTCATGCGTGTGCGTGGGTCAAAGCACAGGCTGGATACTGAGTGTTTTATTCATTGTTTGCTCTACAGCGGCGGGTTGACAATGTGATCTTTGCTGTCTGTTCTCGTGTGTATGTATGGCAGGGATCCACTCTGCGGAGGAACATGTCACAGTTACTCTGACAACAACCTTTTGGGATTTTAAGATATACACACATTCACACGCTGATGGAAGTTAAATGAAACATTTAACTTCCATCTCCGCTGATTGTTGTTATTCATCGAAAAATCTGTCTCCATTTGGGGTCAAAGACCAATGGGTGCACAGTGTGATGCTGTGTTTTATACAAATCAACATGTCTCTATTACATACGGCTGAGTTGTTTTACCAACCGGGTGTCAAGTATGTTTTAGGATACAGGATTTGAAGTATAACTACATTTTGCATTCTTGTCAATTTTGCACATATCATTATTAACTACAATGATACTCTGGCTATTGCACATATATTTCCAAAGAGGATAAAATAGTTTTTGTCTTATGCTGATTCAACCGGTTTGTACAAAACCAAACAGATATTAGATCGTACTCCGGACTTGTAAGCTAGTTAGCTAGTTTTACCGGTAAAACTGGAAATCAACCCACCTCTTGTTGGTTATCAATCGTTGGCATTTCAAGATGCCTGTCTCTTAGTTTACAGCATTTCATATTTGGAAAGACACATTGTGTTGTTAAATGTGTATTCCACTCAGAAAAGGGAAGTTAGTTAGCAAGGCTCATTAGCATGAAAGCTTCCAGTCTTTGAGGACTTATCCTAGCTTCTAGTTAACCTAGCTCAGAGGCTGGCAACCTTTACTATCAAAAAATACATTACATTCCATTTAGCTGACATTTGTATCCAAAGCGACTTACAATAAGTACATTCGACCAGGAAGACACAACCTTGAAGAAAACAGAATCATATAAGTACATCAGGTTTCATAGAGCCAAACATTTCAAGTGCTACTCAACTGGCTTTAGGTAAGCCAGTCCTTTATTAGTATATAAGTGCTTTGTTAGCAGTTATTTGTTAGTAATTCTATCGCTCGAAGTGGAGTCGAAAGAGATGAGTTTTCAGTCTGTCCCAGAAGGTGTGTAAGCTATATGCTGTCCTGATTTCAATGGGGAGCTCATTCCACCATTTTGGAGCCAGGATGGCAAATTCTGGAGCTGCAAACACATATATTTGATAGCACAGCTTAGAAAGTGTTTTCATTATTATACTATATATACTCAAGTTAGTTGCATTTATGAAATTATCGAACAAAAATAAAGAAAACCGTTGCAAAATGTAAGATATTACAGCAATCTTTACCCAGAAAATAAAACTATTATGATGAGTAGAAAAAAATACACTGGCATGTGCAGGCCCTCTCTGAAATAAATGAAACACATAACTGTGCATGCCTTTTTTGTTCTTTCATATTTGGAAATTAAAAGACATACAAAAACAGCTGACTGAAAAACATATAGCTACAGCCTATTATCTAAATGACATGCCACTTATGACCTAAAACAGTTTCAGTGTGCTGTCATTGTTTTCTCCTTTTTCTCCTCAGCCACATAGCAATCAAATGTTTCAGTCGTAGCAGAGATAAACAGGCTCAGCAAACATCGTGGAGGAAATGTTGCCCGTCTCATTAATACATCCACGGTTTCCACGGTGGAATTTTACAAAATCTAAGATAACCTTAAATGGTTAGGTTTACTGATTTGCAGTATAACATGAGGTCCCAATGGTGGATCAATAGAGGTTTTGGAATATCTACTGTACCAAAATCTGTGATGGTAACCTGCAGACTCTCACCTGCCTGTAATAATGTACCTCAGTGTTGTTGAAAAGGAAGTCATTTTGACTATTTCCTGTTTCCCTGTCAGTATTTGGCTGCAGGCAAACACATTACCACCATCTCTGCCCCTCTTTTACCTACCAGCAGACATTTCTTGCACTTTTTCAGCATCTCAAACTGACCATTGCACTTGTCTTCGTCCATTGTACGGAAGGCACGTCATCAATTATTAATGGCGAGGAGAGAAATCCCACAGAGAGTCATGAACAAAGGTTAGTGGCAGGCCTGGTGAATGCAGCGCTGCCATTTAGAGAGTGATTGTTGGGAGGCTACTGTATATTGATATGAACTCTGCTGCAGTAAGTTAATGCATCAGTATAATAACATTTTAATGTCTGCGGTGGCATGGCCATTTAATATTTGTCCACAGAGAGATGTATATGTACATCCGCAATGACTGTAATGATGATAGTGATAATCATTTGCTCTGCTATCACTCTGTAATGTGTGACTGCAATCACCCTTGGTTAACATTACGAGGCTTTAGCCATTAAGACTTTGAGCAAGCAGTGCTCATCATAAAATCTCCAAATGGATGTGCCGCCGTTTCATTTTCCAGCTTCTTTTTTCTCGTTGATGTTGCTTTTCCTTGAATGTTGTTTTCCCCTTTTTGCAGCGTGCTCTCAAATGTGGGCCATCTGTATGAGTTATGCTAATTTGTTGGGGCAATGAATGCATTAATTTCATTAGCACATGGCCTCAGAGCAATAATTACCAGAGTAGGTGTGTCACAAGCAATCATGTTAAAATTTGCCAGTTAATTATTAAGATTTTGTTCTGAGGGACCTGAATTTGACACGAGTCGCCGAGGGAGAAGAGAGAGGGGAAAGTTAATGCATTCCAGTGGCCGAGGCTAGGTGCTTGTTGTTGAGCACAGTGTGTTGGGGGGGGGGGGGGGGGGGCCTACTAGCACAATTGTTGCATGTTGACAGCTCACATTCTGGACTAATTACTGTAAATAGCAAAGGGCGATCTGGTGCTGGGTCAGTCCAGGAGGGCGTCATTAGAAATGAAGGAGGTACACAGACGCCTGATGGCCTGCTCCTCTGACGCAGCCGCTGGAGAAGACTCTGGTCTGAGTGTGAAGGAGGAAGAACATCACAGCTCCTCGCCATAATTAGCCCGGGTCAGACACAGAGCCGGGCTCCCTTCAAATATAATAAAATAAAATATCTGCAGTATTGGTATGACAAGTGGAAAGCCGTGCAGATATAAGAGATAGCATAGGTAAATATCATTTTTGTGACAGTATATAATACTTTTGATTAGCTAGAATGCAAACACATGTTTTTTTTCAATTTACTGAGTTGTATTTCTTACAAACACCCGCTCTCAACATGTGGAAATGTGACCCTCTCAGTGTTTTTGCAGTTTTTGCCAACCAGGAAATCTCTTACCAGGGAAGCTATGACTGTTTACTTTTCAAAATAGCAGATCAAAGAGTCTCTCCAGCCATGATGCAGTTAGTTACGTTGATAGATGTCGGGCCGTCAATGAGAGTCCTGTCGCCCTACTCAGATTGGTGTGTCCCGCACCGTTGTGTCTTTTCGGCCGTTCCGACACCTTCCGCTGTCGGCAAAATAAATCACTCTGATTGGCTGTTCAGCTTAGCGAATCACTGCATGAGAAGCGAAACGGAAGTGAAGAAGGCACACACAGACGGCTATTATTTTTCATTTTCCAGTACCGCACTAAACATGTTTTCGATTATATGTCGTTATGTAAAACAGTCTGTGATGGACGAGAGTGAAAATGGAACGCACGCTATTTGTTGTTTGTTTATATCACGCAGTCTGTTCTTCTTCTCTCTGTGTATCACGCAGTCTGTCTTCCGGTTGTTGCCTCTTTTGAATGATGAATACACACTACCGCCGCCTGCTGGTAAGGCAAGGCAAGGCAAGGCAAATTTATATAGCACTTTTCAACACAAGGCAATTCAAAGTGCTTTACAAAAAATGAAAGACATTAAGAAAAGGGCATTTAAAATCAGTCATTAAAAAGAAAAGCTAATAAAATAAACATAAAAAAAAAAATACATGGATAAAAGTTACAGTGCAGATGTGAATAGTTCAATTAAAAGCAGCGACAAAAAGAAAAGTCTTCAACCTGGATTTAAAAGTATTCAGAGTTGTAAGTGCGTACGTGCTACTTGGCCGTCGGCTGAAGTCTTTGTGGTGTGTTCCAGTGCGACTTTTTGGCCAAGACGCGAGGAGACGTGAGGCGACACAACAATCGGGTCCGTCGGGACGTGTTCTTTGGTGTCAGTTTGGTGTGTCAGGGCCTTAACCCGAGAGCTTAGTTTTAACTCCACGTTCATATAACTTCAAATCTCCTGACAAGATTCTGCACCGTTTCTCAAACCTTCCCCGCCCCCTGTCTCTCAAGTGTCTCCTTAAAGGTGCTAGCATTTACACTCCTATCCCCCTCTTTGAAGAACACATTATGTTAATCATCACTTGATTATATATGGAAAGCAGATTATCCTTTGATTTTGATGAACTCAGCAGCTGTCAGACTCTTCATTTGACTAAAAGCAGGACATTCTGCAGAGTCTCCATGTCACTAAGCTGCTGTCGGGACACGAGACGACACATGAAAGGGATTCCTGCATGGCTCTCACAGAACAATGGAACATGGCCTTGAGGTGTGTGTGTGTGTGTGTGTGTGTGTGTGGGTGTGTGTGTGTGTGTGTGCGTGCGTGCGCGTGTGTGTATTGCTGGGTCCCGAACTTGGACACAAAGGCAGATATCTCTTAATGTTCTTGCTTTCTTTTGCTTTTTCAGTATTTTATTTTTATTTTAGGAATCATTGTGTTAAAGTTGAACTAGAATTTTATTTCCTATATTTCTTATGACATGATGTTCCTTTTCTTTAAGAGGATAAATCTGTTTTGCCAGTGTTTGACCGACAGTTATAGCTAGGAGAAGTGCAGAGTATTACGTGGTGCGCTACTGCTGCTAACTAGAAGATGTCATACTCTGCTAATGTTGACACACCTTTTTAAACAAGCTCACATTACCCATTACGAGTTACCCATCGTCTGTCCCTTCACAACATTCACTATTTGTGATGACCAGTGTTGGGAGTTACGCGCTACAAAGTAACTGTGGTGGAAATTCGACACTTAATCACCTTCTGGTAAGAAAATAACAAATATACAAGCTTAAACCAAAGTTGTGTTATTTTTTAATAAAGAGTTATAGCATTTAACATAATTAATCATATTTCCAGCTGATAACCTGTTCCACTGATGTAGCACAAGAATCTGACCAACCAATGACTTTATACAGTGAAAAGAGCAAAAGATGGGAAGGGGAACAGCCAATGAAATGATTGGTGGCGAGACAGGGGTTAAGTGGTGATAATTCGCCTGACAATGGTCACAGTCTGTTGAATGCTAAAGAAGAAAAGGAAGCCAGTCTGTGTATTGAATGTGTGAAGAAGCTTGGGAGTGATAGCTGTAGCTTACATCAAACTGAAACTGTGGGTAAAAACCCAATAAAGAATGTATATATTTGTATATGAGACTTAATGATACATTTACTACAACAGTAACGTAGGAAAACTTCAGACAGAGAGAAACAGAGGTACGGGCTGTATTTATTAGATTAAGGATTTGTGCTGATGTGGGCATACATGAGGTTAAGCTATATATTGTTATTTTAAATTTGATTTATGGTGCACATCAATTGATGTTTAAGAGAAAGCACTGAATAAATATCATTTATTATTATTATTAATCTAAAAGTAAGGTAACTATTAGTGTAAATAATTACTTTCAGCAGTGAGTAACTAAGTAAATGAAGGGATTACTTTTTTCTAAAGTAAGTAGTATTATGTAATGCATTACTTTCTTTGAGTAACTACCCCAACACTGGTGATGACCCATCAGGCTGCTATGTTTGTATTTTACTTGGAAAGTGGAAGCTAGCAAGTTAAGCTAAGTAGCGGCTGTTTTGAGAGTAGAAGTTGGTTAGCTAATCTTGCTAACTTGCATGTAAGTGCTATATCCCAATATATACTGTAGATAGATCCCTTTTTCATTTAGTAACACAAATACTCAAGTCTAAACAGTAAATATGTGTACGTTATTTTGTTTTAATGTTTTTAGCTGTTATTAGGAATGTTCCAAATCTGATAATATTTTCATATCATGTTCTTAGCCAGTCCTGGGCACAGGGAATTATACACCCAGCCAGGCCACTACCAGTTTTCTTTTGTGCCATTTTTCTGGATTAATTTGTCAATATTTACAGCGTTGCTGCCCGTAGTGATAGCCCTAAACTTGAAATCTACTACCCCAGAATAAACATATGGACATAGGTTACTATTTAAAATAATGTGCAAATCTATTTAGGAACCTATCCATGTGAACATATTGTAAGTGGAGGTGGACCTCAAATCCTCTAGGGGAGTCCGGGGGCATGCTCCCCCGGTTTTTTAAATGTTGGATTTAAATGCATCAATCTGGTGCACTTTGAGGGGGAAATAAAGAGACTACACCTATATGAAACAGAACTGTATACATTTAAATTATCATAAAATCATAAGAACATGGCCATAACCAATAACATACCATATCCAATATGAAAAAACATTGAAACTTGTTTATTTATTTGTTTTTGGTTCATGTATAGTGAGTGTGTCTGTGCTCCTGAATCAGCCTCTCCTGTCTCCCTCCTCTCCCCCTGCTCCTCTTTGAGGCAGCAGCAAAGACTCGTTTTAGCTAACAAGTTTATCTTGTCTATTTTCACCTAGTTAACATTTTATTTTTATTATTCATCCATATTTTACTAATCACTCCCCCTTCAAATGGAAATATGTGTTTACATGAATGGTGACCAAACCGTTTGAGACCCACAGAGAACTTAGACTAAGTTAACTAAACACTCAAGAGTAATTTACCTCACCTGAGCTGTAGTTATCAGTCTCTCAGTCTGACAGTAGAGAGCTCTCCTCCACCTTGCTCATGATATCCGTTAGCGCAGCTAGCTAGCACCAGATGCTAACAACAACAATACACGTAACTGGTGCGCGCGCTTTCTGTCTCGCTTGCTCGCGCCACACACACACACACACACCCTCCCGAGCTTGAGTGACACACAGAGACCAATCGAGGGCATTAGTATGATCTGTATGAAAGTGGCCATGTCGGCAGACCACATCATGTAGACAGCCTGTCACCCTCTGTGAGGCAGAGTCAGACCCACATTTGCGCAGCGTTGCGTTCACAATACATACCTATAATTAAAAAAAAATCCGCAGGCCACTGAACAGGCCAGGCCATCGGGAAACCTCCCGGTCCTCCCGATGGCCAGTCCGGGCCTGCCTGGGGAAGATGTATAAAACAGTGTAAGAATGCATATTCCATCTCTCACCCTTAAACTGGTATTTTTAAAAGAAAAATGTGCAGTGAAAATGTGAGCATCTCATGTCTACAGTACATCAGACCAGGCCTACACACAGTTTCCTAGAGCTATATGGAGAATATGATAAGCTTAAATATAAGGTGAGAGATGTATTTCGTATACAAAAGGAACTTTTTAGGTTTTTTGCCGAACAAATGTGCAAGCATTTAAAAAAAAATCTAAAACAGGTTCATTGGCCAATAGTTTTATGCATTTGACCCCTGTTCTCAACACATTTATGTTGCATCTGTATTTTGTGCAAATTCCTCAATTTATTTTGGATGAAAAGTCATAAAGTCAACCAGACAAAAGCAAAAAATACAGCATGTGGTTTGGTTGGATAAGGTTACAAACAAAATTGAATTTCCCTGATAGCAGGGTCAGTCTCAAGCCATTATTCCAGGCAAAGACGTGGACTCTGGGTAATTTCACCCTTTTTATTTAAACCCCATGCCCTCCCTCCCTCTCCTGCCATCCGTCCTCAGGCACAATTCATTTGAATTCCTGTTCAGGAGGGTCCTGAGGCTGATTCAATTACGTTTCCTTTAATTGGCTTTCAGGCATCCAAACTGAAACTGATGGAGAATTAATAACAGCCCCAGTTAGTCTCTGCTCTGTTTGCAACCTTGGAAACATCCCTAAAACAATTGAGGCAAAGTCGACCCAATTTTCCACCTGTCTGTTTTGGTTGTTCGATAACGCTGTGAAGAAAACGTATCCCAGTTACTGTGTGGTCCCACTCTAGTATGCCATTCATCTCCTTGTCAACACTCTAGAAGTTTGGTGCAAACTTTGCACCCACAGAAACACTGCAGACGCCAAAGATAATATGTACTGTTCTTCAACCCCATCCAAGCCATCAATTAGTGATAAAAGATGTCACTCTGTTCCTGTTAAGCCTTTACAGAATGTTCTTTTATGTGTTCTTCACTGAGGCCCATAGTACAAAGCAAACACACGACTAAAATATACCTATTTTTCTGTCTGACAAGTAGTCCTCTTTGGGTATGGCTGACTCTTTGTCCAGAGAAAGAGAAATCATTTTCAGATGCATTACGATTTAGGTGGCTGACAAAAGACAAGTTGTGAAATGGAAGGAAATTATATGCTGTTTGGAGTTCAGAGCCATGAAATCAACTTTTCCTCTGACTATACTTTCCCCCCAGAGTCTGCCTTTGTCTTCAAACAGCGCCAAAGCAGTCATTATGCTCAGGCATAATGCACCATAATGACAGTAATTTCAGTATCACATTTTCAAATGTTCAGCCTTAATTCATTGTGGTTAAGTAGCTTAGTTGTAATTCACATTTCTACCCTTCTTAGCTGAGTGCTCAAGGAATGAGACGTCTAAAGCAGGACAGGAGAGCAGGGACATTTAAATACTGCCGAAAACATGAGGCCTGGGAAAGGCCTTGCATAGTGGTACTGCATTTATATTTTGTACACAATATCAAGCTTATTATATAGGCCAACAGATGGCAAGATGCAGCAAATTCACATGTACAGGATCATTTCCATCTCATCATATCTACCGGAATAGATATCAGCATGCAGTCTTGGTTTTACCCTATAGTTGGCCAGTTAAAACCACAAAAAAACAAAAAGTCCAAAATAAATAAAATATGTTCTTGAAAAAATAAATGATATCAAATATGTCCCCAATCGCCGCATACTGTTGTTTTTCATTTATTCATGCTCCACTGTTGCCGCCACCTTCCACATCTTCTCTTGGCTCCTCTCTGAGTCCTCTGTATTTCCCAGCTTGGGATTGCTCAGTATATCACATCGGTTTCTTCTTCTGCTGTTTGGCTATCAGCACAATGTCCGGGCGGTTAGTCTTCACCATTCCTTCCGTCTGGATCTGGAAATCCATCAGGATGTTAGCTTGGTCGTTCTCAGCCACCTTTGGAGGTGCTGCCCGTTATGACCTTCAGACCTCCAGCCCATACTGGGCCCAGATGATCCTGTTCACTATGACAGCCACTCTGTTCCCATACCGCCTGCATCACACCCTGCTGTACCCGAACGTTTCAGGAGCCTGTCCCTGGGGTCCTGTCTGGTGTGGAAGACCCTGGCCTCTATTTGTTACTTTCAGACCAGCCTTTTCCAGATTTTGGTTTGATTTCTTGATCTGCCACTTCTTCTTTCTGTCGGTCCTTAACTTCTGCATGGAAGAAACGTATCCAGCAATAGTTTTGATAATTCATTTATCATTGTTTTTAAGGCGACAGTTCACAGTTTCTGCTTCCCTTTTAAATTATTTGTGTTTTTTGTTTTGTTATTTGTTTTCCAGTATAATAAAACTGAATATAATTTTAGGGTTGTAGCAATTGGTCTGACAATTATAAATCCAAAAACCTTTATTTGTCTGTCAGCAGTAAAAGGTACAATGTTACAACATGAAACTAAAAAGGCGATCGGAGAGCTCAGAACTTCTCTAAGACCAGACATCGTCTCTCTATCAGCTGGTGAGTTGGATTCCCTCCAACATGTAATGGGTTCTTCCTTGGCTCATGCTGCACCCTTCAACCAGCATTTTATTAAAATTGGGACTGTCGTTTTTTTCTTCCCCCTATCCTGCTGACAAACAAACCGACCAGCGGAAACAGAGGTAAATATCACCTTACACCCTGGATACTAAATGATAATGCCGAGTACTAGACTCCTGGTACTGGGTTAAATGCAGAGGCCACATTTCACTGTGTGTGCTGTGTGCTCTGCATGTGTGACCATTACAGAGGGTTTCATCCCTCCCAATTATAATTCTAATAATAATAATAATCTAATTCTATATGTAGCACATTGTGTTTTCAATAATGTCTTGGAAAACAATGGAGCTCCTTTGCACAGAAGAATGGAATACATTATTTTTTCTTTTACATAATTTGTTATTTTGTTTAATGGGATTTTACAGTATTTGGGGGACAGCATTAGTTTGTAAAGAGCGACCAACCTATCACTGAGGGGGTGGGGGGGTGGGGGGGGGATAAGAGATAGTAATTACATTTATTATGAATTGAAAAAATTAAACAAATTGTCCAAACTATAAGTGCCATGATACTAATTGATTATGATTTTTGAAAATTATTTAACAATATATTTTTCACACACTGTTGTTATTTTCTATAGTTAGAAGACAGCATGGTGGGGGCCTCATTATAATGATTTGTTGGCATATGAATATACAACCTTTTGATTATAATCTGAGGTGCCCAACACATATATCACATATTCATGGGAATTACTACATGGAAAGAAAGAAACTTCAACATTACCTTCATGTTTTTGATCTAATCTTTTACACATCTTTCATTAATCACATCGTCCTCATGGTGGACCTCGCTGGTGATCATCAGTATTTTTTATTTTAAGGCCCCTCACAGCCATTCTGCACAGAATCTCTTTAGGTTCCAAACTGAGCTGTACATTTAGAGAGAATCTGACACCCCCGCCCGAGGGTTCCAGCAGAATGCTAACGAGGCCACGGCGACATTTCCATCACCGTACAGTCAGTCGCAGCACACATCAGCCCAACATCTCCACCAAGTCACTGACAATTTCAGACGTAACACTTTATTAGTACCCCCCCATATCCACGCTGTAATGAATGAGGCCATTTAAACAGGATTTACGATATCTTTAAAACTTGATTGCTTAGAATTTGAGAATTATTCATAAGGCTAAAGCATCATTTGTCATACAGCGAGTGCTGTTTTGGTGGGAACAAATGGTTTTGTCGTAGTATTTCAAATGAACTCCTTTTCATCCACTCCTCAAATAAGCCATTTGTATGCATGTATGTCTACACAACGGATGTAATTAAAGCGAATGAGGCTCAGGTGACATCTAGCAATCAAGTTTTCTTCATAATGCATCGTGCCAACGCCGAACTAAAGAAACATATACGGATACAAATGATGAAAAATACACACACACACATGTTTTATTACTCTGTGAATTCTGCTGAAACAAAGAGGACAGTGTTCCTCCGCAGGCGTGGCTCTTAGCTGTTATGGGAAATACAATGAAGATTTTAGTTTGTTTAACCTTTTTTCAACTTCCTCTCTTATAGAACAATACACCTAAGGTATTATATTGTGTCCCCTTGAGTTACATTTCCTTATTTGGAGCATTGAAAAGGCTTCCTGGCCTTGTTACAGAGATTATTGTGCTCACTTCCCGAGGCAGTGTGACCATGCTTTGTGTGCGATGCCCAGATCATCTCATAATTACACAAGGATCCTGAGGCAGAGGGTGGGGGGGACCCAAGTGAAGGACCAGTTATGTCCACACACACACACACACACACACACACACACACACACACACACACACACTGCTATGGCTGCAAGGCATGGCTTACTATAGCCACAGCCAAGAATGAGGCCTCTCAGGATAGATTTACACACAAATAAAACCAGTCTTATCTTGGCCCACATGTGAACGAGAACTGATTACACGGTCTACATTTCAATGCTCAGATTAAATGGAGTCAATTTCCAACGGCCTATTTATTCCAACCTGCAAACACAGTGAAGCCAAATCTGATTGGACTGCACTAAGACCTCAAATAAGTGACACTTTCCTCTGAGAAACTGTTTTGGAGGTTGATGATATGTATAGTTTTTAAATGTTTTAACACTAGTGAGTTAAGTAATGCTACACTTTTATAACTGCATACCAAATGCAAGCCAAATTAAAAATGTTATGATGACTTGTGATTCCCTAACATGGAAATGAATATAGGACGAGGTGATTTGTTTTTCTTCAGAACTTTTATTTCTTTTTACTTTAGTTATTAACTTTGATTTATGGTTTACGTTGTGAAAAAATGGCATGGTTTGGGTTAAATGAAGCAAGTGGACTTGCATTTGTTTAATGCCTTTCTAGTCTTTCTGACAACTCAAAGGGCTTTTACACTATATGTCAACATTCACGCATCACACACACATTCACACACTGATGGTAGAGGCTCATTAAGATTAAAGGGGTTTCCCTCTCCTGTTGGGTTTTTTTGTGCATGTAAATGGTCTACAAAGGCTAAAATCCCTGTGTTTTCTCCCTCCCCTTGACTTTTGGTTTCACATGAGGCTGTCTCCTGGGGGGGGAATCCTGCATTTGTACGACCCACCCAGCCACCATACCCCCCCATCTTACTATTACTACTAAAATATTTGCTCTGTGTGTCTAATATTGCTGCAATGTGAATTATAACAGGAAAAAGCCATTTGCAGTGATAGTAAGCACAATGCTTGGTTATTTATATGCAATTTCAAGATACAAAGCTTTTGTTGAACGTATTTCAAAAGAGAATTCTTAAATGTCAGTGAATAGATGCTGACTTTAAAGCCATTAGGTCAACTTTTTTGAGTAAAGCACAACTTCAGTGGGCACTATTATATTTACACTGGTAAGACATTGCTGCTACACATATCCTGTGGTCCTGTTCGCGTAAAACAGTGGGCATTGTTCCTCTTTTTATTGGAATCTTTGATATACTTTGAAGGCCATTGGTTCTACAATGAACACCCACAGACCAACTAAAGCCCTTCTGGTAGAAAATAGGCAAATTAATACAACAACCTTAAAAGAAGGAGAGTACATACACTTATTATTTTGTATTATTATTGGGTTTAATGTCCTCAGTTAGAATTCACGGTTGAAAACTCTTTATCATCCATCAGGTAATTAAAGTATTTTCAAACTGTGTGTGTGTGTGTGTGTGTGTGTGTGTGTGTGTGTGTGTGTGTGTGTGTGTGTGTGTGTGTGTGTGTGTGTGTGTCTGATGCATGGACGCTTGCATACACGTGGGTGTGTTTCTAAAACCCCATAAAGTCATATTGCAATGCCTCAGTAAAGCTCTTGATTAGCTGTAGTTTTATGTTGGATGGTCCATTGAATTAGGTTATGGAGGTTAGGAGGCCAGCCCAAAGTAATGTAATGTAATGTTCTCTTGGTGTATTATTTACCGTGCACGTTCCACAGGCCTGCTGGCCCCCCACAGGGGAGGCCCCACAGGGACAACCCTGTCTCCTAAAACTTACGTTCCCACAGAACTAAACTGCATTCTCAATTACGTTTAGCTAGAAACTTATTTTCTCCCACGTCATGTTTGTTATGAACGTATCTTAAATACGTTTATTTTCTACATATCTTCTAGAAACGTATTTTCTCCCACGTTACGTTTCTTATGAACGTATCTTAAATACGTTTATTTTCTACATATCTTTGCCATTTATTGTCTTGCTTATAATAATGATAATAGTCATTTATAAATATCATTTTAGAGCACACCTTTGAAATCAAGAATCGGGCTCGATATATGGTTACATTAAAATCAGTAGGCGAGGCTGTAATTTCGCCAGCGTTACTCTCATGAGCGAGGCAGAAAATAATAGTTATATTTCATCCTTACTGACCACCAGAGGCGGTGCTTTAGCACTGGATATCTTCTGTCTCGCGCATGCGCAGGTCGAATATTTATATCAACAAAGTCACGTTTGACCTCGTATGACCCCGGAAGGCATAAGTTCCGGTGCCGTCAACGAGTTCAGTCCTTTTTCATCTTCTCGCAGCGCAGGTTACTACTTTATGAGTAGAAGCCAAGCTAGCTTACTGAACAATTAAGATCCTAGCTCATCGCTATCTGTAGCCTTGTGATCGTCTAGATCGGAGCTGCGGGCTAGAAAGTAGTGATGGCGAGATGAAGCCTTATGAAGCTTTGAAGCTTTCCAGCCAATTGGTTCGCAAAAGGGTTCATCTCATGAGGCTTCATCATGGGCTTCATTTGAACACAAACCCCCTGTTGGTCAAAGTGTGTAAAACAGGCAGATTGGACATCTCAACAGTGTGCTCTATCTCATACCGAGTTCCCAATGAGTAAAGCCTTAGAATAACTCTAAACAACGAACATAAACTCATATTGTCATGTTAACAATATTGTTTTTATTCCAGTTGAATGATTGTGATTGAAAAGCCTAAGGAGGCTGGTAAACATTGCAAAGAGGGATTTGTATTCCTTACTAATATTCATAAACATAACCATGTTGTAGCCTGAGAAAGGCTAAACCATATCAAAGAATACATTTATTAACTACATTATCTCATTTAGCTGTAGCTTTTATAAACAACAAAAAATACGTATCGACGAGTCCTTGAACCAGGAACCCTGCGGTCGTGAGTCAACTGCTTTCCAGCTGAGCCACAGCACACAAGCTGAATCTCACTGAAAACACTGTAACATATTTATTCCTGTATTTATTGATGTTTTTATTCCTACATTTATTTATGCTTGTATCTATTTATACTTATGACATGTTCCGACCTCTATATAAGTGAGGTTCTGAGTTCTTTTAATTCCATCGTGTCATCAGCGGGCCCGGGTACAGGAGGGGTCATTTATTATACATCCATAGGTATTATGAGCGTTGTGGTTCAACGGTTCAACCGATCAGAATCGCTTCCTGAAGCAGTCACGTGGTATCGACAGGCAGCGAGGCTTCGTTTGTCATCGATGACGTCACTGGCCCAAAACGATACAAGCCTCGATACATGCTTCACAAAAAGCTTCGGGGATTACTCGACACACGCTCCGAAGCCTCGGCGCAATACGTAATATCACTACTAGAAAGACGCTCGCCCTCCAAAGGCTGCGACGAGCTAGCTGTCCGCCCTCCCAAGGGAGGGGACCGCGGTGTTCACCGCTCGGATCCTAGGAGCTCCGGATCGGTAAAGAGCGGACGCTCCTGCACGTCAGCCGGTGAGATCGCTACCGTTTATTGCTGATTGTGCTATATATTCTCAAACTAATGAGATAATTGTGTACAAATTAGCCGAGGGCTCTCGCTAATTTGTTACTGCACTAGTGAAGAGAGCGTCTCCGCCCTCCTCTCACTACATACATTTGGTTCCTTACCTGATTCTATCGTCCAGTTAGCTGAGTGCTCCCGTTCAAGCTAGCTGTTACTGCACTAGTGAAGAGAGCGTCTCCGCCCTCCTCTCACTACATACATTTGGTTCCTTACCTGTTATATCGTCCAGTTAGTTGAGTGCTCCCGTTCAAGCTAACTGTTACGGCGCTAGTGAAAAGAGTGTCTTCGCCCCTCTCACGGCGCACACATTGTTTTCTGTTCCATCCTCCAGTTAGCTGAGTGCTCTCGCTCAAAGCTAACTCGCTACAGTGCTAGTGAAGAGAGTGTTTTCGCTCCCCTCTCCCTGCACACAGTTGGTTTCTGTTCCATCCTCCAGTTAGCGGAGTGCTCTCGCTCAAGGCTAACTTGCTACAGCGCTAGTGAAGAGAGTGCTTCCGCTCCCCTTTCACTACACACAGTTGGTTTAATACCCGTTCCATCTCCAGTTAGCAGAGTGCTTTCGCTCAGGCTAACTCGCTACGGTGCTAGTGGAGAGAGTATTCCCGCTCTCCTCTCACAGCATATATACCACTAACTGACCACTAATTTGTTCGCACCCTAGTTAGCAGAGTGCGCAGTTGGCGCTATGTTTAACGGCTGTAACACCTGTATGGCCTCTCTGCAACCAGAGGATGGCCATGACCTTTGCCCCTCTTGTCTTGGCCTCGAGCATCTGAGGGAGGGCCTTTCGGAGGACTCGTGCATGAATTGCACCATCATGCCTCTTGCGGTAAGAGCTGCTAGAATAGCCGGGGTTGAACTACTGACTGAGGGTGGCCTTCCCCCTGCACAGTCGACTACATCCCAACCTACCCGTCCTAGGCGTCAGGCAGCAGAGGCTGCGGGTGCCCCGCCCAAGAAAAGGACTAAGCCTGATAGGCTGTCCTCTAGGGTGGACCTACTCACTACTGAGCTTGCCCAGATGAAGTCACTCCTCTTGGCTCTCCATTCTGGTGTCCGTACAGAGCATGCTGCTGCACCCAGTCCACCCATGGCTGAACTGATTCCAGATGACGATGTGCTCTCGATGGCAGCTTCAGCCACTCAATTTAATGAGTATGACGGAGAGGGCCCGTCCCAGGCTTCTGGGCCTGGCTCCTGTACCTCAGCTCATGCATCCTCGGAGGGGGCGGATGTCGGCTCCATGAGTACCGTCATCCGCATGGCACTGGCTCGCCAGCAGCTGGATGTACAGCAGCCCGAAACGGCGCCTGCCAGTGCGTTCTTCAGGCGCACTTTGGCACCCGCCACCCTTGCAGTTCCTCCCTCTTGTGAGTATCTGAGGGAGTTACATGCATGCTGGAGGGACACTAAGACTCTTTCCCGTCTTACGTCCGATGGCCGAGCCCTAGCAACCATGCAAGATGCGGCTGTGGAGCCTACCATTGCTTCCCTCATAGTTTCCCCTGACAAAGCTCTGAGGTCGGAGGCCAGGTGCCCTCGACCCCAATGTCGGGTCACTGATGACCTGCTCACTAAAGCTTACGATGCAGCGGCACGCATGGGCCGTATAGGTAATTCCCTCTCTCACCTCATGCTCGCCCTCTCGGCTTCCCTGCAGCAGGAGGCTCTTAGCGCTTCTGCTACCAGCCTCAGTGACGCCTCATTACAGGCATTTGCTCTGATGTCAAGAGAGCTTGGGCGCCTGATGTCCACTCTCGTCCAGACTCGTCGCCAGGTTTGGCTGGCACAGTCACCCTTATCAGAGGCATGTATGAGGACTCTCCTTGCTGTCCCAGTGGAGCCCGGGGAACTGTTCGGTTCAGCTGCCGTACAGGTGCTCGAACGGACTGTCCAAGCTAGTCAGACCAGGCAACAGTTCTCAGCTCTTCGCAGAGACATGCACCCCCCCCGGTAGGCCGAGAGGCTCTGCATCTGCCTCCCGAGGCCGCTCCCGTCCACCGGCTTACCCCGGTGCCCGCCAGGGACCTCAGTATCCCACGAGGGGGCCGGCCCGCTACGGTCCTGTTAACTCGCCCCCAAGGCAGCCTCGGTATCCGGTGCCTAACCGTCACCCCCCCAGAGCCTCCAGAGGCCGGGGGGCAAGGTACTGAGGGTCTGGGGCCGGCTGTCAGTTATTTCTCCCAGCAGCAGCTCAACTACTGGGTAGCTCAAGCTTCAGACCCCTGGGTGGTTTCCACCTTAACCCAAGGGTACAAGCTTCAGTTCCGACGCCGGCCCCCAGCCTTCTGCCAGGTCAAAATGACCACCATAAACGACCCGGCAAAATAAATCGCCCTAAATCAGGAGCTGTCAGTCCTCCTTGCCAAGGGTGCAATCGAGCCTGTGGACCCCATCTCAAAGCCCCCGGGCTTCTACTCGACCTACTTCCTGGTAAGGAAGAAAGGCGGTGGACTTCGCCCAATGTTCGATCTGAGGGGACTCAACAAGTTCCTAAAGATCTTACCTTTCCATATGCTGAGCACAGCGGACGTTCTTCGTACCGTTGCCAGGGGGGAATGGTTCACGTCCATCGATTTAAAGAACGCTTATTTTCATGTGCCTATTGTACCTCATCACAGGCAGTTTCTTCGCTTTGCCTTCACAGGCCGTCATTTCCAGTTCAGGGTGCTCCCATTCGGACTCTCCCTCTCCCCAAGGGTGTTCACCAGGTGTGTCGCGGCAGCCCTCTCACCCCTGCAGTCTCAGGGTATGAAGATTCTGCCATACTTAGACGAGTGGCTAATCTGTGCACCATCCCGGTTGCAGTCGACCCAGGACACGGCTCTCCTTCTCTCTCATGTCGCCCGGCTAGGCCTCAAGGTGAACATGGAGAAGAGTTGTCTGAACCCCTCTCAGAGCCTAACCTTCATTGGGGTGGCTCTGGACACAGTCACTATGCGGGCCTGTCCATCAGCTCAGCGCCTGGACGACATCCTCCAGCTTCTTCCCCTCTTCAAAAGGGGCAGGTCTCTGGCATTTATCCTGTTTCTCCGCCTCTTGGGCATGCTGACAGCTGCCTCAACTGTCATTCCCTTGGGCTTGTTGTCACTGCGCCCCCTGCAGAGATGGCTGAACGGCCTCCACTTAGACCCCAAGTTTCCCACAGGCACAGAAAAAACAGTGCCTTTCCACTCTATCCCCATGGAGGGAGAGGTCATATATGTCGAGGGGCGTGGCCATGGGCTCCATCCCTTTCCGCAGAGAGACCGTTACGACGGATGCCAGCCTCTCGGGATGGGGTGCGGTGTGGCAAAACAGGACAGCCCGCGCGCGGGCAGTGGTCTGCTCTGGATGGCACGGAACACATCAATGTGCTAGAGCTACGAGCTGTGCACCTAGCACTCAGGCACTTCCTGCCATACCTAAGGGGGAGGCATGTGCTTGTCCGCTCGGACAACACTACAACGGTGTATCATATAAACCACCAAGGGGGCACCAAATCTGCACGCTTGCTAGAGGTGTCCCAGACTCTCCTGACCTGGGCAGCTCCTTGCCTGGCCAGCCTACGATCAATGTATCTGCCCGGAGAGCAGAACCAAGTCGCAGACTTCCTCTCCCGTCACAAGCCTCCCTCTCCCGTCACAAGCCTCCACCAGGGGAGTGGCGGCTTCATTCAGAGGTGGTAGCCAACATCTGGGGTCTCTTCGGCAGGGCAGAGGTAGATCTCTTTGCCTCGAAAATGTCGACCCACTGCCTCCTGTGGTTCTCCTTGAGGGAGAAAACCAGCCCTTTGGGTCAGGACGCCCTGGCTCATTCATGGCCAGGGTGTCTTCTCTATGCCTATCCACCCCTCCCTCTGATCCTACCAACACTCCTCAGAGTGCTTCATCAGGGCCACAGGCTTCTTCTGGTGGCCCCCTTCTGGCCAGCCAGGACTTGGTTCTCCCTGCTGCACAGACTCTGTTGCGGGACACCTTCGCGTCTCCCCAACAGGAAGGACCTCTTGTCTCAGCTGGAGGGTCAAATATGGCACCCCGACCCCTTCCGCCTCCAGCTGTGGGTCTGGCCACTGGAGGGCCCGACCCACTGCTGAGCGACTGCATAGAGCCTGTCAGGAGGACTATTCTCAATGCGAGGGCACCATCTACTCGTAGACAGTACGAAAACAGGTGGAAACTGTTCTCTGACTGGTGCCAAGGGCAAAATGAGGACCCAGTACATTGCTCGGTGCCTACTACCCTTGAGTTCCTACAGTCCCTCCTGGATGACGGCCGGTGTCCCGCTACCGTTAGCGTGTATGTGGCTGCTATATCAGCCCAACATGCAAGGGTTGACAACAGCACAGTGGGGAGCCATAGGCTGGTATCCCTCTTTTTAAGGGGAGCACTGAGACTTCGCCCCCCGAACATCCCAAGGGCCCCTACATGGGATCTGCCCTTGGTGCTGGATGCCCTATGCTCGCCACCCTTTGAACCCTTGTTAGAGGCAGATCTGAGGTGGCTCTCAGCCAAGACTGCTTTCCTTCTTGCCATCACCTCAGCAAAGCGTGTAAGCGAGCTTCAGGCCTTGTCCGTGAACAGCTCGTGTCTGAGGTGGAACTCAGATGGCTCAGGTGTCACCTTATGGCCGAACACAGCGTTCCTCCCTAAGGTGCTGGCACGCTCTCACTTTAATCGGCCTATCCAGCTGGCACGGTTTGACCCCCCATCAGGAGAGGGGGAAGAGAGGTCAAGACTCCTATGCCCGGTGCGGGCCCTTAGAGCTTATGTCCAGACTACCGCAGGCATGCGTCAGTCTGACCAGCTCTTTTTGTGTTACGGTGGTCCTAGAAGGGGCCGTGCGCTCTCAAAACAGCGCTTGTCCCACTGGATCGTGGACGTCATTGCCCAGGCATACTGACTGGCGGTCAGTAAGGATGAAATAGAACGATAGTTACATATGTAACTACGGTTCTATGAATACTGGATGACCGCCAGAGTTCTTGGTCACTCGGAATTTCGTGTTTCTGCGAGAAGATTCCATAGGACTGAACTCGTTGACGGCACCGGAACTTATGCCTTCCGGGGTCATACGAGGTCACACGTGACTTTGTTGATATAAATATTCGACCTGCGCATGCGCGAGACAGAAGATATCCAGTGCTAAAGCACCGCCTCTGGCGGTCATCCAGTATTCATAGAACCGTAGTTACACACGTAACTATCGTTTTAACATGCCAAAAAGCTGCTGTGTCGTTTATTGCACCTCAAACATTAAAACAAATCCAGAGTTATGTGTTTCTGTACTTCCTCTAAGAAGAAAGGACAGTAAAAGAAGATCTCTGTGGCTTCAGGCTTGATCGCCGTTCAAATGACAGCGTTGGTTTCCCCAAAAGTGGGCGGGGCTGTAAAGTGACGTAGATTTTACTCATCTATTATTCAAAACCATTCTATTTATTCTAACGTAAATTACATGCCAGTGTTTTATCTTTTTATTTAGCGATTTGTTTTTGCATATTTAACTGGGAATGTTTTCATGTTGAACCGGAAGTACGTCACTTCACTTTGTCTTCTTCGTCCCTTTTACGTTCTAGACAATGCATGGCTCAGCGTAACAGACTGAACAGCGACCCCAGGTGTGTCTACATTGGAATTACATCTTCGTTACTGAAGGAAAAATACTTTACCTAGTGTTTGTTAACTGGGTTTTCAATGCAGTTGGCTTTTCTTAATGGTTACAATATTGCTATGAGTTATATCTGAAGCAAATTATGTTTCTAAAGATGTGTAGTCAATTCCACCCTTCAATGTAGCACAAATGTTAACTCATTACAGGAACAATACCGGAAACAGACGTAGGAAAGATCTTCAGCTCGCTTATTGGATGTTTTAGCCGCAATGCACGTTGGGATATGGTGTTTATGCGATGTGAAATCCGAAAACATTTTTTTTTTAAAAGAATACTTTATTCCGAGTGTTCTTGCTTTTCTCTTTGGAAGTCATCACATAACGGCATTGTAATACACGGTTCGGTTGCATTACATATTACATATCTACCGTAGTTCTCTATTTATAGAGCCCTGATGAGAAGACTTCTGGACAAACTTGAAGAACTGCCGCCGAAACTGTATACGTGACGTGGATCATAAATATATCAACAATTAAACAACATCTTACATTTATTTTCACACAATACGTCTCCTTGCAGTATCGACACTAATTTGGCTGACTTTTATATTTGATCCAATTGGTAGATAGCAGAGGTGGGAGTAAGTCCTACATGTGCAAGTCATGAGCAAGTCTCAAGTCTTGACCTACAAGTATCAAGCAAGTCCCAAGTCACTGTGGTGAGGGTCAAGCAAGTCAAGTCATTGCTCAGGTCAAGCAAGTCAAGTCAAGTCATACAAAATTCTGATGAATAAGCCCAGTTTCCACATTTAAATCAGTTAAAAGACAGTGGTTATGAAAATGGATTCAACCCACACTATGATCTTCATTACATACACAGTTAATCATTTGAAATCTAATTTAGACCGATGACAATCATATTAGATTAATATCAACCCTAGAACTGCAGACAATATAGCTAGGACTCAAAAAGTCTGTTCAAAAAGGCAGAATTCCAGGTAAGAAAATCATATATGGCATTTGCCATTACACATATTTAATTTAATTTATGTTAACACTAGAACCGCCAACAGCGTCAGCACCTACATAGATATCATTTTCAAATCATTTAATTTGTTCCTCTTCATAATTTCCTTATAAACTAAGTAGGACGATTTAAAACTCACTTAATTGGGTTCATTTTGAAATGGCTTCAGTTTATCATCATAACAGATTAAAAAGTTCAGATTCATTTTACAATAAATCAAGGAATGATGCACTTCTACAAACAAAAACAACATAATTAAAACATTTAAACAAACTACTAAAAGTAGATGAACTACATTATTCAAAAGTTTACAGTATCTTCTGATAATAATAATAACACAGGGGAAATAAACGAGGCATATATTTCTCTCTCTCTCTCTCTCTCTCTCTCTCTCTCTCTCGACAGCCCGTCAGTATCAGGGTTAGTACAAATGAATCCCTTGGCGGTTCTAGTGTTAATTTACCGTTTTGTCTTCTCTTTGCTTCGATTTGAAACCAAGTCTAACGTAGCTTAAACTTAACGTTAGCTTTCTAGCTAACACAACACATGCACGTAGCCTACCTTTCTCTGTGGGTTTTTTTGTAGTGACGAATTAAGTTGGATGTTGTGGTGGTCGTGTCACTGATCTTTATGCTGCAGACCTTGCATATCGCTGTTCTCTTCTTATTACCGTCATCGCCAAAATAATCCTTAATCCAAACTTCACTATTTTTTTAGTAAAGCTAGCCGCTGCCATGTTAACTGAGACTCCTGCCTTCTAGTGGGTTGCCAGGTTTGCGCGCATGGCGCTCTAATCACGTTTTTCGAAAAAACTAAACGTAATATCTCACTACAAAAACAAACGCAAATATTACATTTTAAACAGTCAAGTCCTTTCAAGTCATCTGTCTCAAGCTTAAGTCAAGTCTCAAGTCATGAATACCAAGTCAAAGTCAAGTCAAGTCTTTTATCCAGGGGCGGTGGGTACTGTAGGCTATGGAAGGCTAAGCCTTCTCTAATATTTGTGTCACTGCATCCTGGTAAAATAAAAATATAATGTTTGTGTCTTTGACATTAGCGCTGCTATGCAGCCACCTGTGCCCTGTAGGCCTACTACGAAGCCAGTTCAACAGACCCTGGATATGTTTGAGTTATCTTAACTAACCCTAACAAACAAGATCTCGCTAAGCGGTCCTACGACGCTGGTTAATATCAACTCGGTAAATCAAGCCAGGGATTCTTTCTCCAGCTGCAGCGTGTTCATGTGAAAGGGGCGGGGTTAGCTACATTTGACCAAATCACAAACCGGGACAAGTGTACTGACAGTGCAGCGTCATACTTCCTGAATGAAAAGTAAACTAATATTAGACAAATATGAACTTTAAACATCCATGACTTAAACATATAATCCAGGATACAAGCCACATAGTTGCACCTGCAAGGTGAATATAGAACAACTGTTTAAAAAATAAATAAACTACAGTGTTTGAATGTGTACAACAGGTTTATGATATCACTGCTCCATCTAAGACACGAGTGGATCTGAATTTAATTACATTTAAGTTGAGTGTTTCGTCAACTTAATGTGTTGCTTAAAATAATACTTCTCCATACAGTATGTGACAATGTAAGTGTTGAAAGGCCAGATACGGCTCGAGAAGCTGAATCAGATAAGGAAATATATGATATATTATGATATTATATGATCGATGATCTGATTGATGATGTGATATGAATGATACGTGTATGGCAAGCCATTTGAGTATTTATTCAATTTCCTTGATATCAGACGACAGTGGCCTACA
The DNA here is from genome assembly GCF_902827175.1 of Gymnodraco acuticeps. Lineage (NCBI taxonomy): Eukaryota > Metazoa > Chordata > Actinopteri > Perciformes > Bathydraconidae > Gymnodraco > Gymnodraco acuticeps. The sequence goes on from NW_022990981.1 coordinate 2,640,032, forward strand.
CTAGTTTATGGCAAGCCATTTGAGTATTTATTCAATTTCCTTGATATCAGACGACAGCGGACTACACTAGTTGGCTCTTTGATTTCACTTGTTAGATATATGGTCAAACTAGTTAGGCACTCTGCTTTACTAGTTAAATAAAACATTTCACTAGTCGCTCTTTTTCAGCCACTAGTGGCACTTTTGTCCGACTAGTTAACACGTATGCCTTACTAGTGACACCAGGAGCAGCACTAGTAACGCCAAAGTCCCAACGTGTAAGCTTTTTGATGAACTAGTGGCCCTCTGACCGTACTAGTGACCCTAAAAGTCTTACTAGTTAACTAGTGCACTGCAAAAGCTCTGACATGTTAACTAGTCACACAAAAGAAGCACAACTAGTTAACATGTCAGAGATTTTGCAGCGCACTAGTTAACTAGTCGCACCCAGAATCACTCACTAGTTAACTAGTAAAGGCAAAATGTTCACTAGTTAACTAGTTGACGCCTCTTTTGACCTTACTAGTTAACTAGTGGGGCTCAAAATGTCTACACGTTAACTAGTGAACCCTTTGCCTTTTACTAGTTAACTAGTGAGAGAAGTTTAAATTTCACTAGTGAACTAGTGAGGCTTAAAATGTTCACTAGTTAACTAGTGGATCCCAAATGCGCACTAGTCGCACTAGTTGCACAGAATGCTAATGAGGAGGAGGGGAAAGAACGCATAGAGGTTTCCTATTGGCCCTAAGCTAGCGCCACCCAGCCCAAATAGTTTATTTAAGAGCTTAAATACACTGTGTTTTAAAATATGACCATATTTACAAAAATATAAAACAAAAGTATTTGTGTAATTATGATCATTGTATATCAAATTAGGTAAGAACATTGAAGACTTTCTTAAAATTAAAAAGTTGCCTTATGACTGCAGACACGAATATAGATCCTCTTTAAAACATTTTATTAAGCTGCAATTTGAAAGGTGCTGGATTATAATGGCATTGTGATAAAAGAGTGACATTATTGATGGATTGAAAGAGGAAGTAACCCTCTTCGGATCACAGCTTTGAGAGATCGCCGTGACTTCCGTAAATATTAGTCTTGGCAAATATGGAGAGGTTGTTTATCTTCATACGGATCTATCGTTACCCTGATTTTAAGATCTGTCCAGTGTTTCAGCTTTATTCATTTCATGAGGACCGCTGATAAAATGTCCCACGATCACTTCCTCTACTTTTGTGTCTCGAGTGCCGGTGTTCTCACACACAAGCGTGCGCACATTCGCACCAACAAAAACACACACACAAAGCGGAACAAAGCAGAAGCAGAAACATGTATATTTCTAGGTAAAACACACACTGACTGACTTCCCACGGACAATATGTTAACAGTAGGCACTAAATACCCGACTGATGCACCTCACGTCTTCAAGACGTTGCTAAAAACATCGCAGAAGAACGCCCCCTCAGGCTCTCCCTCACATAGCTGAACTGACCAATCAGAATCTGGGTCCCGCCTGCTTCATTTGCCTATGGCTGACTAGTTAACGTGTTGGCCATATGAACGGCAACTAGTTAACTAGTGGATGCATATTGCATCATACACGTTAACTAGTGAAGGCAAAATGTTCACTAGTTAACTAGTTGAAGCCTGTTTTGGTCTTCTAAGCTGACTAGTGAGGCTCAAAATGTGCACTAGTTAACTAGTGAGGTCCAAATTGTCCACTAGATGCACTAGTACAATTGTATGGCAAGCCATTTGAGTATTTATTCAATTTCCTTGATATCAGACGACAGCGGACTACACTAGTTGGCTCTTTGATTTCACTTGTTAGATATATGGTCAAACTAGTCAGGCACTCTGCTTTACTAGTTGAATAAAACATTTCACTAGTCGCTCTTTTTCAGCAACTAGTGGCACTTTTGTCCGACTAGTTAACACGTATGCCTTACTAGTGACGCCAGGAGCAGCACTAGTAACGCCAAAGTCCCAACGTGTAAGCTTTTTGATGAACTAGTGGCCCTCTGACCGTACTAGTGACCCTAAAAGTCTTACTAGTTAACTAGTGCACTGCAAAAGCTCTGACATGTTAACTAGTCACACAAAAGAAGCACAACTAGTTAACATGTCAGAGATTTTGCAGCGCACTAGTTAACTAGTCGCAACCAGAATCACTCACTAGTTAACTAGTAAAGGCAAAATGTTCACTAGTTAACTAGTTGACGCCTCTTTTGATCTTACTAGTTAACTAGTGGGGCTCAAAATGTCTACACGTTAACTAGTGAACCCTTTGCCCTTTACTAGTTAACTAGTGAGATGCGTTTAAATTTCACTAGTGAACTAGTGAGGCTTAAAATGTTCACTAGTTAACTAGTGGATCCCAAATGCGCACTAGTCGCACTAGTTGCACAGAATGCTAATGAGGAGGAGGGGAAAGAACGCATAGAGGTTTCCTATTGGCCCTAAGATATAGAGCGCCACCCAGCCCAAATAGTTTATTTAAGAGCTTAAATACACTGTGTTTTAAAATATGACCATATTTACAAAAATATAAAACAAAGGTATTTGTGTAATTATGATCATTGTATATCAAATTAGGTAAGAACATTGAAGACTTTCTTAAAATTAAAAAGTTGCCTTATGACTGCAGACACGAATATAGATCCTCTTTAAAACATTTTATTAAGCTGCAATTTGAAAGGTGCTGGATTATAATGGCATTGTGATAAAAGAGTGACATTATTGATGGATTGAAAGAGGAAGTAACCCTCTTCGGATCACAGCTTTGAGAGATCGCCGTGACTTCCGTAAATATTAGTCTTGGCAAATATGGAGAGGTTGTTTATCTTCATACGGATCTATCGTTACCCTGATTTTAAGATCTGTCCAGTGTTTCTGCTTTATTCATTTCATGAGCACCGCTGATAAAATGTCTCACGATCACTTCCTCTACTTTTGTGTCTCGAGTGCCGGTGTTCTCACACATAAGCATACGCACACTCGCATCAACAAAAACAAACACACACACACACACACACACACACACACACACACACACACCACACACACACACACACACACACACACACACACACACACAGCGGAGCGAAGCAGAAACATGTATTTTTCTAGGCAAAACACACACTGACTGACTTCCCACGGACAATATGTTAACAGTAGGAATAAATACCCGACTGATGCACCTCACGTCTTCAAGACGTTGCTAAAAACACCGCAGAAGAACACCCCCTCAGGCTCTCCCTCACAGAGCTGAACTGACCAATCAGAATATGGGTCCCGCCTGCTTCATTTGCATATATAGGCTCACTAGTGAACGTGTATGGCCTTCACGTTCACTAGTGAGCCATATGAACTGCAACTAGTTAACTAGTGGATGCATATCGGTCTCCTATTGGCTCTTAAGATAGACCTCGCCCATCAATCTTCACAGAAGTTCAAACACAAACATGGGAACCGTAATATGTGATTTTCATAGAGCATGCGCCCCTTAAGCCCCGCCCCCGAGTTTTTACTCTCGGCTCAGTAGAATGAATGGAGACAGAAAATAAATCTAGATTCGGCTTTTAGTGCATTTTACAACTTTAAGGACTTAATGATTATAATAAGGGCTATCAAATAGTTCATACTGAAATACTGAATGAACTTTACTTTTGAAATGATTTCTCACAAAAACCTTTCTAAATGATAGTAAATTATTAAAAAAGTTTTAGTCAATACGTTTTTCTGCCTAAAATAGTTGAAATTGAACGTAAACTATATGAAACACCAGATGCATGACAATTAACCCATTTGTGTCCGCTATTTAAATTGACTTTGGTTAGTTAATAAACATATTGATATTATATAAATATATATATATATATATATATATATAGCATATAATTGATGCAGTCTTTCTGAACACTTTTTGAAAAAAATACTGCAAATGAAGAATATTTAAAATGTTCTGCACAGATAGTGCCCTAACTTACAGCAGTTGAAAAGATTTGTGGAAGGATAAATTCTTCATGGGCTTCAATGGCTCTCTAGATAAAGGGCGTTGTATGGTTGCTTGTATTATCCTCAGATAGTGGTTTGTTTAAATAACTAGTGACATTTTAATAAATATTGCAAAAAAGGGCTCCAAAAAAGGCATATAACCTGGCCGGCTTAGCCAGTGTGTATTTCTTCAAGCACCACAAGATTCAGGGTGCTGGAGGCGTTGACTGGGACTGATGGAAGGATGAGGCTGATGAGACTGAAGAATCTGCGAGGAATGAACTAGCAGCTGAGAAATAATCATATATTAAAAGACAGCAGCTTCATAAGAAGCCAACAAGAGTGACAGAGTGTGTCAGTGTGCTGAAGGATAGACCAGCTATCCAGGCCAGACTCTAAAGACTTTCCAAGGTGTACAATTCTGCTGCCGGAGTACTGACTGGAAATATTGCTGATATCATGTCCACCATATCCTCTTAAAATATTCTGTCCAACAATATCAGTCTCATGAAGAAAGGTTTTTTAACGCTTATTCAAAATAGCAGAGAAACATGCATTCTTGTTCTCAGGAGGGGACATTGACAGAGGATTACTGGAAAAGTACATAGTAAGTACTTCATAGTACTTGTGGGGGTAGTTTCAGTAGTACTGAGTCCAACAGGATCAATCTCACGAAGAACTAATGGAAACAAAAATTAATTCCCTCATCAAACTCAGCAGAAGTGGCTTGATGTTGTTCTCAGCAGGGACTTTGACAGAGTATTTCTCAAACAATACACAGTAAAAGTAAATGTATTGTAAGTAGTAGGCTCACTAATACAAAGTCAAACAGTATCAATTTCATTAAGAACTAATGGTAAAATAAAATTATATTTTTTATCATTCATCAAAGACAGCAGAAAACATGCATTATGTAGCCTACTAAGGAGGGGACTCTGACAGAGGATTACTCACAAAGAACACAGGAAAAGTACTTCATTTTATTTCTGGTAGAAGTCAAACTAGAACCGAGTCCAACAGTGTCAGTTTTCTTAAGAACTTGTGGTAAAACATATTTGTATCACTCGTCAAATATAGCAGGAATGAAGAGCAGCTGATTTGGAGTTGACCGCAGTGCAGAATCACTGTATAGTTTAAATCTCCTAACAATGTTGTCCCATTTTAGACAGAGGCTTATTATATTTACAGCCCTTAGTTACATCCATTTTCTGGGCTCAATATGTGTCTTGGCCGTTTTCGTTGTGATCGCTAAATTCACCTTGTTTCCCTTTGTTTATAATATTATCACCGCTTTTGTTTTGAAATCACTTCCGTGAGATTCGCCCCTCGCTCCAATGACCATTAGACCATTTAGTAAGGTAAGAAGCAAAAAGGCCTCTCAAACGCTCTTCCGTTTACGTGTTTAATAAAGAAAAACAATTGGACGGTAGATACACGGATTATCATGGCTCAAGATCCTGTTCTTGTTTAAGATTATTCTAATGTGTGTATTTAACATCCATATCACTCTTCAAAACTGAAACAACTCAAACATTTTTTTTAAAGCATTGCAGGCCTAAAGCTCCACGTCAGTGACCTATATTTTAATTTCTTCCATCAAACTTTAAAAATGGCAAACAGCATGTTTTTAAAGATGTAATCTTTTAAGAAACAAAATATTAACTTTGAACAGAAGGGTTTAAACACACGTTTTTAATGCAAATAAACTTCAACTTATATATATATATATATATATGATATACATCATATATATATACATACATATATATGCAAGTATTGCTAATGCAATTGTTTTTTAAGTTTTTGTACATAGACTCAAATGTTTAAATTGTTTATGGAGGCATTACAATTTAAGACTGATAAATTAACACTGAAACTACTGTTTTTTTTTGCATTAAGTCATACTGGGATGTTTGCTGAAATTGATTGCATGTGGTACAGCCCTACTTAGAAAAAAAATCCACCAGCCGCCACTGCTTATAAGGCTCTTCACTCAGTTTGGACACTGACCAATCAAAATCTGGGTCCCGCCTGCTTCATTTGCATATGGCTGACTAGTTAACGTGTTGGCCATATGAACGGCAACTAGTTAACTAGTGGATACATATTGCAGCTTACATGTTAACTAGTGAAGGCAACATTTTCACTAGTGAACTAGTTGAAGCCTGTTTTGGTCTTCTAAGCTGACTAGTGAGGCTCAAAATGTGCACTAGTTAACTAGTCAGGTCCAAATTGTCCACTAGATGCACTAGTACAATTGTTTTTACCTTACTAGTTAACTAGTTACACACACTTTATCTCACTAGTTAACTAGTGAAGCCTTAGAGGAGTCACTAGTGAACTAGTGACACAGATGTTTTTCTTACTAGTTAACTAGTGGAGGGCATTTATTCTCACTAGTGAGGTTATATTATAAACATGTTAGTCTTTGACCTGACATGTTGCACATTTGTCTTACATGTAAGGCCTTTCCTTCGACTAGTTTGGCTTTTTTTGCACTAGTGAGCAACTGCATGCAACTAGTTAGCTATTGATTCAACATGTATGGCTTTTTCCAGAACTAGTGGATATTTAGAGCCCACTAGTTGTGCTTTTGTTCTCTCTAGTTCAACACAATGACTTACTAGTTGACGTGTACGTGCAACTAGTTTACTAGTGATGTGTCAACAAATGCACTAGTCAACATGTATGACTTTTAAACAATTCACTAGTTAACTAGTTGCACGTACACGTCAACTAGTAAGTCATTGTGTTGAACTAGAGAGAATAAAAGCACAACTAGTGGGCTGAAAATATCCACTAGTTCTGGAAAAAGCCATACATGTTGAATCAATAGCAAACTAGTTGCATGCAGTTGCTCACTAGTGCAAAAAAAGCCAAACTAGTTGAAGGAAAGGGCTTACATGTAAGAAAAATGTGTAACATGTCAGGTCAAAGACTAACATGTTTATAATATAACCTCACTAGTGAGAATAAATGCCCTCCACTAGTTAACTAGTAAGAAAAACATCTGTGTCACTAGTTCACTAGTGACTCCTCTAAGGCTTCACTAGTTAACTAGTGAGCTAAAGTGTGTGTAACTAGTTAACTAGTAAGGTAAAAACAATTTTACTAGTGCATCTAGTGGACAATTTGGACCTGACTAGTTAACTAGTGCACATTTTAAGCCTCACTAGTCAGCTTAGAAGACCAAAACAGGCTTCAACTAGTTCACTAGTGAAAATGTTGCCTTCACTAGTTAACATGTAAGCTGCAATATGTATCCACTAGTTAACTAGTTGACGTTCATATGGCCAACACGTTAACTAGTCAGCCATATGCAAATGAAGCAGGCGGGACCCAGATTTTGATTGGTCAGTGTCCAAACTGAGTGAAGAGCCTTATAAGCAGTGGCGGCTGGTGGATTTTTTTTCTAAGTAGGGCTGTACCACATGCAATCAATTTCAGCAAACATCCCAGTATGACTTAATGCAAAAAAAACAGTAGTTTCAGTGTTAATTTATCAGTCTTAAATTGTAATGCCTCCATAAACAATTTAAACATTTGAGACTATGTACAAAAACTTAAAAAACAATTGCATTAGCAATACTTGCATATATATGTATGTATATATATATATATATATATATATATATATATATATATATATGATGTATATCATATATATATATATAAGTTGAAGTTTACTTGCATTAAAAACGTGTGTTTAAACCCTTCTCTTCAAAGTTGATATTTTGTTTCTTAAAAGATTACATCTTTAAAAACATGCTGTTTGCCATTTTTAAAGTTTGATGGAAGAAATTAAAATATAGGTCACTGACGTGGAGCTTTAGGCCTGCAATGCTTTAAAAAAAATGTTTGAGTTGTTTCAGTTTTGAAGAGTGATATGGATGTTAAATACACACATTAGTATGAATAATCTTAAACAAGAACAGGATCTTGAGCCATGATAATCCGTGTATCTACCGTCCAATTGTTTTTCTTTATTAAACACGTAAACGGAAGAGCGTTTGAGAGGCCTTTTTGCTTCTTACCTTACTAAATGGTCTAATGGTCATTGGAGCGAGGGGCGAATCTCACGGAAGTGATTTCAAAACAAAAGCGGTGATAATATTATAAACAAAGGGAAACAAGGTGAATTTAGCGATCACAACGAAAACGGCCAAGACACATATTGAGCCCAGAAAATTGATGTAACTAAGGGCTGTAAATATAATAAGCCTCTGTCTAAAATGAACAACATTGTTAGGAGATTTAAACTATACAGTGATTCTGCACTGCGGTCAACTCCAAATCAGCTGCTCTTCATTCCTGCTATATTTGACGAGTGATACAAATATGTTTTACCACAAGTTCTTAAGAAAACTGACACTGTTGGACTCGGTTCTAGTTTGACTTCTACCAGAAATAAAATGAAGTACTTTTGCTGTGTTCTTTGTGAGTAATCCTCTGTCAGAGTCCCCTCCATAGTAGGCTACATACAGTAATGCATGTTTTCTGCAGTCTTTGATGAATGATAAAAATATAATTTTATTTTACCATTAGTTCTTAATGAAATTGATACTGTTTGACTTTGTATTAGTGAGCCTACTACTTACAATACATGGAAGTACTTTTACTGTGTATTTTTTGAGAAATACTCTGTCAAAGTCCCTGCTGAGAACAACATCAACATCATTCTGCTAAGTTTGATGAGGGAATTCTTTTTTGTTGCCATTAGTTCTTCGTGAGATTGATCCTGTTGGACTCAGTACTACTGAAACTACCCCCACAAGTACTATGAAGTACTTACTGTGTACTTTTCCAGTAATCCTCTGTCAATGTCCCCTCCTGAGAACAAGAATGCATGTTTCTCTGCTATTTTGAATAAGGGTTAAAAAAACCTTTCTTCATGAGACTGAAATTGGTGGACAGAGTACTTTAAGAGGATATGGTGGACATGATATCAGCAATATTTCCAGTCAGTACTCCGGCAGCAGAATTGTACACCTTGGAAAGTCTTTAGAGTCTGGTAGCTGGTCTATCCTTCAGCACACTGACACACTCTGTCACTCTTGTTGGCTTCTTATGAAGCTGCTATCTTTTAATATATGATTATTTCTCAGCCGCTAGTTCATTCCTCGCAGATTCTTCAGTCTCATCAGCCTCATCCTTCCATCAGTCCCAGTCAACGCCTCCAGCACCCTTCCAGTGTCTGACTCCATATGATATTGTCCTGATGCTGTAAGGGTGATGCCCCATGATCACAACATGACCCCTCTAGAGTCTGAGTGCCAGGGACTTCAAATTACGTCTGTCATTAATGTTAAATCACCCATTATAAAAATTGTATTTCCTTTTTTCTCTTGTCTTAACTGAATAGTTCTGTCTTTAAGTATAACCCAATATAAAGTCCTTTTCCTGCACCATTTTAAGGCTTCAAAAACAGGCATTTTTACTGTATGTGTTTGAAGAAATGACACAATCAATGGCCCAGAATTGTACTTTATAAACTATGAATCTTGTGGTGCTTGAAGAAATACACACTGGCTAAGCCGGCCAGGTTATATATATATATATATATATATGCCTTTTTTGGAGCCCTTTTTTGCAATATTTATTAAAATGTCACTAGTTATTTAAACAAACCACTATCTGAGGATAATACAAGCAACCATACAACGCCCTTTATCTAGAGAGCCACAAATATTTTCAACTGCTGTAAGTTAGGGCACTATCTGTGCAGAACATTTTAAATATTCTTTATTTGCAGTATTTTTTTAAAAAAGTGTTCAGAAAGACTGCATCAATTATATGCTATATATATATATAATATCAATATTTTTATTAACTAACCAAAGTCAATTTAAATAGCGGGCAAAAATGGGTTAATTGCCATGCATCTGGTGTTTCATATAGTTTACGTTCAATTTCAACTATTTTAGGCAGAAAAACGTATTGACTAAAACTTTTTTAATAATTTATTATAATTTAGAAAGGTTTTTGTGAGAAATCATTTCAAAAGTAAAGTTCATTCAGTATTTCAGTATGAACTATTTGATAGCCCTTATTATAATCATTAAGTCCTTAAAGTTGTAAAATGCACTAAAAGCCGAATCTCGATTTATTTTCTGTCTCCATTCATTCTACTGAGCCGATAGTGGGAGCTCGGGGGCGGGGCTTAAGGGGTGCATGCTCTGTGAAAATCACATATTACGGTTCCCATGTTTGTGTTTGAACTTCTGTGAAGATTGATGGGCGAGGTCTATCTTAAGAGCCAATAGGAGACCGATATGCATCCACTAGTTAACTAGTTGCAGTTCATATGGCTCACTAGTGAACGTGAAGGCCATACACGTTCACTAGTGAGCCTTTATATGCAAATGAAGCAGGCGGGACCCAGATTCTGATTGGTCAGTTCAGCTCTCTGAGGGAGAGCCTGAGGGGGCGTTCTTCTGCGATGTTTTTAGCAACGTCTTGAAGACGTGAGGTGCATCAGTCGGGTATTTATGCCCACTGTTAACATATTGTCCGTGGGAAGTCAGTCAGTGTGTGTTTTACCTAGAAATATACATGTTTCTGCTTCTGCTATATTCCGCTTTGTGTGTGTGTTTTTGTTGGTGCGAATGTGCGCACGCTTGTGTGTGAGAACACCGGCACTCGAGACACAAAAGTATATGAACGTGGGACATTTTATAAGCGGTGCTCATTAATAAATCAGAAACACTGGACAGATCTTAAAATCAGGGTAACAATAGATCCGTATGAAGATAAACAACCTCTGCATATTTTGCCAAGACTAATATTTACGGAAGTCACGGCGATCTCTCAAAGCTGTGATCCGAAGAGGGTTACTTCCTCTTTCTATCCATCAATAATGTCCCTCTGTTATCACAATGCTAATCTAATCCAAGCACCTTTCAAATTGCAGTTTAATAAAATGTGTTAAAGAGGATCTATATTCCTGTCTGCAGTCCTAAGGCAACTTTCTAATTTTAAGAAAGTCTTCAATGTTCTTACCTAATTTGATATACAGTCATATGATCATAATAACACAAATACTTTTGTTTTATATTTTTGTAAATATGGTCATATTTTAAAACACAGTGTATTTAAGCTCTTAAATAAACTATTTGGGCTGGGTGGCGCTCTATAGCTTAGGGCCAATAGGAAACCTCTATGCGTTCTTTCCCCTCCTCCTCATTAGCATTCTGTGCAACTAGTGCGACTAGTGCACATTTGGGATCCACTAGTGCTACTAGTGAACATTTTAAGCCTCACTAGTTCACTAGTGGAATTTAAACGCATCTCACTAGTTAACTAGTAAAGGGCAAAGGGTTCACTAGTTAACGTGTAGACATTTTGAGCCCCACTAGTTAACTAGTAAGATCAAAAGAGGCGTCAACTAGTTAACTAGTGAACATTTTGCCTTTACTAGTTAACTAGTGAGTTATTCTGGGTGCGACTAGTTAACTAGTGCGCTGCAAAATCTCTGACATGTTAACTAGTTGTGCTTCTTTTGTGTGACTAGTTAACATGTCAGAGATTTTGCAGCGCACTAGTTAACTAGTAAGACTTTTAGGGTCACTAGTACGGTCAGAGGGTCACTAGTTCATCAAAAAGCTTACACGTTGGGACTTTGGCGCTACTAGTGCTGCTCCTGGCGTCACTAGTAAGGCATACGTGGTAACTAGTCGGACAAAAGTGCCACTAGTTGCTGAAAAAGAGCGACTAGTGAAATGTTTTATTCAACTAGTAAAGCAGAGTGCCTGACTAGTTTGACCATATATCTAACAAGTGAAATCAAAGAGCCAACTAGTGTAGTCCGCTGTCGTCTGATATCAAGGAAATTGAATAAATACTCAAATGGCTTGCCATACAATTGTTTTTACCTTACTAGTTAACTAGTTACACACACTTTATCTCACTAGTTAACTAGTGAAGCCTTAGAGGAGTCACTAGTGAACTAGTGACACAGATGTTTTTCTTACTAGTTAACTAGTGGAGGGCATTTATTCTCACTAGTGAGGTTATATTATAAACATGTTAGTCTTTGACCTGACATGTTGCACATTTTTCTTACATGTAAGCCCTTTCCTTCGACTAGTTTGGCTTTTTTTTCACTAGTGAGCAACTGCATGCAACTAGTTAGCTATTGATTCAACATGTATGGCTTTTTCCAGAACTAGTGGATATTTTTCAGCCAACTAGTTGTGCTTTTGTTCTCTCTAGTTCAACACAATGACTTACTAGTTGACGTGTACGTACAACTAGTTTACTAGTGATGTGTCAACAAATGCACTAGTCAACATGTATGACTTTTAAACAATTCACTAGTTAACTAGTTGCACGTACACGTCAACTAGTAAGTCATTGTGTTGAACTAGAGAGAACAAAAGCACAACTAGTGGGCTCTAAATATCCACTAGTTTAAGAAAAAGCCATACATGTTGAATCAATAGCAAACTAGTTGCATGCAGTTGCTCACTAGTGCAAAAAAAGCCAAACTAGTTGAAGGAAAGGGCTTACATGTAAGACAAATGTGCAACATGTAAGGTCAAAGTCTAACATGTTTATAATATAACCTCACTAGTGAGAATAAATGCCCTCCACTAGTTAACTAGTAAGAAAAACATCTGTGTCACTAGTTCACTAGTGACTCCTCTAAGGCTTCACTAGTTAACTAGTGAGCTAAAGTGTGTGTAACTAGTTAACTAGTAAGGTAAAAACAATTGTACTAGTGCATCTAGTGGACAATTTGGACCTCACTAGTTAACTAGTGCACATTTTGAACCTCACTAGTCAGCTTAGAAGACCAAAACAGGCTTCAACTAGTTCACTAGTGAAAATGTTGCCTTCACTAGTTAACATGTAAGCTGCAATATGTATCCACTAGTTAACTAGTTGACGTTCATATGGCCAACACGTTAACTAGTCAGCCATATGCAAATGAAGCAGGCGGGACCCAGATTTTGATTGGTCAGTGTCCAAACTGAGTGAAGAGCCTTATAAGCAGTGGCGGCTGGTGGATTTTTTTTCTAAGTAGGGCTGTACCACATGCAATCAATTTCAGCAAACATCCCAGTATGACTTAATGCAAAAAAAACAGTAGTTTCAGTGTTAATTTATCAGTCTTAAATTGTAATGCCTCCATAATCAATTTCAACATTTGAGACTATGTACAAAAACTTAAAAAACAATTGCATTAGCAATACTTGCATATATATGTATGTATATATATATATATATATATATATATGATGTATATCATATATATATATATATAAGTTGAAGTTTACTTGCATTAAAAACGTGTGTTTAAACCCTTCTGTTCAAAGTTAATATTTTGTTTCTTAAAAGATTACATCTTTAAAAACATGCTGTTTGCCATTTTTAAAGTTTGATGGAAGAAATTAAAATATAGGTCACTGACGTGGAGCTTTAGGCCTGCAATGCTTTAAAAAAAATGTTTTAGTTGTTTCAGTTTTGAAGAGTGATATGGATGTTAAATACACACATTAGTATGAATAATCTTAAACAAGAACAGGATCTTGAGCCATGATAATCCGTGTATCTACCGTCCAATTGTTTTTCTTTATTAAACACGTAAACGGAAGAGCGTTTGAGAGGCCTTTTTGCTTCTTACCTTACTAAATGGTCTAATGGTCATTGGAGCGAGGGGCGAAACTCACGGAAGTGATTTCAAAACAAAAGCGGTGATAATATTATAAACAAAGGGAAACAAGGTGAATTTAGCGATCACAACGAAAACGGCCAAGACACATATTGAGCCCAGAAAATGGATGTAACTAAGGGCTGTAAATATAATAAGCCTCTGTCTAAAATGGACAACATTGTTAGGAGATTTAAACTATACAGTGATTCTGCACTGCGGTCAACTCCAAATCAGCTGCTCTTCATTCCTGCTATATTTGACGAGTGATACAAATATGTTTTACCACAAGTTCTTAAGAAAACTGACACTGTTGGACTCGGTTCTAGTTTGACTTCTACCAGAAATAAAATGAAGTACTTTTGCTGTGTTCTTTGTGAGTAATCCTCTGTCAGAGTCCCTTCCATAGTAGGCTACATAATGCATGTTTTCTGCTGTCTTTGATGAATGATACAAATATAATTATATTTTACCATTAGTTCTTAATGAAATTGATACTGTTTGACTTTGTATTAGTTAGCCTACTACTTATAATACATGGAAGTACTTTTACTGTGTATTTTTTGAGAAATCCTCTGTCAAAGTCCCCTGCTGAGAACAAAATCAAGCCACTTCTGCTAAGTTTGATGAGGGAATTCTTTTTTGTTGCCATTAGTTCTTCGTGAGATTGATCCTGTTGGACTCAGTACTACTGAAACTACCCCCACAAGTACTATGAAGTACTTACTATGTACTTTTCCAGTAATCCTCTGTCAATGTCCCCTCCTGAGAACAAGAATGCATGTTTCTCTGCTATTTTGAATAAGCGTTAAAAAACCTTTCTTCATGAGACTGATATTGTTGGACAGAATATTTTAAGAGGATATGGTGGACATGATATCAGCAATATTTCCAGTCAGTACTCCGGCAGCAGAATTGTACACCTTGGAAAGTCTTTAGAGTCTGGCCTGGATAGCTGGTCTATCCTTCAGAAAAGTGACACACTCTGTCACTCTTGTTGGCTTCTTATGAAGCTGCTGTCTTTTAATATATGATTATTTCTCAGCCGCTAGTTAATTCCTCGCAGATTCTTCAGTCTCATCAACCTCATCCTTCCATCAGTCCCAGTCAATGCCTCCAGCACACTTCCAGTGTCTGACTCCATATGATATTGTCCTGATGCTGTAAGGGTGATGCCCCATGATCACAACATGACCCCTCTAGAGTCTAAGTGCCAGGGACTTCATATTATGTCTGTCGTTAATGTTAAATCACCCATTATAACAATTGTATTTCCTTTTTTCTCTTGTCTTAACTGAATAGTTCTGTCTTTAAGTATAACCCAATGTAAAGTCCTTTTCCTGCACCATTTTAAGGCTTCAAAAACAGGCATTTTTACTGTATGTGTTTGGAGAAATGATACAATCAATGGCCCAGAATTGTACTTTATAAACTATGAATCTTGTGGTGCTTGAAGAAATACACACTGGCTAAGCCGGCCAGGTTATATATGCCTTTTTTGGAGCCCTTTTTTGCAATATTTATTAAAATGTCACGAGTTATTTAAACAAACCACTATCTGAGGATAATACAAGCAACCATACAACGCCCTTTATCTTCTAGAGAGCCATTGAAGCCCATGAATAATGTATGCTTCCACAAATATTTTCAACTGCTGTAAGTTAGGGCACTATATGTGCAGAACATTTTAAATATTCTTCATTTGCAGTATTTTTTTCAAAAAGTGTTCAGAAAGACTGCATCAATTATATGCTATATATATATATATATATATATATATATATATTTATATAATATCAATATGTTTATTAACTAACCAAAGTCAATTTAAATAGCGGACACAAATGGGTTAATTGTCATGCATCTGGTGTTTCATATAGTTTACGTTCAATTTCAACTATTTTAGGCAGAAAAACGTATTGACTAAAACTTTTTTAATAATTTACTATCATTTAGAAAGGTTTTTGTGAGAAATCATTTCAAAAGTAAAGTTCATTCAGTATTTCAGTATGAACTATTTGATAGCCCTTATTATAATCATTAAGTCCTTAAAGTTGTAAAATGCACTAAAAGCCGAATCTAGATTTATTTTCTGTCTCCATTCATTCTACTGAGCCGAGAGTAAAAACTCGGGGGCGGGGCTTAAGGGGCGCATGCTCTATGAAAATCACATATTACGGTTCCCATGTTTGTGTTTGAACTTCTGTGAAGATTGATGGGCGAGGTCTATCTTAAGAGCCAATAGGAGACCGATATGCATCCACTAGTTAACTAGTTGCAGTTCATATGGCTCACTAGTGAACGTGAAGGCCATACACGTTCACTAGTGAGCCTCTATATGCAAATGAAGCAGGCGGGACCCATATTCTGATTGGTCAGTTCAGCTCTGTGAGGGAGAGCCTGAGGGGGTGTTCTTCTGCGGTGTTTTTAGCAACGTCTTGAAGACGTGAGGTGCATCAGTCGGGTATTTATGCCTACTGTTAACATATTGTCCGTGGGAAGTCAGTCAGTGTGTGTTTTGCCTAGAAAAATACATGTTTCTGCTTCGCTCCGCTGTGTGTGTGTGTGTGTGTGTGTGTGTGTGTGTGTGTGTGTGTGTTTGTTTTTGTTGATGCGAGTGTGCGTATGCTTATGTGTGAGAACACCGGCACTCGAGACACAAAAGTAGAGGAAGTGATCGTGAGACATTTTATCAGCGGTGCTCAAGAAATGAATAAAGCTGAAACACTGGACAGATCTTAAAATCAGGGTAACGATAGATCCGTATGAAGATAAACAACCTCTCCATATTTGCCAAGACTAATATTTACGGAAGTCACGGCGATCTCTCAAAGCTGTGATCCGAAGAGGGTTACTTCCTCTTTCTATCCATCAATAATGTCACTCTTTTATCACAATGCCATTATAATCCAGCACCTTTCAAATTGCAGCTTAATACAATGTTTTAAAGAGGATCTATATTCGTGTCTGCAGTCCTAAGGCAACTTTCTAATTTTAAGAAAGTCTTCAATGTTCTTACCTAATTTGATATAGCCTACAGTCATATGATCATAATAACAAAAAACTTTTGTTTTATATTTTTGTAAATATGGTCATATTTTAAAACACAGTGTATTTAAGCTCTTAAATAAACTATTTGGGCTGGGTGGCGCTCTATATCTTAGGGCCAATAGGAGACCTCGATGCGTTCTTTCCCCTCCTCCTCATTAGCATTCTGTGCAACTAGTGTGACTAGTGCACATTTGGGATCCACTAGTTAACTAGTGAACATTTTAAGCCTCACTAGTTCACTAGTGGAATTTAAACTTCTCTCACTAGTTAACTAGTAAAAGGCAAAGGGTTCACTAGTTAACGTGTAGACATTTTGAGCCCCACTAGTTAACTAGTAAGATCAAAAGAGGCGTCAACTAGTTAACTAGTGAACATTTTGCCTTTACTAGTTAACTAGTGAGTTATTCTGGGTGCGACTAGTTAACTAGTGCGCTGCAAAATCTCTGACATGTTAACTAGTTGTGCTTCTTTTGTGTGACTAGTTAACATGTCAGAGCTTTTGCAGCGCACTAGTTAACTTGTAAGACTTTTAGGGTCACTAGTACGGTCAGAGGGCCACTAGTTCATCAAAAAGCTTACACGTTGGGACTTTGGTGCTACTAGTGGTGCTCCTGGCATCACTAGTAAGGCATACGTGTTAACTAGTCGGACAAAAGTGCCACTAGTTGCTGAAAAAGAGCGACTAGTGAAATGTTTTATTCAACTAGTAAAGCAGAGTGCCTGACTAGTTTGACCATATATCTAACAAGTGAAATCAAAGAGCCAACTAGTGTAGTCCGCTGCCGTCTGATATCAAGGAAATTGAATAAATACTCAAATGGCTTGCCATATCTGCCCTCACTACTGACAACGTAGACAAACTCATTTTTTTGAAGAACAACTTGAAAATAGAGTAAAGCTTGAGTACCTTTATTTAGGCATAATGGCCTCACACACTCACAAGTTAATTACACATGTTCGACATTGCTCCTAAAGGTACAGATTTTTATTTTGTTTTATATTATTGTATTTATTTTATATGTTGACATCAGGAGATGTTATACAGTTCTGTATTGCCTTTTATTGATTGTGATTGAAACACTTTCTTATTTTTTATTTTAATATTTTCAAGACATTATTTTTAGCTGTACAGCTTATTTAACCTTTTAGTTTGACATTAGCCAATATAAATAATATGGCCATCTGAGTGTGTGTGTTACTGTTTGTGGTTTGTTTTTAACTGTGTAATACAGTTAATGATTCCAAATGTTAGAGTTCCTTATTTTCATACCAAAACTTGCACTACTGTTAAAAATAAATAACAGCAAAAAAATTATGCATTTGGGACTTTTCTTTGCTTTTCCTTGTTGTACCGAAACCGTACCGAACCGTGACCCCCAAACCGAGGTATGAACCGAACCGTGACTTCTGTGAACCGTTACACCCCTACCCGCAAGTGCTTCATCCAAAAGGACAGGAGGATGAACTTTGTGTAGTGATTTGATCCTCAAAGGAATAGGCCTAAGTAATTTTCAATGCGGCCCGCCGTGCCGACTTAATTCATTTGTAACTGTTACTTGGCTGTGGGTGCCCTGTCATGATAGGTGTTTATATAAATCATGTTGTTTTGTGTGGTAGAGGGTCGCTGTCATTGATGCGTTTTGCACCCTGGGCCGCTGTTTTGATATTCCGCTGAACAGTTATGAAATACTATATGATATCTGATTTGTAAAACATCACAGACAGTTTGCAGTTCACATTTGTGCTACATTGAAGGGTGGAATTGACTACACATCTTCAGAAACATAATTTGCTTCAGATATAACTCATAGCAATATTGTAACCATTAAGAATAGCCAACTGCATTAAAAAACCAGTTAACAAACACTAGGTAAAGTATTTTTCCTTCAGTAATGAAGATGCAATTCCAATGTAGACACACCTGGGGTCGCTGTTACGCTGAGCCATACAATGTCTGGAACGTAAAAGGGACGAAAAAAGGGACGAAGAAGACAAAGTGACGCACTTCCGGTTCAACATGAAAACATTCCCAGTTAAACATGCAATAACAAATCGCTAAATACAAAGATAAAACACTGGCATGTAATTTACGTTAGAATAAATAGAATGGTTTTGAACAATAGATGAGAGTAAAATCGACGTCACTTTACAGCCCCGCCCACTTTTGGGGAAACCAACGCTGTCATTTGAACGGCGATCAAGCCTGAAGCCACAGAGCTCTTCTTTTACTGTCCTTTCTTCTTAGAGGAAGTACAGAAACACGTAACTCTGGATTTGTTTTAATGTTTGAGGTGCAATAAACGACACAGCAGCTTCTTGGCATGTTAAAACTATTATTTTCTGCCTCGCTCATGAGAGTAACAGCTGGAGAAATTACAGCCTCGCCTACTGATTTTAATGTAACCATATATCGAGCCCGATTCTAAATTTCAAATGTGTGCCCTAAAATGATATTTAGAAATGACTATTATCATTATTATAAGCAAGACAATAAATGGCAAAGATATGTAGAAAATAAACGTATTTAAGATACGTTCATAAGAAACGTAACGTGGGAGAAAATATGTTTCTAGAAGATATGTAGAAAATAAACGTATTTGAGATACGTTCATAACAAACGTAACGTGGGAGAAAATATGTTTCGAGCTAAACGTAATTGAGAATGCAGTTTAGTTCTGTGGGAACGTAAGTTTTAGGAGACTGGGTTGACAGGGATGGTGGGTTATATAGTGGCGAAGTCAAGCCCATCTACTTCCGCCCCATGGGACCTTATTTCTGAAAAATTATGTATTGAAGTCAATGGAGAGAGAAAACTTATCTTTCAATCCCATTTGAATTGTGCCATGAATTACACATATGATGTTTGTCAATCTTAAACAATCATTTCCATGTCAAAAGTCACAGTTTGTCTTAAAACTGTTGAAATATAAGACTATGAAAAATATGCAACTAGAAAGACTACAAATCCCAGATTTGTACATTAACGTTACACATTACACTCGTGTTACTCACCGAAACCTTGTAAAGCCGGTCCCGCATGCTGGCTCTTACGGAACCGACTAACTCCCCTTTTGTGTATGTACAGTTCTCAACATGCCCAGACTTGTAGTGATTTTCACCTCTTTTAATACTTTTCGCTTCATTCTGAAAGAAAGAGGTGAAATGTGCCAACGTGACGGCCATCTTGGTGTTGGTGACCTATGCGAGACCAGAGATGTAGTTCATTGAGCGCTTCACACAAAAAAATGTGTTACTTCACAGTTTTACGACACATTTTAATTTTGTTGACTTGCAAAATTATCTTTTAAATTGACAAACATCATATGTGTAATTCGTTGCACAATTCAAACGGGATCAAAAGATAATCTTTCTCTCTCCATTGACATCAATACATGATTTTTCCAAAATAAGGTCCCATGGAGGTCCCCCGGAAGGTGAGGGACTTCGCCAATCTATAGAACATGGGAAATGATTTGTAGCGTAATATTGACAGTAGTGATGGGAATTATGGCTCTTTGAAGGGAGCCGGATCTTATGGCTCCAATCCTTTGCGAGAGCCGTTCAAAAGAGCAGTTTTTTTTAAGGGGGTGGGGGTACTAGGTTTATCTGCGACATATACCTTTTATAATTCAATCAAATGTAACCCTGTTTTGACTAATGATTTATATGTGTACACATATATCACTTAAATTATTCAATACATCCTTTGTACTGAAGTATTCAAAAGTAAAAATTACATTTTTAATATAAATGATTTGCTGTGGCCAAATGTTTTCATTGCATTTACAGACCCTTGGAACTCTCTGATTGTAGAACCACGCAAAAAAAACACCTATACAAACTGACAACAAATCTTTGCTGAGCCTAAAAATAATCATAAATAAATAACATAATGAAAATAAATATATTGCAATGCTCAAAACAGCAGCATCCAACAGTCTCTAATCCTTGGATATTACATGTCACTGCATGCATGCACGGAGCACCCGTAGCAAGGAGATCATCATATCATTACTTAAAAGAGCCGGATCTTTGAGCCGACTCGTTCGCGACCGACACATCACTAATTGACAGCAGTTGAACTTTGGATATTTAACAACCCCGCTATAAGCTTTCTAAAATACTCTACAACCTTCATTTTAATAATCTCACTTTGGCTCAGGTGTGATGCTCAAGTTTCCTGGAGCTTTAGGTGGAGCAGTCCATCTCTGCCCCTAATCTCTCCTTTAACTAACCACAGATAATTCTCCATGCACATGTAAATCATAGAGTGTCTTTAAAGTGAATTGAAAGGTAGATTTGAAGTGACATAGTGTGATTAATTCTGCCGCTCTCTAAATGACCCTCCGTTCTGTCTTCATAGGAAAGCTGCTCTAATAGTCTTTCCAATAGTGATTCAAATTACAAAAAATGAACCTGTAGGTAAATTAAAATGGTAATTTAACTAGTATCTGATTTAATTGACTCTGAAAAAGTACTTAAACGTGTTTGTACTCTGGAAAATCTACATGTCTCAGCGGCAAAGAAACTGGAATATCCAGCTGTCAAGATAATACATTTGACTGTTTCATCAGTGTAATCTTCGTACAATCTCCCTGTGTGCGGCTCTCTATGGCTCTCTAATGTAATAAATCACCTCAGTGTTTGGGATCGTTTCATGTGTTTTAGAGTAATTGTAATATACTCAAAAGACCTCGAATATGGTGAGCAGCCGGTGTTCTTAACCTTTGTAGATTCAAGATTTGGAAAGTTTAACTCAAACTTTTTCCTTCATCCAACTTCTGCTGTTAGCATGAGGAAGACTCTGTCGGGCACGGTGGGCTGAAGAGTACGGCACCATCAGATGTCTTACTTTTAGACGTGGCAGTTCCTTAACTCCCCCTACTGAGCATCTAAAAGCGTACATTATTTTTCAACACACTATAATGTTGTTAACAGATATGAGGTTACTTCTAAAGTGTTTATTAGGGGTGTTACTCATTCTCTACATGTCGCAAATATCGGTATTTGGATTTATTGCAAAGTCGGAATGGGCAACCCCGTCTCAGAAAAATGTTTACAGAAAATCCCTCTCAAATTGTAAAATGGCTACATTATATTTTCCTATAGATTTCTAATGGTCAGTGTTCATGTCACGTGATCGTCAACTTTCCCGGTGTGAAAAAAAAAACATCCTAAATTGTAGGATAGTTTGGCCATTAAAATGCTTTTTGATTCGATATTACATTACATTACATTACATTGCATTTAGCTGATGCTTTTATCCAAAGCAATAAGTACATTCGACCAGGAAGACACAACCTTGAAGAAAACAGAATCATATAAGTACATCAGGTTTCATAGAGCCAAACATTTCAAGTGCTACTCAACTGGCTTTAGGTAAGCCAGTCCTTTATTAGTATAAAAGTGCTTCGTTAATAGTTCTAACGCTCAAAGTGGAGTCGAAAGAGATGAGTTTTCAGTTTGCGCCGGAAGATGTGCAAGCTATCTGCTGTCCTGATGTCAATGGGGAGCTCATTCCACCATCTTGGAGCCAGGACAGCAAACCCACGTGTTTTCGCCGATGGGAATTTGGGTCCCCCTCGCAGCGAGGGCGCAACGAGTCGTTTGGCTGATGCAGAGCGTAGTGCACGCGCTGGGGTGTACGGTTTAACCATGTCCTGGATGTAGGAAGGGCCAGATCCATTCGCAGCATGGTAAGCAAGTACCAGTGTCTTGAAGTGGATTCTAGCAGTTACCGGAAGCCAGTGAAGGGAGCGGAGGAGCGGAGTGGTGTGGGAGAATTTAGGAAGGTTGAAGACCAGACGAGCCGCTGCATTCTGGATGAGCTGCAGAGGTCGGATGGCACATGCAGGTAGACCAGCCAGGAGGGAGTTGCAGTAGTCTAGGCGTGAGATGACGAGAGCCTGGACCAGAACCTGAGTCGCTTTCTGAGTCAGCTGGGGACGTATCTTCCTGATGTTGTAAAGCGTGTATCTGCAGCAACGGGTTGTAGCAGCGATGTTTGCAGTGAAGGACAGGTTGTTATCTAGGGTCACACCCAGATTCCTTGCAGTCTGAGTCGGGGAAACAACTGAGGTGCCGATGTTGATTGTTAGGTCAAGAGTGGGACAATCTTTTCCCGGGAGGAAGAGCAGCTCAGTCTTGTCAAGGTTGAGCTTGAGGTGGTGAGCAGACATCCACTGAGAGATGTCAGCTAGACAAGCAGAGATGCGTGCAACGACCTGGGTCTCTGAGCGGGGAAAGGACAGAATTAATTGGGTGTCATCAGCGTAGCAGTGGTAAGAAAAACCATGCGGGCTAATGACTGATCCGAGCGAGTTTGTGTACAGGGAGAAGAGGAGGGGACCAAGCACAGAGCCCTGAGGGACCCCCGTAGTTAATTGACAAGGGTCGGACTCAGACCCTCTCCAAGTCACCCTGTAGGTACGGTCTTTCAGGTATGAGGTGAGGAGGGAAAGAGCAGAGCCTGAAACTCCAAGTTTTTGGAGAGTGCGAAGGAGGATCTGATGATTCAACGTGTCGAATGCAGCAGACAGGTCCAACAGGATGATGACAGAGGAGAGAGATGCAGTTTTGGCAGTGTGCAGTTCCTCCGTGACAGCAATGAGAGCAGTTTCTGTGGAGTGACCTGCCTTGAAACCAGACTGGTGCGGATCCAGAAGGTTGTTCTGATTGAGATAACAGGAGAGTTGTTTAAAGACAGCGCGTTCAAGTGATTTAGACAGGAACGGGAGGAGAGAGACAGGCCTGTAGTTTATAACATCAGACGGGTTGAGAGTGGGTTTCTTTAGGAGAGGGTTTACTCTTGCCTCCTTGAGACTGTTTGGAAAGTGACCAGAAGTTAGAGAAGTGTTGATGAAATGGGTGAGAAACGGTAGAATATCAGGAGCGATAGTCTGAAGGAGGTTTGAAGGGATAGGGTCCAGAGGACAGGTGGTAGGGCGGGCAGAGGTAATGAGGGTAAGAACCTCACTTGGAGAGAGAGGGGGAAAGGAGGTCAGTGTGTGGGTGGAAGGAGGGTCTGGTGACCCAGCGGTGAGTAAAGGTGAGTCAGAAAAAGAAGAGCGAATATCATCAACCTTTTTTTCAAAGTGGGTAACAAAGTCGCTTGACAGAAGTGAGGAGGGGGGAGGAGCTTTTGGAGGGTCCAAGAGGGTGGAGAAGATGGAAAATAGTTTTTTAGGATTGGAATAGGAAGATTGGATCTTATCTTGAAAGAAAGTGCTTTTTGCCTGAGAGATCGAAGCAGAGAAAGAGGAGAGGAGAGCCTGATAGGTTAGGAGGTCGTCACGGTGTTTGGATTTCCACCATTTCCGCTCTGCTGCCCTAAGGACGGTTCTATTAGCACGCAGTGCATCATTTAGCCAGGGAGCAGGAGGGGACTGACGAGCCTGCCGAGATGTGAGAGGACAGAGCGAGTCCAGAGTGGATGAGAGAGTAGAGAGGAGAGTTTCTGCAGCAGAGTTTGGAGGCAGGAGATGGAACGAATCAGAGGAAGGGAGGGCTGAGAGCACCGACGAGGCAAAGCTAGAGGGGGAGAGGGAGCGAAGGTTACGGCGGACAAGTGCAGGATGAGAAGAGATTAGTTTGTTATGTTTGGAAAGGGATAGAGAGAATGAAATGAAGAAGTGATCAGATGTGTGGAGCGGGTTTACAGAGAGGTTAGAAGTAGCGCAGTTCCTTGAGAATATGAGATCAAGGACATTGCCAGCTTTATGAGTCGGTGGGGACGGAGACAGTGAGAAAGCAAAGGCGGTTAACAGAGATGTTCGTTCGTCTATCTTCCCCGTCTGGAGGTTGAAGTCTCCGAGAAGTACAGCGGGAGGGCCAGTTTCAGGGATGAGTGAGAGGAGATTATCTAATTCCTCCAAGAAGTCCCCCAAGGCGCCTGGTGGACGGTAGAGAACAACAATGGTTAACTGTATAGGATGGGTTACTGTGACGGCATGGAATTCAAAGGTGGAAGGAGTGAAATTAGGTAGTTTGAAGAGGGAAAAGCTCCATTTGGGAGAGAACAGGAGACCAGTGCCACCTCCTCTGCCAGTGGGTCTGGGTGTATGGGAGAAGAGATATCTAGCGAGAAGTGTATATTGTACTTTTTGAATCTACGTCCCGTGGATGTGTAGGATCTAAAGTTTGATAGATACTACGAAGATTATTTGAGGTCTCGCCAGGAGGACGTGTATATTCTACGTATTTTAATATAGAGGTTGCTCTGTGCGGACCCCTTGAAATTGTGAGATTGATACGTCTTTCCCCCTATTCATTTCTATTGACCAGCGTCCATGTAAAGCTATCGCCAACTCTGAAAACTGTGAAAACAGTATTTCCAGTCTCGTTGTTTTCATAGTAACTAAGGTGGTTGCTAGGGACGCATATAATTCCCCTCACTGTTGAATGATTTTACAGTGATATCTGCAGTACTCATCAACTAAAGAACATCAGTCTGTCCTTGTTCCTTACACAACATTAATAGGCTACATGCACTAGGGTCTGAGACGTACTTCCGCCTTAGCCGTTATGCTGCTCGGACGCTTCCGGGTTGCTTCTGGTCTGCGTAGCTGAGCGTCCACAAATGTTTTACTGTTTAAATCTGTGGTTTAAATATGAGTCGACGGAAGATTTTCAAAACGGAGCATTTGCAAAGACAAGTAAAGAACTACTCCGAGCACTGCTGTGTCCCACTTTGTACGGCGTCAGCTAAATTCAACGGCGTCCTAAGTTTCCATGGCTTTCCGACCGAACTCGAGCTGCGAAGACAGTGGCTGGTTAAAATACGACGCGATAACTTTACAATCTCCTCTCACTCCAAGGTCTGCAGTCGTCACTTCGCTACGGATCAACTAATAGAGCCAAAAACCCTTGATGGCCGTAGGAGGCTTGTGAAAGGTGCTGTTTGAGTGGAATCACTTCACTGCTCAAACACCGCGGGCTAGTGTTTGGGAGAGAAGGGAGCGGCCCACTGAACCAGTCTCTCGGGAGGAGCAGGAAGAGCACATCGATGTCCGTGACCATGATTACTGCTCAACCCCTGAACCAGCTTCACTGGACATGTCCTCTCAAGCTACAGAAGACAACTCCAAAACAGTGGAGGATCTGCAGAAGCAACTGCAGGAGTTAAGAGTCCAGCGAGAGTTTTGCTTACAGCGGTTTGCTGGCTCCGACGACAACATCCGATTCTATACCAGGTAATGTTTTGGCTAAATTCTATCCAAGTTTTTGAGATGGGTTAGCTTATAAAGAATCCTGTTTACCTGCCGTTTGACTGCTGACTATTTGCATGCAGTGTTGGAATAAGTAGGCTACTCAACTTAACTGAAGTATAAGTACAAATACTATGGTTTGAAAATACTCCTGAACTGAACATGTAGAATCATAAATCATGTGTTTTCATAAGTAACTAGAAACTATGAAGGTTAACTAAATGTGGTGGAGTAAAACATACTAATACTAACAACATACTGATAATACTTTACTACAAGTGGAAATCTTCAAAACCTTACCAAAGTAAAAGTGCATGTCAATATCCACTGCGTTTCTCCCAGTTGCACACTTAAGAATGAAGAGTAAAAGTAGTCATTCTGTGTAAAATGTTCCCTGTATGTTTTAGATTATTATTACTGCTGCTTTAATGTAGTTGTTACATGTTACTGCTGTATATTACTATACCTGCACCAAGTGCCTTCTTAATCAGTCTATTTGAATTGTAATGTATTATAGCAAACAAGAGGAAAGCATTAGCCCATGTGTTACAGTTAACGAGTCAATTAATGACTGACATGTGTCTTTTGTGTACAGATTCCCGAGCTATAACCACCTGATGGCCTTCTGGTTTTTGATTGAGCCTTCCATTTATAAAATAGTTCGTGTTACAAGAGACCCTATCAGCTGCCAAGAGGAATGAAGAAGTGGTTACACACGCACGTCCATCAACGGTAGGCTACGTTTCTTTTAACACACAATCTAAACACAAACTGAAGGGAAAATGTTTCTCCGACATTTCATTGCTTTCGTGTAGGCTAAAAGGCTATAGTACTCAATCCTTTTTGAATACATCAGAGAACTAAAACAACTTAATGTTTTTCCCATGGTGTGCTACACTCATGACATTAATATAGTACCCTTTTTTTGTTTATCTTCCAGAAACAGCTGCTTCAGCCAATTGACGAGTTCTTCCTTTTTCTCTGCTTCCTGTCGGTGGGTTTGAAAAAGAGGGACCTTGCAAACCGCTTCAACGTACACCAGTCCACTGTGAGCCACATCATTGCAACATGGACGAGTTTTCTTACAACTTTATTGGGGTCACAGTGCATCTGGCTTACACCTGCAGAAGTTCAAGCCCACCTCCCGGAGGCATTCAAAGATTTCCCAGACACACAGGTGATCCTGGATTGCACAGAGCTGAGGTGTCAAACACCATCCTCACTCCTCCTCCAAAGTGAAATGTATTCTACATACAAATCTCACTGCACCATGAAAGCCCTGGTTGGCATAGCCCCACATGGCGCAGTGACATTTGTTTCCAGTCTGTATAGTGGTTCTGTCAGCGACAAGGAGATTTTCAAACAATCTGGAATAGCTGCGTTGTTGACTGAAAACATGGCAGTGATGGAAGATAAGGGCTTCCTGATCAGCGATTGCTGCAAATGCAAGGTGTACTGCCCACCTTTTCTGTCAAAGCAGAAGCAAATACCAGCCTATCAGGTGAGGGAGACACAGGCCATTGCCAGACTGAGGGTTCATGTGGAGCGTGTCATTAGGAGGATAAAAGAGAACAAACTTTTTGATGGTGTCATCCTCCTGTCCCATGCCTACAACATCAACCAACTGTTTGCAGTAGCATGTATGCTGTCAAACTATCAGAACAAAGCACTGGTCAAGAAATGGGTGAAATAAGACAAGATGATGACACCTGTGCAGGTAGCTGTGATTAAGCTGGGTGAGCACACCGTAATCCCGTGTTGCCTGACACACGCTAGTGTTTTGTTTGAATAAATGGTAAATAGCAAATTACAATGCGTTGATGATTTCTTACAAATGCACTGATTTACTATTCATTACACAAATCACTTCACTTTATTTTCTTTTTAAATACAATTGTATATTTATTTACATATACCTGCACCAAGTGACAAACAATATATATCAAAAACAAAATATTGAAATCACATTTTGTTGTCATTCAGAACACATGATTGAGGGATTGCCTCCTAAAAACAATGACGGCTGATCCAGGGTCTAGCAGCTAACTGCTTACAGAGTTAACAATGGCTACAGTGCCCACTACTTTTTTAATGACAGGTACTTCGGCATGTATGTGTAAAAAAAAAAAAAAAGTCTACTTTTTCTCTGATTGCTCTTTGCACTTCTGGATCTGTGTATATTCTTTGCACCAGGTAGTCCTCTTGTGCCCACACTACAAAATCACACCACTGCATCCCAGATACAAGAAGTTGACCCTGTACTTGCCAGTAATAGGCATGGCTTTTCTTGAGCTTAGGGGAGCCACATTCCATCTGCACATATTTGCAGTCGACATAATTTGGGACATTGGGACATTTGAATTCAACAAGGCCAAATTGGGGATATTCTGTTGGGTCAAAAAACAACTCCATCAGGGGAGGCACCAAGCCAGGGCGTAGAGGGGTGAATGACAAGGCCACACGGGGAGTAGTTCACGTTTACCAGTCTACTGTATTCAGCTGCTACTGTGGGCTCCATCTCGGCACCTCTCCTCATTTCTGCAGTCTGCCTTGTACCTTTGAGTATTCGCTCTGCAAGAGAGTTAGCAGAGCTCTCACCTCTGACGTGACAAATCTCTCTAAACCTAGAGGCAGTAACCCTGGGTTTGCGGAGCAGATGCCACTCTGAGCTAGAGCTTTGCTCACGGGTAGCCTCCTCAATTTTGTGAGACATTTCCAAATCAACAGATAAGCTGTTCATATGTAGTTGCTCCTCTTCTGAGCACACCAGCGGTAAATCACATGGCAAGATCACATACCCCTCTATGGGCAAGTGGGGTGTTGGTGGTGTGTCAGTGTGAAGTGTGGTGTACCGAGACGTCAAAGCAGGCATCTGATAGGACAGAACACTGCCCTCCTGCACAATCCCGAAGGCACTTTCCACAAGGGGCTTGTCAGGTCTCATGTTCATTGTGGTCACAAGCGGCCTGTCTTCAATGCTGAATGCTGAGTATGCCTCCGTAACTCTGAACAGGCAGGGATCTGGTAATGGCCCCACCATGCCTCTGTAGAATCCACTCCTACAAAGATTGGCAAAGACAATATAGCACATTAATGTGACAATAAAGGTTAGGAATACAGCACCAGAATTATGAATTTTAAAAACACAGGAAACACAATTTTCCAGCTAAAATGACCTTACTCCAGTCTGCACCATCCTATTTGGTACAGGCTTGGTGAAGACCATGGAGTTGATGGGCCCTGGCTTCACACCCTTAAGGAAAAGACAATTACTGTTCGTTGAGTCACTTTAAAACAAAAACTCTGTGAAAGATTACAAGTATTTGAACCTCATTGAAATTACCATTGTTCGCGGCTTGTGCCATTGCTGTTCCGATTCAGTACAGCTATGCACAGGTGGCACAACTGGCATGTTCAGTTCAGTGTAGTGTGCTGTTTGGAACAGCAATGCTACTGTGTGATTGCACAAAACAGTTCCTGCAACACAGGAGCACTGGTTGTGCGTGAGCACCACTGGTGATGAATCACGAAGCGTTATCTAAAAAGAGAGAAGAAATACTAGTGATTAGTAACCTCACTTGTTACTATGAGCCAGGAGGTTATTATGAGTAGAATTATTGGTTATTTTTACTGACCCATTATCCTAGAAGAAACATGTATTCCTGAATGCTTAGTGTTACCCTCTTACCCTACAATACCACAATGAACTTTCTTTGGAAACTAAGATGCCTTGAAAATTGTATTAAAGCAGTTTTGACTATATATTTGAACCCCCAAACTTACACATCCATAATCAATGTAATAATATCTGACCAATCAGCTGTGATAAAGCAGGGAGAAGTAGGACACTGTTGAGATTCCCTTAAGGTAAACTAATGTTTAACTGAACTGAAACTCAATAAACAGGGGGGAACAGTGTCAATGCTGCCTGCCTACACTCAAACTGTGTGCTGTCTCGCTCTTCCGCATTGACCTGTAGCACAAGGCTCTCACGCTGACCTGCCCTGTCAGCCTGTCTTTATTGGACACTGAATGAAGAAAAACAGAGCAACAGCGTTAGATCTATACTCACGTCAAAACATCTATGGCAACATTGCTTTACAAAAGCTGATACCATTATGCAGTGTGGCTAACAACAAGACAACCTTGGCTAGGCTATAAGGCTATTAAACGATAGTATTTGTTAGCAAAATGGCTAATGTTTTAAAGAATTAACACCAGAAACAGTACATAGCGTTACCCAGAGCCCTATAGTAGTCTACTATAGTAGTAGTATAATAATAATAATAATAATAATAATAGTAGTTATACTATAGGGCTCTGGCGTTACCTAGCTTTTGACAGCTAATGTTAGCGTAACCCGGAGCATAAGCTAGCTGGTTAGTACCGGTTACCTTCTTACCTTCATAGTTGTGTATATATGACGCAGCATATAATTTGAAGCCTTTATCGAGTTTGCTGGCTGGGGCTTTAGTCGTCCGGCAAATCCGATGAACATCTGACATTTTTAATTTCGGAAGCTCTTGTAGGCAGCGGGTGTAGAAGGTCGTCATTTTCAAACAGGAAATGAATCGGCCGCTATGAGTAGAATGCGGAAGTGACTGTGCATGTAGCCTATTGGTTTAGATTGTGTACAACGCTTTTGTGTCTTCGATTCTGAGAGACAAATATTTGTTCTGAGTTTCAGAGAGCTGAAAAAACGACCCATAATCCTCAGCTGTCGTTGTGTAGATGTCATCAGTCCTCTTTGCTTGACAAACCTCGCGATTAGTCAACAAGCTCTGTGATTGGATGTTTGAGTCGTGTTGCACCTCGGGTGTCGTAACTTTTTTGCAAAATAATCGTACTTTACTCCGAGTGTGCTTGCTTTTCTCTTTGAAAGTCATCACATAACGGCATTGTAATACACGGTTCGGCTGCATTAAATATTACACATCTGCCGTAGTTCTTTATTTATAGAGCCCTGATGAGAAGACTTCTGGACAAACTGGAAGAAATGCCACCGAAACTGAATATGTGACGTGGATCATAAATATATCAGCAATTAAACAACATCTTCAATTTATTTTCACACAATACGTCTCCTTGCAGTATCAACACTAATTCGGCTGACTTTTATATTTGATCAAATCGGTAGATAGGCTTTTTAAAACCTTAATTTCTGTGAGTGTTATTGATGAGAATAAATCATAGGTAGTTTCACTTTAATTACTGCCCATCTTCAAAGTAATATGCCTAAAATATAGTTTTGCATTCAGTAATAACCTCTATAAATAAAAGTGTTTAATGTTAGTGGCATAAACCGTGCCGTAATTTTTATACTTCACACACAACAACAGTTTATATTGATATTCTTAAATTAGACAAAGTAAAATCTTCTTTGTTCATTTAAACAATTCCAATGCTCATATTGTTGAGAAATATCTTAAGAAATATTTATATTCTCTAAGTATTTAAAAAGTTTGTAATGGTAAATAGTTTTGGTTTTACTTTTGAAGACCGAAAGTCTCGTAGTATTTTACCGTTTATTTTGTATGTATTATTAATAGTTTAAACACCGCTTTTGAATGATACAGTGTTACCCACATGGTTTGGTATCTAAAGTGTGTCACATCATGACAGTGACTGTGGATCCCGGCCTGCAGACCAGATCATTCTTGCAGGGTATAATTTCTGTCCCTTTTTTTCATTTCTTATTTATATGATGCCAAAAATATGCTCCCAGGGCTATCCTTTTTCCGTGGCTGTTTGCAAAAGCAGAGAGCTAAGAGGATTTATCTTCTTGACCCATCACACAAAGACAATGAGACCGCAGAATGGTGGTGTCCAACAGGGAGGAGTGAGGGTGGGCACACCCAGAGAGACTCATGTTACAGGTGAGAGCCACTACTCTGTCTGTATCAACTCTGCTGCCTCTCTGGAGATGTGTGTGTGAGCAGGGATTACTCTATGTCAGGGTGACATCTATGGGTGTTTTGACCAGCGCTGGCTTCATGTTTCTGGCAGCACAGTATTAGATATCTGCCGGGCAGTAACACGCTATCAGGCTTAGCATGCACACTACGGAACAGAAAGGTGTTGCAGAACTCCTCACTTTTTTAGGAAGCGTTTGCCCCGGGGCCAGGACTAACGGTTTACTCGCTCCCCGACAGGCCCCGGGGTCCCAGGTAGTCTCACATTGTCAAGGTGCTCTCATTAGCTCCTATAACTCCTGCAGAACGAGCGCCAGACAGACTGAGGGCTTACACACGGAGGTGCAATACACTGACAAACACAATTACAGGCAAAAGTACACAGTAAATAATAGTTGTTGTTTTTTTTAATGTAAGAAACCAGTTTTATAGTTTTAGTTTCTCCCTCTCTATAATCATTTGCCGAACAGCTACTGTACTTTATATCCAATCCTATGTATTTACAGTATGTTTCTCCTACTTTAAGTCTATATTTCTGTTGCTGCAGTATTTTGGTCTTTTAATTGATGTAGAGTATTTTTTTTTTGTTGGGATCAACAAAGTATCTATCTTATCTACAGTATATTAACACAAATGGCCATTTAAACTCAGGGGCATTTGGTTTTATTTTCTCTTATAAACAGTTACAGTTCTTGATTTTTAATTAGGTATATGCTTTAAATATGAGAGTAAATGAACGGAAGAATTAATCAATAATTAATGTTGGTGTCTGGTTATTCCACATGGATTTATTCAGACAAATAATCTAACCCCACTATCTAATGGCATAATACAGAATTATCAAGCAAACATAAATATTATTTAATTAATATAAACCTCCCACAAATAAATCTGTATCTCAAAATGAAAACACAACAAAAATAGAAACATACCAACAGTCTCATGCACAAATCAAAACATCATCTATATTTTCTTCCATTAGTGCCAAACCCTGTATATTTAAAATAGTTTGAAATCCATAAAAAAAGAGTCTCAGGAATTAACCTAACATTTGTTATGTTTCATTTCCCATCCCAAAATACATTTTGAAAAAAAAATCACTTAATAGTAGCACTGTGTATAAATAAAATACTATAAAATAAATAAATAATAATATTATATTATTTGTATTTAGTGAATATAATGTGAATATAGTGTAATAAATGTATAAACTGATCATATGTGTAATATGTAAAGTCTATCTGAAGGAACTCATTTGTCGGATAATTGTCGACCTTTTCCCCCCTGAATTATACTGTAGTAGACAAGTTAAAATGATTACTAAATACAGAGGTATGACTTCTAAAATGGCTTCAAAATAAGAAATGTAAATAAATCTGTTAAAGATCAGGAAGGGTTTTTGTTTGAAATATTTCGACTTATTTTAAAATTAGGCATTTGTAATCAATGCGCAGACTACTTAACCCTGAAAGGCCCCCGGTTGTTATTTTACAACATCACTTTCAGCCTCACAATGCAACTTACAAAAATGTAAAAAAAAACTCTTTCATTTCTGGACCAGAGGCTCCCTGTTACAACGTCTGAAAGGTCAATATGTGGGTTAAAAGACAGAATGCTTAAAAATAAATCAACGTCAAGTTCGTCAACGTCTTAGAACTACAGACTTCCAGATGTTCTGTTCTGTTTGTGATCTGTGAAGGTGCTGGTGGCTCTCACAGTCACCTGCTCCACTGCCTCCTCTAATCTTTATTAAATAACTTTGTTTGACAATGTTTGAGCTGCTGGACTGTCACTAGGTCACATATGTGCGCAGGCCTAAAGAACGGTAGAGTAAAATATAGACTGCTCAGCCAACGTGTTTCCATAAGACTTTCAGAGAGAGGAGTCACTTTGTAAAGCTACTCATATTCATTCTCTTCGAGCTGAGTCACAGTACACATTGGTTCAAGGTATTGTTCATTCTTTTAAATGTCTGGTCGCCACATAACCACATACTGTTCAGTATGTGCAGTAGTACAACAGTGAAAAAAGGCCTTCATAGGTAAGGAAAAAAAGGGAAAAACAAATTTGCAAGAAACATTTCTGAAATGTTCTGGGATCAAAATCATACATGTATGATTTTGAGTGAAGCGATGTAGTTTCCTGACAAAAAATAGGAACCTTTTAGTTAATAACTTTAAATATTTAGTTAAGTTAAAGTTTTTGTTCTCATAAACGTGTGTCTCAGTCTAATAAGTCTCAACATATTTAACTTGGTTTTTCTTGCACATTTTTGAAATATAAATGCAAAGACAATATGAACCTTTTCTTTTTATTTACAACTTTAATCCAACGTTTTTTGGGGGAATACAGGCTGTTGTCAAAACAATGTATACATTAATTATGTATTTATATTTGTACATCTTTGGTCAGGGCTGTATGGACTCCGATTTTCAATGAGTGATGAAGAGGAACCTGCCATTTTCTGATAAAGGTAGAACAGCTTGGTTATTTGAAAGAGGTTCTTAGTATGAATATGAATCCACCAATCTGTTGTATAGGTGTTGAATAAAGCACATATCCATCCACCTGCTGTGTGAAGGCCTTACAGCAGCTCTGGGATCAGAACATTAACCCTCCTCTACTGCAGCTCGTCTCTGAGTATTCTGGAAATAACAGTGTGTTATAAAAACATTTCTGTACCTATACAACACATGTTTTGCCCCGTTCTTGTGCTTGTTGAGGTTGAAAAAGATTAGAGGAAAATAGTGCATCACAAACTGGTTGCAGGCCTCGGGGCAACAGTCTCCAAAGCTGGATAATCTCATATCAGTGTGGCGTGTTCATTTAGCTTAAAAGATAGGCCCGTTTTAGAAGCACCTCCTTAGGTTATTATGAAGCTTTTCATACTCAAGATGATAACTCATTCTGGCACCTGTGTAATTTACTAATGACACATGATTTTAGCCTGCACTGACTGCGAGCCGGGAGGAATTACAGCGCTGCACTGATACTCAGCAGAACCTGGTCGGGTTGTGTTTTAACGTCTTTAATTAGGTGTGTTTACTCTGTATTTTATTTGCAGAGATCACGGAGGAGCCTGGGAAAAGGTAGATTTAATTAAGGGACATTGATGAAAGCACACAGCTCCTCTCCAAAGTGTTTCCTCTGACATCGCTGCAGAATATCCTGATGACAGGTGGTGCTGGGGAGGAGGTGAACGGCTGCGAAACACAACCATTTGGCTTCGTTCTCAGCATGTGTAGGTGGGGAAGTGTTATAGGTCTTCTGTTATATATCACTGAACTCAATTGAACTGCTAAATAAAATCCATTTAGATGAATGCAGGAGGGTGGGAGTTTATAGTGGAAACATGTAAAAAAAGAAAAAAAGGTGATTCACACGAGGAAACGCTGATGCTTGGTGAGATAGTGGAAATGTACGAGCAGCTTTGCAATTAGCAAATGCAGGCCTGCCACATTGTCAAATGCCCTCACGCTCAGGCTCTGCGATAATTGTCACAGCCCCTCTCTTTTATTACAATCTGTCACAGAGTCAACCATATTCATTATGAATTCTTATCTGCCTGTGCTTTAACATTTGCCAGATGGCACGTCGGTATCAAAAGCTAATAATGATGTGGTAAGGAAATTAAGACTTTATCAAAAGCTACTTAATGCCGGAAAAAAGGAAAATCTAAATACATTGATGCATCGGTTGATCCTTGATGATCCCATCTGTGAAATTATAAAAGGTGAATCATTCTATCTTATAGCCACAGAATATGCAAATTACAGAGCAAAGCTGTAAATTCGATCGGGTTTAGCTTAACTAATCTCCTTTGGTCACAATTTAGTTTTGATGTAGAAAGAAATCCCATTTTATACACAGATGTAATCTGGTTTCCTCACCTACAGTACAGGATTCACTGCTAGGATGAAGTGGTAATGTCCGTTAAATATGTAAAGTAAGATGTTCGCATATGGACAGCTGCAGAAAAATACTCGCAGCTCTCCGACATTTTATACACCTGCCAATTCCCAAGAAAGGGATTTACCTTTACCACACCATGCAGATGCTCTGTCTAATTAATACATGAACGGAATATCTAAGTGTCCTTGTTATGATCAGAACAGGCTGTGTTGGTCAACATGTGGAACAGTGTGAAGGGGGAAGAGAACATTCGTAATTTGACCAATTACCTTTTAGTCAGTCATTGGTGATTTCGATTTTTGATGTGGAGAAAGCAACAGCAATTTGAAAAGTGACTGGAAAATATGAGTGCACAACAAGCCTTTATATACAGCGTATGACAACCAGAATTCAACACACATTTAACAGCATCTACATATATATTATTAATGATACGCCGCACTTAACGGTGAAATAAACTAACGTTGCTGTATGTTAGCTAATGTTACTCGATCAAAACACACAGCCGGTTGCTGTAAGCTAACTAGTTTACACACAACCCTGTTCAAGTTAATAGAACACCCATGGAAATCAATTGCTTTCTGAAAGTGGAGAGCCTTTGATTGACAGCTGGGAGCGACCAGAGCCGAGCCGCTTAGCAGCAAATCCTCCAGAGCTGAAAATATAGAACAGGGCAGTATGTGTGAACACTACATTTAAAATATTTGTATTCAATCACTTTTACATTTAAATGTAATGTACTTGTTTTAAACCAGGGCAGTACATGTTAAGATGAATTAAAACAGATAAGAATGATTCATTTACACAATAAAATCTATAAAATACGAGAGATTAACATGTCATTGGGGTCAGAATAATTATTTTCAATGAGTTAGCAGACAGAATCTGTGAGACTGTATTTAAGCACAGCAGCTCTTTGAGCTAAGTGCTAAAATTAGCATGCTAACATGCTCACAATGCAAATGCTAGCATGTTTAGCAGGTTTATTATTCACCATCTTAATTTAGCATTTTAACGTGAACATTTGCTCACTAAACACAAATGAGTGTTCTTATTTATTTGGCATGTTTAAGTTTATAAACTACCTCAACTTCTAGATGAAAGATCAAAATTGAAACCTGGGAATAATTAATGTCTGTATCAAATTTAAAGTGGACCTATCATGCTATATTTGAAAAATATAATGTAGGGCCATACCTATATAAAACATGTCTGTGAAGTTTTTTTTTCAAAATACCAAACAGATCATGCATTTTAGCCATGCCTCATTTGGCTCAATTTGCCCTATTCCAGCCCTGTTTTTGC
Organism: Gymnodraco acuticeps; assembly: GCF_902827175.1. Classification (NCBI taxonomy): domain Eukaryota; kingdom Metazoa; phylum Chordata; class Actinopteri; order Perciformes; family Bathydraconidae; genus Gymnodraco; species Gymnodraco acuticeps. The sequence continues at coordinate 2,677,045 of NW_022990981.1, forward strand.
AAGGGCTGATTCTGTGAAGTAGCTTTAATGCAAATGAGCTGCAGCTGACCACGCCCCCCCTGCAGAAGAGGGAGATCAGCTGCTGGGCTCTCAGAAGAGGGGGAGGAAAAGAGAGGCTCCGTCCTCCATGTTTTATTCTTATATGATTATATAAAGTCATTACTCATTTGTTTTAAAGCTCAATAAATAACAAAGAAGACTTCTGACTGGCACTTTTCAAATTTTCTCCGGAAGATTGAAACTTTAACGGACATGTTGACCGGCGAAAACAAATCCAACTGAAACTCAGCTGCACGTCCCTTGGACGAGGCGGAGAGGTGGGGGTTTTTCATCTGCTGGTTTCTCAAACGCTCGCCTCGGGGAGGGAGAAAAAGAGCCAGAGCATCCACAGCGGAGAATAAACAGAAGGGCAACCATGAAGTCTTCTTCACTGCTTTTGTGGCAGGACTACAGCGCCACTTACAGGCCTGGCATATGTACTACAGCGTCTCCAGCGCTTTCGAGCGGTCTCGTGTGAATGGAAACGTCTCGTGTGAACAACACTATTCGGGGCTGACGTCAGCTCGGATGGAATCTGTATCCGCTCGTTGCAGCCCCGTTTTTAAAATATGTGGGTACGGAGACAGACTCATCACCCTCAATAAGTGAGGCACATATAAAACATTTAAAAGTGAAGTGTTGGAAGTGTTCTGGCTGAAACAGTCAACCACATGGTGGATAGAGGAAACATCAGAGGCTCATGAGAGTCAGTTAGATTATTGTCTTGCTACCGTGAATAATGTTTCACAATTCAAAACTTTGACCTTCTTGGCCCAAAAAAATATCAATTTAGTCATTAGAATGTATCCTCTGGGGACCATGGATGTCTGACAAATGTAATAGCAATCCATTCAATAATTATCCAAAGTCTGGACTAAACTGGTGAGCTTATTGTCTTCCATCCAGCTTTCCTACTTACGGTATAATAAAGCAGCAAAAACTGAAAAATAACGGCCTCTCTTATAAGCCACTTTCGAGGCTTTCATACTTTTGTGACTGTATCATTAATCTTATCTAAAATACAAGTAAAGCCAGGCATTAATATGTCTTTCCTCTTGAGAAGAAGGCCCAGAACAGAGGAAGAATTTCAGCAATGCACAATAAATAGCTGAAAAAATTAGGCTCATGGGAAATAGAGGAACGGCCCTAGATTTTCCCTCCTCAGTGACATCTTGAATAGTTCAGGAGTTATGTGCAAAAGTTGTGGAAGATAATGTCTGTTGACGTAGACTTGTTGTCACATTTTTCATCCACTTGTATCCGCTCCCATTGCATTCTGATCACACCTCTTCAGGCAGATAACTATTTCCTCAGGATTAATGTCCCATTTTCTGCATCCTCCAACACATCACAGTTAATGACCTTGATTTAAATCACCAGAAGGTATGTAGGAACTCATACTTCCCAACAGGAAATAGATCAGCCTTTAGGTGTTGTTTTTGTCTGGTCCTGTGCAACTTTTGGCCTGCAGCTAGCAATTAGATAGGCCATCGCCTCAACCCTGCTTTGATTGATTCAATGCAGGTTGACCAAGCTGGGACACCTCGCTCATGCATTTGAAATGTGCATGTTTGTTTTTTTAAGTAGGAAACTTTTTGCATTTGCTGTTTGATATCAACATCTTAAACAGTTTGACATGCGGAATAATCATGTAGGTTATGTGGCTTTTCAAAACTGAAAGATAGGATAAGCTCAGAGGATGAATTAGTTATACTTTAAAGCATGCTGTGTGTTTTCAAAAAGTCTTATAATTCTCAACATTTAGGCTAAGCTGATGACAACATAAAAAGAAAAAGTCAAGCAGAGGCAAAGTAAACTGTGTATAGGCCTGTAAATGATTTTAGGCTCACAGGGGGAATCCTGACATACACTTACAGCGCACACACACCTCCATCACGAAATGCAGCAACACACTTTGCCCGTCTTTCTCCATAGAGGTTTCTCAATACTCTAATTTCCCCTCCTCGACTCCTCGGTCCTCCGGTTGTGACCCGGAAATGGATTTCAGCGCGCCATGTTGAAGGACATCTCATTTCTCTAAATGCACTTCGAGGACCGAGCATCGAAGAGGCTCTAACCGAGGATACACTGATGGTTCCTCCACGGCTCCTCCACGGATGCATTTCCGGGAATGGTGGAAGCGTTACGCACGGCCGGACTTATCTCAGCCAATGACAGCTCTGCATGCATCCCCTGGATATTATTTTAGTAACCGCTTGAACAGCTGTGAGGTCCGTGCAGAAAGCAGAGCAGTGTGTAAAATATATATCACTCAGTATAACAGGCCTACATTACTCTCTGTATTTGTATGCTTTAGTTTAGTAGATATCTACAAACAAAGAGTCGATATTTTTCTAAGACCATTTAGTGGTTCACATAATAAAATACACAACGGCTGTAGCCTGATTATGCTTTAGGAGCTGTAGGTGTGTGTGGTACAGACTGTACCACACACACCTACACACTGTACCACAGTGTGTGTGTGTGTGTGTGTTGTGTACAATGCGTAGATGCGGCGGACAGACGGGTCTCAGTTGGTTTGGTGTCCTCTGCTTACTTTGAATACTTGTAAATACAAGGGGGGTGGGATATATATATCCAGTCTCTGATTGTGTTACCTTATTATGAGAGTGCTCTCATACTTGTTTGATTCTGAAATTGTATTTATATAAATATATGTGTGTGTATATGTCCGCATCTGTAGCCTGTTATTGTCTCATTATACTGCACTGTGAATGAATCAAAGTAAATATATAAGTCATCATGAACACATCTGTCCATCAGACAGAGGGCTGCTGTGCCTCCTGTCATCATTAATGGACGTCTCTTTAAAATGACCGCTCAGAGGAGAGGAGTTCTCATTTCTCTAACCGCCTGCTGCTTCCCCTCCTGTCTCCTCGGTTCCTCTCCTCAGTCCTCCGCTCGCATCTCCTGTGGGCGGGACTAAGTATCGAGGATAGGAGTCGAGGAAAGGAGTCGAGGAGGGGAAATTAGAGTATTGAGAAACCTCTCATGTCTTCATTTCACAAAGCTGTTTTTCAACACCACAAAGTTTCCACTAGATGACTCTTTGCAGTTATTTTAAAGGTCTCATGTTTTGGCCATTTCTACTGATCATAATTCCATTGTTGAGGTCTTCTAGAATAGATTTACATTGTTTAATGTTCCAAACTCACATTGGTTTCTAATACAGCATCTCTGTATAGTATGTGTATTCACTCTGTGTCCTACAGGCCTTGTTGGAGCTCCTCCTCCTCCTCCTCCTTTCTCCTTCGATTCGGAGAAACAAATATTTTTTCGGAGTAAAGGATGGCAGAAGACACTACACTACCCAGAATCCCCAGCTATCGTTTAGGACTACACCATGTGCTCTGTTTGACAAACCCCGTGATTAGTTCTCAAGCTCTGTGATTGGTTGACCTCCAACTGCATTCCATTATGAAAAAAAAAACGTTTCGTAAAAGATAAAATCATACTTTATTCAGCAGTGCTTGCTTTACTCTTTGAAAGTCATCACATGAATGCATTGTAATAAATGATTCGGCAGCATTAAATATATTACACATCTGTCGTAGTTCTTTATTTTTATTTATCTACAGAGATCGGGCTCAGAATAGACCGGAAACTATTCTTTTACCGTTCAGTTTGAATTTCACAATAAAGTTAGTAATATTTTGTTTTGATATTATTGTTTTTTATTAACTACTAGACCGCTGGGTCATGTTAAGACCATCTTTTCTGTGTTGCTGTGGGTTTTTTCCATCGCTTTTGTGTTACAAATATCAAAACAATAACTAAATATATCCGTCGTAAACTAAACCAGAAACAGCAGTATATTTTATTTTGTTAACACTGTAAACTTGACAGCTTTTTAACCCAAACCACCTACTGGTTAAAGCACGTTATTACACGTTTAGAGTAATGCAATGCAGGTAGATTGTGTTGCTTTTTAATGACTGTTTAAAATGCATTTTTCTTGATGTCTTTTATTATTATTATTAACTACTTGTTACTTGTTGCTAGGGACGCTGCTATCGATATTATTTCTGTTATGTTGTGTAACTATTTAATGGTGTTGTCTTTATTGCTACCCCCTTCCCCGTCAATGTATAGTGTTGGTCGACAGCGCAAACGTATTAGTTTAACAAAATCCGCATCTAAAATTGTGGCATAGATAGCCTACGTTATTTTCCCCTGTGCAATTCTCCATTTACTCAACAATAACACATAATTATCCTTGTGTTTATTTATTTGTTTGATTAATAAACACAAGTTGGAGTCCGTCAGGACCGAGGGTCGGAGCAGCTCATTTGCTTTAGAGAATATTACACCGGGAAGTAAGTATTCTCTCTGCTTCGCTTGACAAACCCTGTGATAGTCCTCAAGCTCTGTGATTGGAGAGTGTGCTCCGAGGGTTACGCCGAGCGTCGAACAGCACTTTAAATGTGATGGAACCACGGCAGACTGTCTAAAACTGGATTTGAACGGGTCAACCGCGTCCCCCCCCTCCCCCACCCCGTCCCCAGAACTACACATGCTGGCTATTGTGTTTCGCAACATGTTCTCTATCTATGGCACGTCTCTACTGAGAGTTGTAGTTTTAAAAGACGTTTTCGTATTTCCCATAATAAGAAGTTGCCAGTATTAAACTGTACATCCCTGGAGGTTTAGGGGATAGGAAACACTCAAATTGAAAACATAGTGTCTGTACTGTTAGTGCACTGAAGAACAGCTTGAACAGGTCAAGGGGTTTGTTTGATACTGTTGAGCTAAGCTGTGGCCCGGGTGTGCGAGCAGGTTGAAACCTGGAGACAGGGGGAGCAGTGTCAGAGTCTTCGCCTGTCTTCCAAGACAGTGGAGCTGGCTACTGTGCAGGTGGGGGTGATGGTGCATGGGCAGCTGGTGGCTGTGTGGGAGGTATGTGTGCTCTACGAGACCTCTTTGCTGTCCGGGTTGATGGTGATGGCTGTGGCTGTGGTGGAGCTGAGGTGTATCTTGACCTCGTCGCAGGCAGATATGGAGGCAGCTGTCGTGATGCTGGTCCACTAGTACTTGGTGGGGATGGCAGTGGTGAAGGCCCTTGATCCACGGTAGACTCTCCAGAGAGTAATTAACTATTAGTAGAGAATAACGAGTAATGAATATACTTTATAGGGATCCTATTAATATCTAATAATAAAAATAATGAAATTCAATAACATGCTTTAACCACTAGGTGTCCCTTTATATCAGCTGTGCACCTTTATGGTGTAAATACAGCCTATCTACCAATTGGATCAAATATAAAAGTCAGCCGAATTAGTGTTGATACTGCAATGAGACGTATTGTGTGAAAAGAAATGTAAGATGTTGTTTAATTGCTGATATATTTATGATCCACGTCACATTTTCAGTGTTGGCGGCAGTTCCTCATGTTTGTCTAGAAGTCTTCTCATCAGGGCTCTATAAATAGAGAACTACGGCAGATATGTAATATTTAATGCAGCCGAACCGTGTATTACAATGCCGTTATGTGATGACTTTCAAAGAGAAAAGCAAGCACACTCGGAATAAAGTATTATTTTATTTTTTTTAAATGTTTTCGGTCTGTTTCCGGTATTTGTTAATGACGATGTGCTGTGAGATGTGAGACTGGAATTGCACAGGGGAAAATAACGTATCTTTACATGCGGATTTTGTTAAACTAATACGTTTGCGCTGTGGACCAACACTATACATTGACGGGGAAGGGGGTAGCAATAAAGATAACACCATTAAACAGTTACACAACATAACACAACATAATATCGATAGCAGCGTCCCTAGCAACCACCTGGTAACAATGAAAACGTTCTATGGACGCAATTTCCTGAAGTAATCTTCGTAATAACTAGCAAACTAAAGATCATGATGTACATCCACTGCACACATAATCTGAAATAACAACTCATATTTCTCGCATCAAATGACATCAAAACGCATTTTAATGGCCAAACTAACTTTAAAATAGGCATTTTCCACCGAGAATAAAACGAAGTTCAACCATGTTATTTTTTTCTGCAGGGAGAAATTTGAAGATCACGTGACATAGACACATAGACAGCCATTGGAATGAATGGTGAAAAAAAAACGGGGTTTGTCCATGGATGTATAATAAGAACTGGATATAGCGTGGGAGGCGGGGCCTCATTAATTCCTATGAGAGTTGCTCATTAGCGCATGATGATAAAATGGCCCAACTTTTGAGAGAGTGAAACGTCGATTACCCGGCATGCCTGAGAAGTACCCGTATGTGCACTCATAGAGCATGCGCAACTTTAACCAAAATGCTCGTTCACATCAAGTACGTCAATTTGCGTACACGTAACAGCACCGTGCGTTCATGACAGCATGGTAATGGATTGTTATTATGATGGATTTGATATTAACAAGGCGGCAGTTAGCAGCTAGCGGCTAGCTAGTAATTATGCTCATGTACACATCAATCGTTGTACTTATATTACGCTGTAACAGGATCTAATGATATCCAAGCAACAGAGCTTCATTTAGCATGAAATAATTATTGCACTGTATATATATACAGTGCAATAAGCTTCTTAGTGCAATAATAAGCTACAGGGACGTTAATCTACGTCGGTAATATTAACTTTATTTAATACAACATTTACGGTACAAGATTTACATCATACAGCCCATGTAGTATATTATTTACAGCATGTGCAATATATCTATTATTACAGCTCCGTGGGCTGGCAGTAAGGTGATATGGGTCCGTTGTTATTGTGCATCCATGGGTAAAGATAAACGCATGTAGTGCTGAACACGGAACATGAACGTGCCGGGCGGCGCGGTCCCGTGGGTTAGATGCGCGTTCATAATGCCGAGGGAAATAACTCTCAGAATAACGTTATTAGCACATTTTTACAACTTGAGGAACGAATGTTTTTAATAAGGGCTATACAAGTGTTCATACTGGGTTGTTTATTTAGTTTAAAAAAAAGTATCCAATGAGTTACAGACCACTCTTTCCCCATGTAAGTCAATGGGAAAAAGTGTTTCCGGGCCCAGCAACCTAAAGGAAGTGTAGTACCGCCGTTTGGCCACGACGAATATTCTCATCAGACTCCGGCGCACTTCCTTGGGGCTTGGGGTTTGTCAAACAGAGCACATGGTGTAGTCCTAAACGATAGCTGGGGATTCTGGGTAGTGTAGTGTCTTCTGCCATCCTTTACTCCGAAAAAATATTTGTTTCTCCGAATCGAAGGGGAAAAATACAAAAGCATTGCACACAATTTAAACTAATCAATGTTGTGTAATTAACAAGGATAATCTGGTGTTTTTTAGTCGATGAGTAGTGCAGATATCACTGTAAAATCAATCGACAGTAAGGGGAATACTTACTTCCGGGGGTACAATTATCCGTTATCCAATGGGAATGGACGCTCACATTGCCTTTAAGGGCAGCCGACACAAACGAATGCCGTGCTTCCATGAGCGTCAAATCCCGCCGCAGATGGGAATACATTGCAATCAGTTGAAAGCTATTTGCGTCCCTTTATGAAGCTGAAGGAGCCTAGGAGGGTCACAACTGCACGCCACGGGACCCTGACCAAACGTCGCTCCTGGACGATTATGGAGTGAGAGTGTGTTGAGAGAGACAGCATTCTTGGCATTCCGCATTTGTGTCATATCCCTAGTTGGCTTAAATCACTCAGTTACCAAGCTCCATCAGTCTGAGGAAGATGAACAGATGCCTCATGTACAGTAGAAGAAGAAGAAGAAGAAGAAGAAGAAGAAGAAGAAGAAGAAGAAGAAGAAGAAGAAGAAGAAGAAGAAGAAGAAGAAGAAGAAGAAGAAGAAGAAGAAGAAGACTTCAACTGCTACGCTGATGATACCCAATTGTATCTCAGCACCACTCCATCCTCCCAGCTCCCCCCTCAGTCTCTCATCAACTGCCTGCATGACATCAAAGCATGGATGTCATGCAACTATCTGAAACTAAACAGCATGAAAACAGAGCTCATGGTTGTGGCACCCAAGGCCCTGCTCCAGAAGGTTGGTGACTTCGTCCTTGAGGTTGACGGCTGCTCCATCTCCCCATATCCTGAAGCCCGCAACCTGGGTGTCATCCTCGACTCCACCCTTTCCTTCCATTCCCACGTCAAATCTGTGACCAAATCGGCCTTTTATCACCTGAGGAACATTGCCAGACTCCGACCGTCACTCTCGGAGTTGGTTGCCGAAACCCTAGTCCATGCATTTGTCACCACCCGCTTGGACTACTGCAATGGTGTCCTGTTCGGGGTTCCCAACAAAACCCTGGACAGGCTCCAGTATGTCCAAAACTGTGCTGCTAGGGTACTCACGCACACAAAACCGTGGCAGCACATCACTCCCACCCTCATCCACCTACACTGGTTGCCGGTCAAGTCCCGCATATCCTACAAAATCCTCCTCCTTACCTACAAATCCCTCCATGCCCTTGCCCCCCAGTACCTATCGGACATCCTTCACCCACATGCCCCACCCCGGAACCTGCGGTCCTCAGACTCTGGCCTGCTTACCACCCCCCGCACCAAACTGCGAACCTATGGGGACAGAGCCTTCAGTGTGGCAGCCCCCACCCTCTGGAACGCTCTCCCTGCGGAGATACGCAACATCCCCACACTTGAAGCCTTCAAAAGGGCCCTCAAGTCCCATCTGTTTGCCAAGGCTTTCGGCCCCTAAATCGATCTGTTGTTCTTTTGTTGTGTCTGTTTGTTGTTTTGTTTGTTTGTTGTCTTTGCACTATTACTTGTGAAGCGACCTTGGGTCCCCTGAAAGGCGCTATAGAAATCGAAGCTATTATTATTATTATTATGAAGAAGAAGAAGAAGAAGAAGAAGAAGAAGAAGAAGAAGAAGAAGAAGAAGAAGAAGAAGAAGAAGAAGAAGAAGAAGAAGGCGGCGGCGGCTTCATTTGCCTAATCCTCCCTCTGGGGCTTATGCCGGTGAGAATGCGATCTACTTGGACAGTTCGAGGGACTAAAGAGTTCGGGGGGAACAAGTACCGGGGACAAGTACCGGCTAAGTACTTGGTGTGAACCAACGCGGTTCCAGGGCCGGTTCGGCGCTTGAGCCTGAAAAGCACCGTTTTTTCCTGTTCACACCGCAGCGTAGCCGCCTTTAAACTCCGTAATCCAGTTAGTTTCAAGCACCAAAATGTTTTCGGTCTAGAAGTAAGAACCGCATACGTCACGCTTACGTCGGAGGGGGGCGAGATTAACCTGAGCTAACAGTTAAAGGCGAGTACGTCAAATAAAAGTTGTAACAAGCAGTAGTGCTGAGCAAAGTGACTAGAACGCAACCACACACTTATAAAAGAAAAACACACTTTATAAAGTCAGGCAACACTAACCAGGCTTCGTGTGATTCTGTTTATTTGTACCTTACTTTGACCATCCGTTCGCTGGTATTAATCATTGTGGAGAGAGGCAGACGTTTTGTTTTGTATTATAGCAGCTATCGGATGGAATCAATACATGGGCTGCACAGGTTGTCATGTCCGACTATCACAAGTAGAATCATAATGAAAAATACGCCAGTAAAATGTGCCTATAGAAAACGGCTTATGCCACAATAGGATAGCAACAACAAGTAGTCAAGATAGTCAGTTTAGCTTTGGTTGCTATGCTAACATCACCCATTTTATACCAGAGAAACGTTCATAACAGCGTTGTGATGCCAAACAGCGTCAATTCATACTGAAACAATTTCACTTATGGGGAATTGGGGATATGTATCAGCTGCTTGTGTGACAGTCAGACAGTGAATATTTTACAGCAGCCGCTGCCGTGTGAGCTAACCCGGAGCTAACGGGAGAATAAACTCAGAAAACACGAAAGAAATGGGGAAATGGTGTTGGTGAACACGGATCAATAGATTCATTTCGTGACTATAACACGAAATGCCGGGAGACTGGATTGCACTGACAGCGCTAGCATATTCACCAACTAGCTAGCATTCTAACGGTACCATCGCAGCAGTAGTTCACCGTTAATACTCACCACAACGCCTAGCTTCTAGCACCAGCTAACATGATGACAATACACCAAAATACAAAACTATTTTAAGTTTCTTACATTTTTATCAATTACTTTGCCAGAAGTGTGTCACTTTTTATAATCCACATGAAGCACAGCCTTCCACCACACATTACTTATTTAAAGAAAAAATGACTGGTTGGCTGGTTGCTTCTTCCTCCGATTCCTTATCTTCTCCAAACAATGCTGTAAAAACCAGGTGCTAATGCCAGGAGTTGAGATTTCATTTTAATAAAATCAAGATTTGTTAACTGCATGCCAAATGAATCAGAGTAAACAGGGCCAAATAGTGTATTAAGTTACCATATGAGAACATGATATTACATAACATTTAAAAAGCTATTTTTATAATCGGAGTCCAATGCAGAGTTCAAATCTGTCAGCATAGACGTGTCTTTCACTACTGAACCTGTTGGTATCTCGTAATAAGAACTTTATAGTCACTTCAATGGTGCGCTTGACCATCTTTCCTGCTCTCTTACAGACATATGAACTAGACGCACAGTTAAGTACCCAGGGTGCGGGCAGAGTTCACTGTGTAGGAACTGGACTCGGCGGAGTGATACTAACAAAGTGTCAGTTATTACTAGGAAACTCTACACTAGAGTATTGATACAGGCCTGTCTGGTCAATGCCCCCAACTCAATCTACATGACTTGAAATGACCCCCCTGTTCAGATGCGCTCCACGCTCCATTTCAGGACGCAGCAGGTTGCAGTGACGCATGTATGATAAAGCTGAATGCATGCCTACACTCAGCCAATGGACCATAGCCTTAAATGAAACAGGAGCGTTTATGACATTTATGTCCATGAGACAAATGACTAACAATGGTGAGTCACTCGTGGTGCAGATAGGCTCCAAATGAAATGATTCTGTGATACAGTATACAAATCTTTTCCTTTAGGATTTCAGATATTATATACATCAGTTTCATTTCATTCCAGTAGACAATTTGTTGTGAAGAATGATATATGTTTAGAGTTTGTTTCACACATTAATACAGTTTTTTTATCAAGCTCTCAAAGCCGTGAACAAACGGCAACATCTGGATTTGATCTCTTAAGGCCTGAGGAGTCTGAGTAATCACCAAGAGAGACCCAAGAAATGTTTTGCAGATGTGAGGTAATTGCACGGACTGGCTCTCCAAATATCTTCATTTAAATGTGCAGAAGTTACTCCGTCAATATGGAGAGAAGATATGTGATTAGCTTATCTCATCTCCCTACTTTCCCTTCAGTGCTACATGACCTGCCCAGTATATAAAGAGATATGTTATTATCAAACGGCATGAATGGATGTTCAAAAGTCTGTGCTCTAATTTAATTGAACACACTTTAAAACTAGGTCTGTTGTTAGGTCTGCAATGACACATGCAGGATCTTCCCGAAAACAAACTTGCAAAGGCAACAATGGAGCTTGGACTTTGAAATGCAAGCTGCAAAGCATCCTCATTAATTGTGTAAAGTAGGTTTCTTTCCAAAGAAGTGACAGCGATGGTGTAATGCTGGGCTTCATGGGTACATCTGCTGGCTAATTGGCTCTTTAAAAGAAGGTTAAGGCATTTTAAAGGCTTCAAATTGGTCTTTTCTCCTTCAGAGCAAGTTTTGAGTGCCAAGAATAATTAGGGCGGTGCTGATTGTTATGGACCCCATATCACACTAAGGCAAAACAGACAGCAGGGAGGATGCCAAGGGAAGCTTTATGAGTCTCATTTGAGTTAAGCTGAACTGACGCTCATTATAAACTGTATGAGTTGTGTGAGAGATTGTCAGCAATACAGATTGCATAACTATATGGAGCTTTTAAAACAACCATTTGCAGTTTGTAAGGTCATTATTAATGGAATTTAATTTATTTCTGTATTGGAAGACTTATTTCATCTCAAGCCACAAGGGGTCATGAATCTGAAGAAAAGGGACTCAAAACAAGGGACATTGTCCTTTTCTTCAAACGGTTTAAACAGCAATAATAATTGTTGCTTTAGGAAAACTTTGGGATACTTTGGGGCAACAGAACACTGACATAAGTTAAAGTATTGCGTATCAAGTTGTTGTGGGGGATGAGTTAGCAGTCAGTTTAGCTTTATCCTTTTAGCAGGCTACACAAAATTATCATTACTCTACTTGTATCTCTGTTGTGGTCCCTCATCACATCCCTGGGGTAAATATCTGCTTTTCAGCAACTAGCTGCTCTGTACGTTTCTCAGAGGTTTTTTCACAATAAACAGCAACCTTATTTTGCAAATTGGAATTATTGGTGGGATACTGAGAACCACACAGCGAAGTTTCATGACGGAAAACCAAAACAAAGAGCTAAAAGACACTAAAACGCTCTAAAGCCTTTACCAAGTACTGAGCTTTGAGACTAAGCTGTAAGACTAAAACAATTAGAGTGCAAGTTTAGGTGATAGTTCTTATACTTACAGGCAGCTTGGAAATCTTTCAATTGGTTTAACACTCTCATGTCACTCGTATTATGTTAAAGAAGATATTATATTACTATTTATATTATATCATGCTCCATTTTGGGATTCATATTTGTATGTAGTGTCTCTACTGTGACATGTCTCCATGCTTTAATGTTCAAAAAGCTCTTTATTGTTCTCATACTGCCTGTGCTGCAGCACCTCTTTTCACCCTCTGTCTGAAACCAGAGCCCAGTCTGCTCTGATAGGTTAGCTGGCCGGCTCTGTTGTGATTGATCAACCGCTTAGAGATGTCCCACCCCCTTAGCCTATCACGTACTACTTGTTGGAGCGCTAGCCAAAATAAGCGTGAGTGTTACATAGTGATGTCACTATGGCCCGATATCCCCAAATAAAAGAACCCAATAAAAAGAGTTGTTAAATAATAGTGAAGTCACGTTGTAATAACAATAACTCATCTCTCTCTCGGTTTTTCTTTTTGAGCTTTGCTAAAAGCCACTGTGTCAAGTGTCCATCTTGGGTTGCCGTCCGGACTTGTCCAATATGGCGGACCATCTCGCACATGCGCAGTACAGATCGGGCAGGGGGACGGATCGGGTAGTGACAGCGGTGCTGACTTGAGACCGGTCTCTACCTGACCGGAGTCACGCTGTGTGTGTCCGTCAGGAAACAAGCTGTTAACAAGTAGTTCCAGCAAACATCCACTGATAAACTGCGATGTTAACAACCTCTTGATAACCTCATATGTTTTAACTTAGGATCACCTGTGTTTAGTCTAGAAAAAGGTAAATGTGTACATTTTATTAAAAAGTTGTGTATATTTACAGACTGTTGCAAAAACTAAGAAGCTTATAAACATCAGGTTTAAAACTAAAAGAGCTTTACAAAAAAGTAACACAATGAAAGAGGTTTGGAGTTTTATTTGAGTTATTAATTTAAACTTTTTGTCTAAGAGATGCTGATTGGGAAATTATCAAAGGAGCGTTTTGGGGGGATTTTAGCCTTTGTCAACCATTTACATGCACAAACACCTATAACACACTACAGGAAAGGGAAACCCCACAAAACAATAAAGGTCTTCCTTAAATCAATCTCTCGTTACTGAAACCACTCATTGACGTTTCTTTATTCAAATATCGTTTATAAGACCAAAAAAAAAAAAAACCTACACAAATGTAAAGAAAGACCTAAACATTCTAACTTACCTGGCATATTTGCAGACCTAAACTTTTACAGTTGAAAGTGTTGTGACTGTTCTTTGGCAATGACAAAGTTCTCACATTAATCGTCCCCCCCCCTCCCCCCTCTGAGCGCTCACTCCTATCTTGCAGCTGTTTGGAGACTTCCACATTGTGAGGTTTCATAATGCTGACATGGAAACATGGGGAGCAGTGGGATGTCCTAGTAGCCTCATTCTCCCTGCTAGCAGAGCATGTCCCAACTGTTGTCAATTTATCAATGTATCGTGCACTAGTGGGCACAGTTTGAGCCACCATTAGGACAGGTGCCTCCATCCATCATGGCCAAGTCACTTATTCCACCTTGTCAGGGGAAACTAAATGGAGCTTTTGAAGAAATGTAAACAACTCTCAGTGGACAATCGGAGGAGACATGTCAACACTGTGAGTGGAGGAGTGAGTACAAAGAGAGTTCAGTCTGTCATTAACATCCAGGGCCTCCTGCGCTCATGCTAATGGTCATGCTAATGGTCCCCCATATGTCCTTTCATTTAACAGAAACACTCAAATGCAGTATCTTCTCGACTAAATGAAATGATCCTATTCTTTTGATTACCCAAACTATCAACAATTGTGCTTTTTCTGATAGATATGCAGATTTTTTTTTTGCCTCATCCAAATACCTGTAAATTATGAAAAAAGGAGGGAAGAAATTGATGACAAATGTCTCGTTCTCCCAAATATGTACAGTGAAATGTATTATGTAGTAGGGTGGAGTAACAACATGTTGGGTGTAAATATCTACTGTAAAAGGGAATGCTAATGTGATTCATGTTTCATAATGTGTTGAGCTGAAGCTTGTTTAGAACAGTTTCATTTTGACAATTATAATCATATGAGGAGTGCTCTCACCCCCCAGGCTTCATTCATTTTGGTTATACTGCTACAGCCAGAGGTGAAGTGAAGTGGGTTTTAATTAAAAGACACAAAGAAATTAGAAATTGGGGGATGCACAAAGCTGTTAATCAATCCCCAGTAATCAGCCAGGGTGATGATGGCACAACAAGCGTCAACAGAAAGAAGATAATAGAGAGCAGACAGATTTATGTGGTTTTTTCACTTTCTTGAGGATCAAAATAAACATTTGACATTATGATGAAAGCTTTTTTTGTGTATGTTGTAGGTTACACCATGCTCCACAACTGTTTCCCTAGTTCTGTTTTTCCTTTATTTGACAATAAACCTAGAAAAGAAATGAGAAATATTGACAGAATGCCCATTATATATGAATGTATGAATATGAATCTGACAACTTTTACATTTGTCTTTTGATATCTTGGTTGTCAAATCTGTAAAGACAGGGCTTTTTTAAGATATTTTGACATGTCACAGTAGAAAAAGCAAATGTCTGACTAATAAAATAACTTTTGGCTGAATTCCACTTAGCTGCTTCAGTTTCAGGGTCCTGGTATTGTACACGCTGGCTCAATGTCACACTGTCACGGCCGGCTGGGACACTTAAATATATCAGAACCATCCTTAATGTTGTTAGTATCACTATGCTTTAATTGCTAGGGCAATTCAGAATGCTTGTTGTGGAAAAGGTTGATTGTAAAAGGTTAATTGTTTCATTGGTTGTCAGTTAGGTTAAAGGACAGGGCAAGTGAGATTCAATTTTTTTGTGTACAAATTAAATAAAAAGGGCCAAAACTAACTGTAAACTCTTTGGCCATTGGGGCTCCAATTTTGTCCAAAAGTGATCAGAAACATGTCAGTGAGATTCGCTTTCGATTTCATGTACTCAAATTATCATATAAACAAACCGCTCTTCCAACATTTACAACAAACGGAAACAATTTAATATTTGACCATTAATCTTCCATTTGATTCTCTCCGTTGGCTGTTGCTTTCATTTTTCTAACGCAACATTGAAAAGCTTATGAGTCGTGCCAGCTATTCAGGTGCTGTTTACACGGGAACAAAACGGGTTGTATCCGCTACTTTTCTCTTTCGTATAGCCCGTTCGTTCACACAAGGCCGTAACAGAACCATGGAAACTGACCCCTAAAACGATAACGGGTCCCAAGGTGGATAGATCTGCGGACGGAACGCTCGGGGGGCCAAACGGCTCTGTGTGTACGTCCTATACGATCATTTTCCTGATGACGATGAAGCCATAGCCTCTCCCCACCTCTGCTGCTCACTGCTGTAGCATGGTCAGTGCTAGTACTGCTACTGACCATGCTACAGATGTTAGTGCAAAATCTACAGCTCCTCTACCACAACCATCAGCAACAAGTGGACATGGAGAACTACATGAACGACATGTTGCTAAATCCACCGCGGAGAATAAACAGAAGGGCAACCATGGTAACCATGCTTGGGGGTCTTCTTCGCTGCTTTTGGTGTATTTTGTGGCGGAAGTACAGCGCAACTTACAGGCCCGGCATATGTACTACAACGTCTCCAGCGGGTCGAGCGGTCTCGTGTGAAGGGACACGTTTATTGAGCCGTATCCGTGTGAACGGAAGACTTTTTTTATATCGAATTTGGTTTGTTTGCGTTTCGTTTGCGTTTCCGTGTAAATGGGGCCTCAGTCAACAAAGCACCTGAAACAGAAGCTTTTTGGATTTAACACAATAGATGAAAAATGGTGGTTTAAAGAGTTAGTGTTAGCTGATGGAACAATGGTAATTGTATGTAGTTCAGGTTATGGATTCCTACTTTGTTTGTCTCTTAAATATTTAAAAGGATTTGAAACTGACTTTAACCTGTTAAGCCCGAGAGACCCCGGTACCGAGGCCCTCCCGCAACATCTTGCAGGAAACAGTGTCTGAGGGCTTCTTAACATTTAATAAACTATGAATGTGTTATATCCATGTAACGGGAAGAAACTCATCTAACTGATCATTTTCATTTTTATTTAAAAAAAAACCCCACAATGCTAACGCTGAGTCTCTGAATTAGCAACGAGCAAAAAATGCTAACAGATTACTGCACCGAAACTCACACACAAAACCTTATTATTTATCCTTTCTGCACATCCAACACATTGATTCGCATCGTGAGATGACACAGAATCGATGGGTACATACTACATACATTATCACTCCATGATTAGAACTCGCGACTTTATAAACGCCTAGACTACTGCAACTCCCTCCTGGCTGGTCTACCTGCATGTGCCATCCGACCTCTGCAGCTCACCCAGAATGCAGCGGCTCGTTTGGTCTTCAACCTTCCTAAATTCTCCCACACCACTCCGCTCCTCCGCTCCCTTCACTGGCTTCCGGTAACTGCTAGAATCCACTTCAAGACACTGGTACTTGCTTACCATGCTGTGAATGGATCTGGCCCTTCCTACATCCAGGACATGGTTAAACCGTACACCCCAGCACGTGCACTACGCTCTGCATCAGCCAAACGACTCGTTGCGCCCTCGCTGCGAGGGGGACCCAAGTTCCCATCGGCGAAAACACGTGGGTTTGCTGTCCTGGCTCCAAAATGGTGGAATGAGCTCCCCATTGACATCAGGACAGCAGATAGCTTGCACATCTTCCGGCGCAAACTGAAAACTCATCTCTTTCGACTCCACTTCGAGCGTTAGAATTATTAACGAAGCACTTTTATACTAATAAAGGACTGGCTTACCTAAAGCCAGTTGAGTAGCACTTGAAATGTTTGGCTCTATGAAACCTGATGTACTTATATGATTCTGTTTTCTTCAAGGTTGTGTCTTCCTGGTCGAATGTACTTATTGTAAGTCGCTTTGGATAAAAGCGTCAGCTAAATGCAATGCAATGTAATGTAATGTAATAAACAAAAACAGACATCAAAACATGTGGCGCTAGGTAGGATTTTTACCATGTGTGTGTGTGTGTGGGGAAATTCCCCTTCGATTCTATTGGCTCTAACGGTCAGAAAGAGATGTCAATCACCAAAATCGACCAATGGGTTCCAGAGAAACGGTAAAACCCCCATTTCCACCCAAATCACCTCAGAGGTGGAGTTTTTTTTTACTAAACCTCTCTAAAAAGGTCAAATGTCACTTGTTTTGCATCAATCTTGATACAGGGTACTTATTATATGTTGTACTTTGGATTCCTAAAGCTTACCAAGGGTAGTTTTCACTATAAGTAAAAAAATATTTTTGGACGGACACTATAATTTACAGTGTTTTACTATGTTCAATCTGAATTTTCTTTAAAATAGAAAACATATATATTGATTCTGACTCTTCTACATCCAACTCACAGGTTTATCATTACTTTGAGAAAAAAGATTATTAATGTAACCCTTTTACAACGGAAGATATGGTCATTTGTTCTGGGAATGTCATTGTCGAGCGTGAGACCTAAAAAACAGGCTCAGGGCTTAACAGGTTAAGTTAATTGTTTTAAGTCAATTTTACTGACATTTGTCCTGCTGCCATTAATAATCCCTGGAACACCAAATGTCACATGAAATTGGCTGGAAATAATCGATCAAAATGCAAAATGTACCTCTGTTTGGGTAACGTTAGCTAAAAGAAAACGAGGTGAGCAGCTGTTTCAAGAAATCATGGAACCTTTTTTGAAAGAAAATTGAAAAAAAGCTGATGCCCCTAACCAGAGTGGGGAGTCCTTTTTACAATTTGGTTTTGGTTTTATTAAACAAACAAGATATCATTTATGAAATTGTGAGATTTAGAGCTACTGGTAGGTGAATGTGTTACTTTTGAATGCAGCAATACTAGCTGTTTCCCCTTGATGCTATGCTAGGCTAACCGTCTCTTGGCTCATATGTAACATGTATATGTGTGGTATCAATCTGCTTGTCTAGCTCTAGTTAAGAAAGTGAAAAAGCGTATTTTCCAAAACGTAAATTGCTTTAACACAGTTTGCAAAAGTTTGCTAACTGAATATACTTTAGTTTTTGATTCCCGAAACACAGAACATCACTGACGCCTTTATATGAAATTGTGCCACGTGTTAGTATGAAAGTAAATCAGTATAATAAGAAGTATGGAAATGTGCAGCAAATATGTCAAATCTCCTGAGGAGCATTCCTTTCGATTCGCTCAGAGATTCTTGTGAGGCCAGAGAAAGCCGTTATAGGCTACAAATCAAACATGTTGAATAATTTACTGGAACACAAGTCGTTTTTCCTCTAACTATTTGTATATGTATGTTGAGGAAAAAAAAGTTTTCCCCAATTATCATGCTTTTTAAAAGGCTTTTCTTTGGTCATAAAATAATAACAATAACAACAGACTGTTGTATGATCCACACTCACTACAGGCAAATAAATAGAAGAAGAAACTATCACACTTTTAATCCAGACATATTCCACCTCATTCTGATGTATTGTTATGAAGTGAATTCAATTCAACAAGTAATTATATCTATTATATTCAAACAAAATGTTGTAAACCTCTGGCCATGCATATCACATCTTCTTTTATTCCGAGTGAAGACTCTAGTTGGCTGTTTCTTTCCTTTCATATTTGATATGCTTATTATCTAATTTTCTTTTGAAGGCCTTGATTACTCTCGGTCTGAAAATGAACAATAATTGCTGCCCTACTGCTTACAAAGTCTAGGGAACAGAGGAATAAAAGAATGTTCTTTTCAATGGTCAATCAACAAAGAAGTACATTAATAATTATCTTACATTACAATTTTTGGTTTTGTGCATGAAATATGGTTCTGGAAAAATTAAAATGTATTTTACCCTTCCAATTATGCGTGAGATTTGTATAGTTAGCCTGAAACATAATATGAACAACAAGGATAAAATAGAATTTACAAAGAGGAGAGCGCTTTGATCACATACTGCATGCCTGGAGGAGTCTTGCCTGAGAGTCTTTGATGTGAATCAGTGCATGAAACACAGGTCCAATTGGCCCGGGGTGACCCTCAAATTTGCACTCTTTAATCATGTGTTCGATGTCAGGTGTATTAAAAAAAGGTCCTTTGTGGTTTATAATTTTTTACGATTATTGCATGAGGCAGATTTCCTGACAAAAGTGTGCAAAACAATTTGCTGCGGTTTCAGTTATCGGACAAAACACTGCTGCTTGCTGTGAAAGACATTACAGAGGACAGAGACAGGATGGGAGGAAAAGCCCAAACAGTTGTTGTGCTAATACCTTCATAAACACTGGGATTCAGCACCTAATTACCATCAGATGGATAGAACTGAAAGGTCACTCATAGCCTTTTTAAGCCACGATACCAACGCCACTCTAGGGATTTCAATGTTGGTCTTTGCATCATCAGTATATTGTAGTCCTGAATAACATATCCTGACAACGTGACTGGATTGGATGGAACTTGTACATTTTGCAGAACCAGTAGGTTGAAACTTTGACAAGAAGACACTGCACAAACTGTTTTATAATTTACCATCATTCTCATGTGTATTTGAGTTTAATGCTAAAATAGCTCAAAGACCAGCATGTTCTAATAAAGCTGTATACAAAACCACCAGTAGTTTATCAAGTGGTCACCTGCGGAATTGCAATGAAAGTGTTTTAACAAACTAAATCTTGTAGTAACTTCAAGCCTTTTGACATGGTTGAAGTAAAGATCTGCTAGATCTGAAGTCTAAAATGCATCTTTTGTAACAAGCAATCAATTGAAAAAACAAGCAATCAATTGAAAAAACATGAAAGCCTTCAGCTGAGGCTGAATATTGAGCTACCCCTGACAAAGCCTTTGTGTCCTCCATGTGCCTCGCTGTTGTAACAGTACCACAGTCCAACAGGGAACATAAAGCGTCCTTTTGCAGAATTATCAATATATTCTAAAAACAGCACCAATCAACATTTTGTCCACCCAAAGAAACAAACTGAACTAAGATGTATTAAACTAAATTCTGGACTGAGTATTCCATCAAATCTTACAAGCAAAGAGTCACGAGGCTTCAGGGTTTACCAGGTGTTTCAGCACCCGTTCCTGCTACCCATTGACAAGTCAAAAACAATTGAATTTGACTGGCTCCATGTACACCAAGCAGCCCTTTGTGTTTTAGTATACAGTAGTACTGTAATGGTCAATTCATGGTATGGACTTCAGAGGCTCTGACGCCAGGAACATGTGGGCAGGGCTAAGGACTGACTATAAAGGGGCAGCGGGTGTTGCTTTGGGCAACACAGTCTCACTCCCTGATAGTCCAATAGCAACGCTTGGTCAGGGTCCTTTGTAGTGTTGCACGGTGTACCGATACTTGAAAGGTACCGCAATACCCTGCCGTTAAAAACGTTACGATTCCTCCGTTTCATTAGTATCGGTACTTTAAGAATGACGGGGGAAAGTACTCCGGTGAGAAAGCGCTGTTTTAATAAGAGCCGTGTGTGTTCAGCGCTCTGCTTCCACTCCCTGCACTGCAGCCGTACCTGCAGTCCCTCCCCTCTCAAGCACGCTCTAAGTCCCTCCCCTCTCTCGTGCACGCGCTAGCTGCCAGAGCATGTGAGAAAACGAGAAGCATGCAAGTGGGAGTGCCACTGCCGCTGCGCCTCGGCTTGTTGACAAAAAAGACGCCAGAAGCGAAATTTGGAAGTATTTTAGCTATATCTCTGACAGTGAGGGCCAGGCGCGCCAGATTCATTTTAGAAGTGGGGGGGGCAAAAAAGTGCGTGTGTATGGCCCAATCCCAAACCACGCCCTACACCCTACCCCTACACACTCCCCCTCCGTGACGGAGTGAACTCCGTGGAGTGACCGGGAGTGACACATGAGGCTCCCTCCTGTCAGATGGAGGGAGTAAATACAGCAGCAAGCTTTGGGACGGCCTCCCCTCTCTCCGGCAGAAACAGGAAATGCCGTAACTGTATGTAACAACGGTTTCAAATCAGCATCTCTTTGACAAAAAATGTAAATTAATAACTCACATAAAACTCCAAACATCTTTAATTATGTTAGCCTACTTTTTTGTAAAGCTCTTTTAGTTTTAAACCTGATGTTTATAAGCTTCTTAGTTTTTGCAACAGTCTGTAAATATACACAACTTTATAATAAAATGCACACATTTACCTTTTTCTAGACTAAACACAGGTATGATCCTAAGTTAAAAACATATGAGGTTATCATGAGGTTGTTAACATCGCAATTTATCAGTGGATGTTTGCTGGAAGCCTGGAACTAGGCTACTTGTAAACAGCGTGTTTCCTGACGGACACACACAGCGTTGAGACCGGTCAGGTAGCCTACCTCTGGCTACAGGTAATGCAATTCATGACACTTATTTCAAGAAATGGACATACATTATTTATTTAACCGAACCAAACAACAATTCTTGTGAAAAGAACGTAGGCCTATAACAAGCTTGTTAACAGTAACACAAGCTGTGATGTTGTGTAATTAAAATCACATGACTAAAATGTCCAATAACAGATGAGGGTGGAGCAACCATCAAACAAATGTCCCACAATACATAGGGTAAAGCAAAACAAAAATCCCCACGTGGCTAAATCTAGCCTACTTAATCTTTCTACATTTTGCCAAAGTAAACCTCCCTTCGCTAACTGGCAAAGCAGAAACTCCGGAGCACTTTTTTGAGGTGCAGGCCGTCTTCAACCGACGGAGGCTGGAGAAGCTCCGCTCAGCTGTTGCATTGGACATTGGCACAGTCAAATAGCCGTAGAAGCTTGTCCACTTCACTGAAGAGGGATTGCGTGCCTCGTCCCTGTGCCGCCAGCATGTCTGCGATTGTGGCCACCCCTTAACAAATAAAGTAAACAACGTAACAAATAAACAAATCTAAGCTTTTTTATTGGTTGTAATTTACATGGATACATTTGAATGGTGTGACAATGTCCTATTTGATTGGGTTAACATTTACATATTCTTCCTGTTATGTCTGCCTGCTTTATGTTACCTTATGCAAAGTGACCTGCTCTATCGAAATCAGTTGCATTGACCCGAAGACACATTTTGAATACACTGTTGGAAAGAGGAAATTCCGAGCTTTCTAATGATATCAGGATTGTTTTTGTACTCCAAATATTAAGCAAAATATGTCACATTAGCCTATAGGCCTAATGACTAGTCATCATTTTGTGAAAAAGGCCTTCAAAGTGTCCTCTTCTCTGGATCGATCTGATTGATTATTAGCGGAGCAAATGATCAAAATACTACGCAAGGAAGATATTTTCGTTTGGATTACTGGTCTGGGGGAAACTCGCGAGTGTGTGTGTGTGTATATGTGTGTGTGTTTGTGTATTTTGTGTACACTGGCAGTTGTTATGCCTGTTGTGACGTCAAGTTACTCCGTTCTCCGCTTGTAATTATGCCGTTAAAAGCTTCAAAGCTGTATTTATCATCTGAATTTGCCGAAACAAGTTTAATATTCTGAAAGCCAAGACTTTGTTTATTTGAAATCAGATAAAAACAAACTGTAACGGACCCTGCGGTGTTATCTATGATGATTACTATATGCCTTACATTCATAATTTCAGTGGGAGGGAGGGGGAGCGGTGCTGTGGAAGAGCAAAGTGGCGAGTGAGCTGTCATCTTCCCTTTACAAGCTTCAAAAATGCCTGTAGCTAATGAGATTGAATATAACAATAAAAAATAACAAAATATACACAGCTAGATCAGATCGCGTTTTAGATGTGACTTTAGAGTAGAGGGGAATTATTGAAACGGGATTTGCACACGGCATCCGCCGCTGCGAAAATGTGCGGCAGGGCTGAAAAGTGGGGGGGCCAATGGCCCGCTGGCCCCCCCCCCGCTTCCGGCGCCCTTGGTGAGGGCAAGCCTACGGACACCACGAGACCTGTCTGTAAGACATGGTTTAGATCCCTGCAAACCAAGGGAGCCAACACATCAAACTTGGCTAAGCACCTCGCCGACCGGCATCCAGAGCTGTTTAAAGAATTTAAAGACAGACAGGTTAGCGAATGTGATAGATAACATAATTACATCATGCTCAAGCCCATGCCCTCAAATCTAAGTCAAACAAGTGTAATTTATTTTGTGACAAACGAACGTTTTCTTAGTTTGACGAGGCAATTAATGGCAATGAAAATTGTCTAATATGGCTATCTTTTTAGCTAACTTACCAATGTGGCTAACATCTGCAATGTACATTTTGTCAATAATTATTTATATTACTGTACTATTACATGTTAATAAAATATAAAGTTAACTATCAAAGAAATCACATAAACTCAAGTATAAAGAAGAGACCATGTTGTAAGAAAACACTTAACAGATAAACTACATCATGAAAATAATAAAAGAAAAGTATCGAAAAAGAATCGGAATCGCAATTGGTATCTTGGTATCGGTATCGAAACCAAAATGTTGGTATCGTGACAACACTAGTCTTTTGGCGTGCAGTTGTGACGCGCCGAGTCTCCTTCAGCTTCATAAACGGACGCAAAGAGCTTTCAACTGATTGCAATGTATTCCCATCGGCGGCGGTATTTGACGCTCAGGGAAGCACCGCATCGGTCTACTGTATGTCGGCGGCAGTTGAAGGCAATGTGAGCGTTCATTCCCATTGGATAACGGAGGATTGTACACCCGGAAGTAAATATTCTCCTTACTGTCGATTGATTTTACAGTGATATCTGCACTACTCATCGACTAAAAAACACCAGATTATCCTTGTTAATTACACAACATTGATTGGTTTAAATTGTGTGCAATGCTTTTGTATTTTTCCCCTTCGACTCTGAGAAACAAATAGTTGTATCAGAGTTTAGGATGGCCGAAGACACTACACTACACTTTCTCAGAGTCGAAGGGGAAAAACACAAAACCATTGTACACAATTTAAACCTGTTAATGTTGTGTAATTAACAAGGATAATCTGGTGTTTTTGAGTTGATGAGTAGTGCAGATTTGCAATTTATTTATCTAATATATCATTCCATTTACTTGTATAGAGACTCTTCTTGCACTATTTCTATTTTATGTGTATGTAATTGCACAATTTTATCAGTTTTATTTGTCCTATATATATGTTGCACTGTTGTAGGAGCCTGTGACCTACGTTTTTAATTGCAATATCTACACTGTAGCTAATGTGCAAATGACAATAAAGCCTTGAAACTTGAAACTTGATCTTTATTTATTAATCTTTTTGGACTATTTGTATGTAAAAATGTCTTGTTTTTGAACTGTTGAGGAACCTGTGACCAAAGTGTTTCATTCATTGCATAACTACACTGTAGTTGTGTATAATACATGACAATCAATCTTTGGATCTAGAATCATTGCGAAAGCTGCAGTCAAACTAGTTAACACTGGTCAGACCTCTATGACAGGTTCAGCAAAGGTCTGAGAGAACTTCTTCCAGCGTAGGAACACCAGGGTCCCTAAGCATGGGCTCTCTGTGGATACTCACATAGACAGTTGACCATTAGCTTGATCGGGACATGTTAGCAACACCAACACACTACCTTATAGGCCAAGGGCAGGAAGTAGATTTAAAGCTTTTTTACAATTGGGGTCCTTTTCTCATAACCCTAACTTTGTATTTGTCACTTCTGTTGTGGAGAGGTTGGAATAAAGCCATTGCTAACACTATGTATAAAAGCCAATGTGATAGCCATTCATTGGCACACAACCAATGTTTCAGAAACTCTGTGAAACAAAAGCAGGTTCCTAGGAATACAACATTGCAACAAACATGTTAGCTCTCTTAGCTCTTTGTGTTCTTGAAAGATAAGCATTAGGGCCTTAGGCTACCAATCACTATGTGTGAGTAATGGAGACAGGAGGGCATACAAGTAGATATTTAAGTGAGAGAAACAGTAAACTCAACAACAGATCTCATTCCTTTGGCCAGGGTAAGTTTCCTGCCTCTAATGTATAAGACCTTGCTTCTTTAGTGGCAGTTTGTGACACAACTTTCTTTCTTATTTTTCCTTTTTTTTCATTCGGACTCATTTTCGCATTATCGATGTTACAAACTGGTTAAACATGAAATCATAACAAGAAGAAGCTTCAGCAATAGGACAGGAAATAATAAAAACACTAACATTTATAGGACAGTCCAAACTGAGAATAAATGTGACAAAGTGCATA
Source organism: Gymnodraco acuticeps (assembly GCF_902827175.1). NCBI lineage: Eukaryota > Metazoa > Chordata > Actinopteri > Perciformes > Bathydraconidae > Gymnodraco > Gymnodraco acuticeps. Next base: position 2,702,770 of record NW_022990981.1, read on the forward strand.
CTTCCCAATACAGTTAGACCATTTTCAAATATTAGAATAAGTCAACTTTTGGTCAGTTTATAATGAAAATCTTGCACAATACCCTAATCTCGACATGTCAAATACAAATTGTTTTCAGTCTTTAAACTTAATTCCATTCCTCCTGCTGTATAGACATTCCTGTGTGATTTAATAGGGTCTCTTGCTTCTATATGGAGATACAATTGGAAGACAAACAGGATTTAAGGAAACATACTACCTCTTGTCCCTCTCTGAATACAAAGGGCAGGCCCTGGTGCTATCACAAAGAAAACAGCTTAGCAGCAGTGCATTTGTTTTCCATTCAGAGAGAGAAGCACTTTGTCTTTCCAATCGTTACCTGTCTGAATCAGTTGCTCCATTAAGGACAGCCTAAAGAGGGAGGTGCTGTCTCGGGCTAAATTGCAATTAGTCGGCCTGCAAGTGAGGCCGGCACCAGTTAACTTGGGATATTGGAGTGCAAGGGCCCCGTAATCAGGCTTTGGTCATGTAGAACAATGCATAAAATTAAATTGACATTAATGAATAATTGTGTAATGAAAATGGAGGAGTAGAGTTAATTGCATGTTACAGTGAGTGTAATGCCCAGATAACCTTGTGTCTAATGCTTTTCTTAGTCTGACTGCCAAGGCTCTCACCGTGGCTCCTCTCGGCGGGAAGTCATTAAAGCCGGGGAGTAGATAATGCCAGTGTGCCGAGACCCAGAGTAGCTACAATCTTGCAAAGACTTTCTTTCACAGGCCCTTTTTTCCTAAGTGGGCTATGCTGAAGTCATTTGTACACAGTCTGAATGAAATTAAAGGTCAGTAGTGCTACGCATCTATGTCTGGATGGGCTTTTAGAGTGGGGCCCACTCACCCACAGGGGCTGTCACACGGTACGATCACCTTAAGATGACTGAGGGCTAGGATATTTGCCACAGTTGAGGAGACTTGAGTGACAGATGCTCTGACTAATTCATAAATGTAACCCATGTTGAACTACACCTTTCATTTAAAAACGGTTCCAACAATTAGATGCTCAGCTCAGAATTTCAGTTTAAGCTGCACTCACATTATCAGACCTGTAGACAATTTTAAAATGCCATTGACTGCTCAGTGACAGTAGCGTGGCGTGGGGAAAAAATTAGGGGAAGCCAATAATACGTCCTTTCTTTTGGGTCGGGGGTGTGGTGGTCAATGTAATAACTTAACCAGATGAGTGATTACAGCACCCGGTATCATTTTACACACATTTGTATCATACAGATCAAATCAAGTTTTATTTATATAGCACATTTATAAACGATTTTTGGTCGAGCCAAAGTGCTGTACATATAATAAAAATAGCCTACAGTAGAGACACTTTACAGCAAATACAACAGCACAGATTGTTCAGAATATCAGTATGAGAAAAACGACACCCTCTATCCTTAGACCCTCACATCGTACAAGGAAAAACTCCCAGAGAAAACCCACAGTTTAAAGGGGAACATGGGAGAAACCTCAGGGAGAGCAACAGAGGAGGGATCCCTCTCCCAGGACGGACAGATGTGCAATAGATGTCGTGTGTAAATCGAAGAGATAATACATTTTACAGCATATAGACCGAATGTTAGGAAATGCATGTGTCTGTAATAACAAGATGAATCCACAAGGATGCAGGACACACGCCTGTTATCTAACTGACAGGTCCGCACGCACTCTCCAGCCGAAACTCTAATAAGCATTCATTCACAAACTAAATCAGGAGACCTTTAACGTTTTACGTCCGATTCGCTCCTTTTTTCCTCGCTGTACACAGCTCCAGTTTGGGCATTGGCCTGTCATCAGATTGTATTTGTTGTTGCTGCTGTAGCGGAAGTTTAGTACAATTATTTTTGATTAAATACTCCAAATCTCCACCCTCCATAATTGCACTTGCTTCAGTTGCTTGCTACTTTCTAACAGCGGTGTGAGTGGTGCAGTGACGCTATCTATCTTCTATCGATTAGATTTATGATTCGAAAATTATAACAGTAGGGTAGACATGTGAATATTATCTGACTGAACAAAACGTGCATTTATCTAACAGGTTCGTTTTCCACTGACCTTATTTCGAGCTATTTTCCAAAATCATATGGAGAAATCCCATTGCTTTTTTGTCGAGGGAAACATGAGGGAAACCGAGCGCAGCTTACTTCCGGATTTTAGGATGCGTCACTGCAACACTAAATTGATGCGATTTGATTGGATTGTGAGGCAAGGGAAGCCAGCCGCCTCTGTACAGCCATTTTCTCTGTGTCTCTCTCTCTCCTCACAGACGTAAACTGATGGGAGACACGTGGTTTATGTTTTTTTTACTTGGTGGGTAGGTCCTTAGTGATTTCTCGATGTCCATTGGTCATTTCAGACCATGATGGCTGCCGGCCGAGATTTCCTTGACGGACACACGAATCCACCAATCCCACACAGTGTAAAGTCAAGCTGCTTTGAGCGGCCATATTGGCTGCTGTGCCCTGGTTACAGTCTCACAGGAGATACCGCTGGAAAGCTACCCTTCCAGCGGATATCTGAATCATGTTTCTACTCCTTATAATCGAAAATATATGATTAATTACGTACAATTATTACTCCAGAGGGATATACGTGTTAGCCACAGAGCTTATGTATTTCCTGCAATATACCGGGTTACCCATTACAGAAATAAAGAAATCCCTTTATTGGAGGGATCCTATGCTATCCGCTCTACACAGTGAACTAAATTGAAACATTGATTTCACCTAAGATTTGTACTTAATACCTTAATTATTTCTCGGGAAACAACTACAAATCGACCGTGAAAAAAGTGTTCCAAAAGTCACTTGTTGGTTGACCCACTTACTCCATTCATTTAGGGAACAAGTGATAATATTTATTTTTGCTTTATTTTAAGATTTGAGGTGCTGAAAATTAGGAACCACTACGCAAATTGTACTTACAAAGAAATACTATATTTCAATACACGTAGGTCACCATTAGAAAACCAAAGTGCCTCCGTTTGTTTAGCATGAAGTGAAACACTGGCCTAAGGGGCAGCAGTAAGTGTTATAGACTCTCTGTGAGGGCCCGTCTGCAGCAGCCTCCCATAGGGAAATCTGTGAAAAGAACAGCAATGTATCAATTTACTAGCTGCTAATTCACCATTGTCTCAGCTCATTAAGCTGAAATGCATCAGTAACATCACATTATTACAGCAACGTGCAATAAATAAAGCTAAGGAAGCAATAATATAGTCATTTACCTGATCATTTGTGCTAATCACTGATCTGTTTTCGTATTGCTGTTTGCTGTTAATGTACTGAATGACTGAATGCACGTTATCCACTCATCTGATAAGTGGACCCTAAGAGGAATGAAATATATAAAGCAATAACATGGTGTACATTTTTAAAAGGCTCATTATTTTTCCCCACTCTACACCAATGCCAAGTTATTTAGTATTGAAGGACATTGCAGGGGCCGTGTGTAAGTGCACATTTGTGACAATATATTGTGTGATGTAAAAAGGTGTTGACAATTGTTGGTGATTTCTCCAACGGGGCTTTTATTAATGCAGTGTTGTATCTATACCATTGAATATTTCTGTCTTTAAAACTATTAAGAATAAGTAAAGCGGTCATATGTTATCATGATGAAATACTGATACTGATGACACTTTTTAAAACAAGTGTAATAACTTTAGTAATCCATTAATTTCAATCATAGCAAAATGTCTGTCAATTACTTTGCTTTATGACTACAAACTAGGGTCAACGTTATGTTTAATCTTCAAACCACAACGCGTTATAAAAAATCAGTGGGGGACCGTCAGGGCAAGCAAGGCCTTTTCTGCTGGCCTAAACAATATCAGAATCACAAACCTTTTAATATAGTTTTTTCATTAAAGGGATAGTGGAAATCCGCGAATTTTGGGTTTAACTTATGTATTTTTATTAAAAACAAGCATAATAAACAATTTTTTTTAATTTCATGCGCCTAGTTTCATTTTATTTTCAATTTTACTGCGCCCTCTCAATGAAACGAAATACTTCGGGAATCGTCGGGAATCTTCGGGTGATGACGAGAGCATAGGAAGACGGGCACAAACAATGGCGGACATTCAATAGCATTTGCATGTGAATAGCCGACCTTTATTATGGTGAATAGATGTGTTTTGTATGGCTGTAGTGCGACAGCAAATGCAGAGAATGGCGTATCGAAGCATGCGTTTCCAAGAAACCCAGCCATTCGTCGTCAGTGGGTGAAATTTTGATCACAAATCAAAAAAGGTAAGACGTAATTATTGTAATATTTTTGGAACCGGATGTTGTTTACTTTCTCTTTTCTGGCTGATAGCTCCAGGAATTCGAGGTCGGACAGTGATGACATTACATGTGTGGAATCTGTGGAGTCTCAGCTTTAAATCGTATATCTTGTTTGTGCAGTTAAGATAGTAATAAGGGCATTTCTACCGTGTGTTGTGTGTAAAAAAGCGTTAGCATTAGTTAGCATTGTTTCGCTCAATGCTAATTCAAAGGCTTGGTATTACTCTTGTGTTTTTTCTAGCTAACAATTGTTCTTATTGTCAGTTAGCGGAGTTTCTTACCTTTAAAAGGGTATGAAACATTAATAGTTTCATAAATGTTAAGAAGCCCTGAGACATGTGAGAGAAAAAAAACTGTGGGAGGGGTCCACTGGGGGGACCTTCGGGCTGTCAAGATTATTTGTGCGTAGGGGTGCATCATCTGGCGCCTGGTCCTGGTCATCCTCGCCATTGCCCATGCCGTGAACCATCACCTCGGGCTCGGGCTCGAACAAATAAGGACGTAATGGTCCATCGTCTGGCTCAATATTCTCACCATCGTCGCTTACTGAACCGGATTCAGATTCAGTTCCTAAAACGACATTTTCGTAGGAAAGCCGAGAGGATGTTTCTGACTCGCTATCATCACTGGATAACTCGTACAATCCTTCTTCTTTGTCTGGTATATTTGCCCTTCCACGTTCATTCTGCATAGACGCTATGGTTTGTTATCGTATCGTCTTCCTAAGTTTTCGTCACTTCCGGTTTGGCTGAGTCGAACATTTAGTTTCTAAAAAACTTCGGGGAAGCTGCAATAAAGTGCTTCTAACATGCGTAAGGCAATTATTATATTTTTGTAATCAGGTGTGATTGTTTTGGTACGTAATTATGCTTGTATATAAGTTAAAACGAAACTATTTGAGGTTCCATTTCCACTATCCCTTTAACATGTTTTAAATTATTTCCAATAGTCTATTCTCTTCATTTTAAAGCTTTTCTCTGTGTTGCGTCCGGTTGCGCTGTGTCCAGTGGTTGTTAATGTTGAAGCTTTTATCCAATCACATTTAAGTCAGAATGTGTTGCTAGGTCAAAGAAATCTGCCTTGAGGCCTTCAGAATCAACAGTGCGGGCACTTGTAGCTTAATACAAATGCCAATGAAACGGTTGCATTAACCGAGTCATTCTCAAAGTGGGGGGCGTGCCAGGGGTGGCGCGAGAGACCAGGAGGACATTTTTTTATAAAAAAATATATATATAAAAAAATAATCATAATTTGAAAAATTATTGATTCGAAAATAATATGATGCAGTACAGTACTATTACACCCGATGGACACACGAATATGGAATTGTGAATTTCGCATGAAGATGGCCCCGAACCACACACGAAGGCAACATTTACATTACATTTAAGACATACAACTGCAATGAAAGTACCAAAAACAATTATGTTACAGTACTATGATACTGTACTGATATCTTCAGACTTTGTTCTTTACTTTATCCGTCGTTATATGTAGAAAATATTACGTTTTCTCCGTAATGTTGTTTCCATAACAACAACAACTTCCTGTCAACTGTCCTTCAAAATAATATATTATATCCTTTTTAGTTTCACAGAACACAAATTGGGTTATTTACATAATATATTTACATGATTTTGTTGTGCAATAAAACAACCCGATGGACACACGATAAAGGAAATGTTCAAATTCGGCTGTGATCGTAGCGACATCGGGCCATTCGTGAGGGCATCTTAAGCCTTCGTATGACCGCCGGTGGAGTTTCTCAGGCTCCGGCAGCACCGTGAGCGGTGGCAAAATCTTTGGCATGCCAAAAAATTGCCGATGGACCTTGCGAAGGTTCATTTTCGTGTTGAATTCGTGTGTCAATTTTGCCCTTCGTAAGGCCATCGTGAGGGCATCTTGTTATCATCGGTGCCATCAGGCATTCGCCTCGATCAGAGTGAGGGTGAATGCACCGATGATAACACGAAGATGACACGATTTGACAAGATTACCCTCACGAGTGCCTTACGAAGTTGCCGCTCACGAAGTTGCTGCCGGAGCCTGAGAAACTCCACCGGCGGTCATACGATGGCTTAGATGCCCTCACGAATGGCCCGATGTTGCTACGATCACAGCCGAATTTGAACATTTCCTTTATCGTGTGTCCATCGGGTGTCAATTTCGGGATAGTGTGACAGGGGCTTTACCCATGCGTACGCACTAAGCACAAACACGGGAGAGACAAGAAACTGCGACACCGTTGGCAGAAGGAAGAATGGAGAGAAATAATACCATAAATAAAATGTTACCTCTCATTTATCATATATGAAGAATTCATTTTTCACAAATTGATTAAAGCCAATCTTAAAATGATTTAACAGCCTGTTTGAGACTCCTCAGTGCACACAAAAAACATAACTTGGAGAAATCAATAAATATACGGATATGTTATTTAAAACCACCTTGAATATGTTGTGTTAATGTTATGAAATGTTTTCTCATAAATGATGCGGTAAGCAGGAGGACAGCATTACGTCTAAACTGACGCCGTTTTGCATTTCTATAGGTTGTACATACGAGCATGGTTTTATATAGGCTACTAACACGTTTAATCCTTATGCCGCTTGCCAAAACTTGATAAGTTGCTCGTAAAACACAGGAGGTATGGAAACTAAGAACACCATATGTGGTAAATTGTACAGCTAATATAACGCAACACATTAGTTGTATTTCCTTTAACTGGGGGGGGGGGGTTGAGATGCACAGGCTGCAGTGGAGACGCTGCGCACAGCTGATCGACAGCTGGGACACAAACCACCAAATACAAAAACATAATTCAGATCCAGTCGTCATGACTCCACACCGGGGGGAATTCCCCGATCATTTCTTAGAGTTTCTCATCAAGGGGGTGTCTCCTGTCCCCGGTACAAACACACTGCCTGAGGAAGGCTATGTGTATATTTTTTGTCATGAACCTTTTTCGGACCACTTATTTATTTATTTTGGTGACGATCCGACCTCCATGCTGCTACTCTGGTTCAAACTGCATCCACCAAACAATGTGATTTATCTCGACCTCCCCAAAATAACCAAAATCTGACACGGTGTGAGATGTCTTTTTTAGCTGTTCTGTCGTCATTTCCTGCGATCTTCTTCATAAAGTCAGTCAAAATGAATGAATGAATGGGCGTTTCTTTGACTATTTATAGGCAAATATGGGCGTTACGTGAAGCCCGCAAAAGCTGCACCGCATTTCGAGTCGGTTGTGATTTATAAAGGGAAACCGGCGTAGGAAGTGCTGTACGCACGTTTGGTGAATCGGAAAATGTCGGAAAATATCTGTACCTATTTTTTGGATTTCTACTACGTAAGCAACCTTCCCACGTGAATCCTACGCACGGCGTTATAAATGAGGCCCCAGGACCTTTTTTTATAGTTTTTAATTTCACCTGAATATCTGTTACCCAGTGTTTGGAGGGATCAGAAACTGCTGTAGAATTACACAGATTAACATTCAAATGATAGCACACAGATGTACCCAGGCATGATGTAATGCTTTCTGTCTTATCTCAGGCACTCAGGGTACGCCTCGGCCCCTCATGGCCCTCACTGCATGTGTTTGGTTTCAATACAAACAAGTCCCATCTTGTTCAGTTGCCTCGTTGCTTTGGTGAAAGAAGCAGGATGACACACTGGAGGAGGTAGACCAATTCAATTAAAGTTACAGTTTACAGTAACACCCCCCCTAACAAGGAGTTTCCCAAAGTGGATCCCTGAACAGTTCCCAGTGGGTTTCCAAACCACTTCCTTGGTGAAGTATGCTGATGCTGGTTAAAAACCATGATATTTCATCCAATATTTGTTTTTTCCCCTTTATTTTCCAATTCTCTAAACACATGAAGACAATACAGACCTACTGAACAATTAAAAGGCAACAACAGATGGTTATCGATTTATAAAACATATGAATAATGCTAATACATAAATGAAACAATAAAGAATACAAGTGGAAGACAATAAACAGTATAATAAACTGTTTGGGTTTGTTCCCGGCAGGTTTTGGGTTTGGTTTAGTAATAATAATAATGTATGTTAATACATACACTCATACACACTCTAAAATGCACATACATGTTACCCCAGTTACAAGCTTAAAAAATACAATTATATTTACATGTGTGGCATTAGCTCACCAGCAGCTTGATAGATCTGAGAATTGTTAAATATATTTTGAAATGTAACTTGTGAAGTCTAGATTTTCACCCTTTCACATTTCCAGTTAGTAGTTTGTTTTCTTTGCAATACTTAGGCCCACAAGTAATGGTTTTTATGATTTGTGTTGAACATGTGTTGATTATATCCACATGTCTGAGTATGCATACAGACGGAGAGTATTGAATACTACGGTAAAGGAATAGGTATAATATGTTGGTTTGTTTTTTTACAATTGTTGTTTTGGTGGTCAAAGCCAGAGTGCATGGAAATAATCCCCAATATTCTTTCAAACATAAATGCATGGATGTCTTGATTTTCTTATCAGGCACCTACACTGAAAAAAATGAACCTTTAATTAAATGTATTATACAGATTTCACATCACTGTATTAGGTTAGTTCAAAGCAATGATATTAAGTTAAATAAAAAATAACGTTCGACTTAATATAATTGCTTTTAATTAACCTAATACAGATATGTGAAATATGTTGACAAAATAGTTAAAGTTAACGTTTCAGTTTCTTCAGTGTACAGTACACCAACAGAATCCAAATGCATTTGAACAGTATCAAATGAAAATAAAGCATCAGTGTATCTCTGTATAATGTTGCTCCAGGCTTTGCTCTCAATATGAGCAGCTTATTGCTTGAGTTCTGGTTCTGAAATAAACTTTGATACAGTCCTCTGCTTTTCATTGCCTGGAGCCCATTTTTCTTAATGTCTCAACTTCTGCTGATCCACATATATAAATAAATCCAAACTGATCAGGTGGTTAAACTGTTGATGTCAACTTAAACATGTGATATATATCAAATAAATTAAAAAGCCAGGGTTAAAGTCTTCATAAGCTTATAAAAAAACTTTTGGAGCACACTGACGCTCGCGGCTATGCTTACCTGTGTGAAAGGAGCAATGAATAATTTGATCACATTTTTCATTTCACTCGAGTGCTGAACAAACAGGAATCTGTGATTAACAGTTTTAATTAGGATTCTAACTTGACAAATTCTTACAGCCTCGCAACGTACCTAAGATGAATAAATCACTGGGCCGGGATCATCAAGCTGCCTCTGAGTGAATGTGCCTCCAGATTACTTTGTGATTCCACCAACTGTGAGTCAGCCAAGGCTGAGTGTGTTTAACCCTCTGGAGTCTAAGGGTATTTTCTCGATTTTTAGATGTTTTCTTAAATCACCTTTTAAATGTATTTCTTCTAACATGGCACCCCATGTGTTACATATCAAAATGTTCAGGACAATCTCTGGTATTGCTATATATGCATATTACTCACCTTAGAGCACTGTTTGATGAGATAAGTAGCTCAAAAGCTTAAAATGTGACATCCGATCTTCGGAAAATCTTCAAAACTCTTGTGAAAACACAGATTTACTCATGTGATCGAATTGTTTTGATGTTTTAGATTTGGTTACCAAAGTCTTAGGATCACAAAAGCAGTGAAATATTTGAATTACACTGTATATAAATGTGTTATTCATGTCTAAAATTAAAAAAATTAAATTCGAATTTTGAGTAAAATAGGTGTTTATCACTCTACTTTCACCACAGCAGGGACTGAGATACATTAGGACTGAATAATGACTTCACATTACATACCAAGGTTCATGTGATGTGTACAAATACAAATTGAGCATTCAACCTTTTTTTTTCAACCAACAATTTATTATAAATATGTTTTTTTCAACCAACTATTTATATAAATATAAGAAACTGGAAAATCGAACTATTTACAATATTGAACATCAGAACTTTCAACCAACTATTCATTATAAATGTCAAGACAGTGTCAAGGTATTTGTCTGTCTTCCAAGACAGTGGGTCTGGCTGCTGTGTAGGTGGGGGTGATGGTGCATGGGCTGCTGTGTACTGTAGGTGGGGTGTACAAGTGCTATACGAGACCTCCATGAGACCTCCTTGCTGGCTGGGTTGAAGGTGATGGCTGTGGTGGAGCCTTTGTGCTGAGGTGTATCTTGACCTGGTGGCAGCCGCAGATGGAGGTGGAGGCAGCTGTAGTGATGCTGGTCTGCTGGTCCTTGGTGGTGATGGCTCTGGTGAAGGCCCTTGAGCCACAGTAGATCTTGACCTGGGGGCAGGCACAGATGGATGTTCTGGCTGCTGGATAAACTCCGCCGCCTGTGGGCCACTAGGCCCAGGCAGCTGTGAAACATCTCAAACAAATTATGTAGGACAATAATTACAACTAATTTCATTGTCAAGTAAAATGCTGCTCAAGTACAAATAACAATGCACACATACAAAGAAAGTGTGGGAGGTTGGAGAAGGAGTCTCTCTTGATCTCTCACACACACACACACACACACACACACACACACACACACACACACACACACACACACACACACACACACACACACACACACACACACACACACACACACACACACACACACACACAGGTATTTCCAGTTACTTTACATTCAGTATAAAATCACAGCCACACATATACATAGGCTACATCTGATTACAAAGTCTCATCTGTACAGGACGGTAAAATAATAACAGGCACACATCAATAAATCTATGACAAAGTCTCATCTGTACAGAACAGTATGATAAAATAATCAATGGCAAAAACATGTCACTGTAAATGTCTCCGTTATGGGACGAATACATGATTAATTTAATCATCTACACATGTAATCTCACTTTTACACACCAAAATAACGTTAATACAGAGTAAACGTTTGCTAATGGAGAGTCTATTTTGTCCCAATAAAACGTTCATGACTATCGATAACAAATATATATCAATAAACCTATTGTTCATTTTCGCGGTATTCCCCACACATTGCCAGTACACTATTACTGTAATATTTACACTTACCCATGCCCAAATGGATCCTTGTTGTTAGGGTTAGGGTTATTCTGTATTCTTCTTCTTCAGAAGAGTCGAAGACTTCAGGTTCTGAGGCTCTATCTTCACTGCTGCTAGCGAAATAAATCTCTAGCGAAGTCGGCAACTGTAAAGTTTTTTTTTAGCCATTTTCTCTGGCTCTCTCTCTCTCCTCAAAGACGTAAACTGATGTCCATTGGTCATTTCAGACCATGATGGCTGCCGGCCGAGATTTCCTTGACGGACACACGAATCCACCAATCCCACACAGTGTAAAGTCAAGCTGCTTTGAGCGGCCATATTGGCTGATGTGCCCTGGTTACAGTCTCACAGGAGATACCGCTGGAAAGCTACTCTTCCAGCGATTCCGCGGATATATGAATCATATTTCTACTCCTTATAATCAAAAATATATGATTAATTACGTAAAATCATGCGCACCTGGACGCGCGTCCACCGACTCCAGAGGGTTAACTAATCCTCTCCCACCACATGTCAGGTGCAGGAAGTTTATGTCCGCTCAGGTATCGGACCCCCAGCGCTCAGCTGTGTTTCTTCTGTGACTCCTGAAAGCTGCATGTCAGAACTGATTGTAGCCGGTGTTGGTCGCCTCACAGCGTGGCACGTCTGGGTTATGAAAACATTGTGGAAATAATTTTGCCTTGGCAATTGAACTTCCATTGTGTTTTACAAATATATGTTGTTTTAATTAGCTATTGTTGTGACTTGCTGTGACAATGGCTTAAATAACCTAACATTTTTGTGGATGTGACTACCAAATCATTTAATACACAAGAGCAAAAATTATTCATTTACTCTTAGAAACACCTTAAACCAAAACGTTGTTGGTTACATGTTTTGAAGCTATATATGAAAACTACTCTTATTGACATAAATGTTATGATGGATAAGCAATCATTTAAAAGTGACACAGAGACATTGGATTAACCTTCACCAGCATTTATATGCGTTTTAATGCCATTGAACACGCCTTTTGATGAGAAAACAGCAAAGGTAAGACGTACAGTATTTGCCGTTTTGGCTCCGTAAAGCTAAGATGTGTGTTATCTTTGCTGGCTTTCGCTGCCGCGAATTTTGGTCGCACAGTGATGACACTTATACCATTGGAATCTGTGGAATCCAAGCTTTCATATGATATCTTGTTTGTGCAGATCCAATGAAGTATAAGTATATATATATTTCTACCGTAAGTTATGTGCTAAGTGCGTTAGCACTATTTCGCTTAGTGCTAATTCAGAGGCTCGGCGTTACACTTGTGTTTTGTTTCGGTACAAATGTTTCATATCGTCAGGTAGCTGAGTTTCTTCCCGTTAAGTGGGTATGACACATTCATAGTTTGTTAAATGTTAAGAAGCCCTCAGACCAGGGACGTGCACAGACATTTGGAGGGGCTATTGCTCTAAACTGGAAAAAGGGCCTCCCCCCGATATACAACACAAGATCTTTTGAAAATTGGAACTTGTTTTGAATGTAAAAGAAACCAAACGATTATTACATCAACTAAATTGAACAGTAATTCACATCTCATAACAAAATATGCTAAGGCGACTACTTGCATTCGGTAAAATGAAAACCAGGAAAAAAATTGTTTTGCGGTCCATATCTCATTAAAATATCTAATGTTAGTAACTATTGAAGACAAAATGGAGACAATTCTGTTCTAATGTAGTTTTACCATTGTAACTGCTGTGCAGACAGTCTGATAAAATAGGGCCTCTAACTAATTACCTTAAATAAACTCACTAATGAATGAAACCAGTTCAATATGCATTATTCTTATTCTTATCATTCTTTATGAGCGCAGGTATCTATATAAGGTATAAGGTATCTAATTACCTATTTATTTAGTATTCCATAACTTAATAACAGAGATGGTCAAACTAAAGTGGAGACATGGCAGAAATCCTACAATGAAGCGGGACAGTGAACTGTTCACCCGTGAGAGGGCGATCAAGAGAAGAGAGCGAGCGGCCCCATTGAGGGAGTTTACAGGTGAAAAGACACAGAAAGACATAAGCACAATAACAACAAGTAGGCTACATTTAGGTGTTTTTTTGTAAATAACCGACGGTACCAAGAGGAAGTAAAGTCCCCTGGTTTGTCCCTTATACCCTAGCTGCCATGAGAGAACTCAAAATCAAGTTTCCAAAATCCGACACTGAGGTGGTCTTAACGCGCCGGCAGATGACAGCGCTGACAAAGTGTGTTTCCCGCAGCGAGACGCTACAATACTAATTGTGGGCTCATCATGTTGATTCGGCCACAACAGAAAAAAAAAAAAAAAACTCTCGCTCTCTCCAGAGGGGCAGGTGAGCCACAAAGGCCAAACGGGCCGTTGCCCGGGCAACATTAGTCCGTACCTGTGCAAGTCCCTGCCTCAGACGCTGTTTCTTGCAAGATGTTGCGGGAGCCCCCGCCGACGGGAAACCCTTTGTACTTATACTTATAACGTCTTACAGTAGATGGTCCATAAAGTACTTTATTTCTACATTTTTCCTTTAATCACAGGTTCTTGCATCACATTTAAATGTAAAGCTACTAAAAGTACTGCACTGTAAGTTTTAGCAGTTTAGTGAGAGTTCAGAATGGAGATACACACCATCTCTCAACCCCCGTGACCCGCCCTAATGCCGGATTTAAACATCAGTAATGTGCACTGGGGTCTGAAATTCCATTGTGAAAATGTCAAACCTTGATGATATGCATCGTAACTATTGTAATCAGAAATCCCAAGCTTCGCCTCCATTATTAATTGTCCAAAACGTAATGATTTATTGTAGTCCTGGAGAATGATTATTCATTTTCTGGTTGATTATACCTGTGGGCGGTAACAACACTATTCTGCATATAAGCATCTGCTAAATGAGAAAGTATTCTTCACATGAAAAGATGTCCTTGGAAACAGCTCATTTTTACTTTAATCAAACATGTAAAAGTGCTGTTGATTAAGGACTCGGTGGCAAGCATTCAGAGGGAAAAAATGAAATGATCATTATCTGATTGTATTTATTGTTCAGACTTGTGAGAAGACCTTTCCTGAGCAGGCACTTAGGTCCAAGCCACTGTTGTTCTTAATCTTTTCAATCATTTGCGCGCTGTAACTTGGACGCACTTCAGTGCTGCAGCCTGCACTGCACCTGCACTGCAACAGAACGTGCAGCCAAGGCCTAACTGCTGTGACACTGCTGGTTTACATTCCAGGGGAACGGCGGAGAGTGACAGGAGTGTGTGTACAACACACACTTCCCTCAGCCAGGCAGGTCTGGGTCCGCCTGAGCCGCAAACAGCAGGCCAAGTTCAAACTTCACTTACGGGATCTCAACACTTGGAGGAATGCACAGGTGCAGACACTCAGCAGCAGACAATCCAGCTAACACTTGATCAATCTGACACTCTGCAGGGCCCATGCCAATGACTGGCTCCTGTGGGAGTGGGCCTCCTGCAACAAAAGAAAGAAGTCCATTGAGCTGCTTTTTACCCTGCACTGACAAAACTGAAACTTTGACTTTAATGAAATGTACTACGTCAACAGATTTCACATAACTGTATTGGGTTGGTTGAAAGCAATTATATTAAGTTTAGATACAAACATATTCGGTTCAACTTAATATTATTGCTTTCTACTAACCGAATACATTTATGTGAAATCTGTTGACATAATACATTTAATTAAAGTCAACGTTTCAGTTTTGTCAGTGTGCCTCCGGTCAATGCAATAACCACGTTTAAAAATAGAAATCCTCTTTACTTTCCTGCTCATTGACAGCATTGCAGCTGATGGTTGTGTAATAACACTTTTACCCTGATGAGCTTGGCATTGGTATCCAGTGGCATATTAATCTACCCATGTCCAATTAATCAATGCTGGATCACATGCTGCTGCTCTCATTTACTGATGTAAGCTGACATGTAGTACCTGGGATCTCTTCCTATATATTAGGAAGCATTGCATATATTTATACAGTATATAAGCAAATGCATGTTTTAATATTCTTCATTAATCAATCAGGAGAGAACTTCTGAAGAGCTCTTTTTGCAGCTTCATTGATCACAAGAGATATCACTGTCCCTCAAACCAAATTTCCCAGGACTTTCATTAACCAAATTAGATTAAATATCCAATTAAATTGCTCCACTCATAAAATTAGAAAGGAAGGACATGATGTAGTGTTTTAATGATACTGATTAGGGATTTTGCTTAACATCACAGCAGGCTCACCCTAAATTAGACAGTTTGTCTGGAATAGTTCCTCAGACACAGTCCTCTCTGGCCACTCAGAAGGAGAGACCGATTCATTAACAGACCTTTGCAACCAATGAAGACAGGTGGCAATAATCCTGACAAGAGACAGATCTGAAGCCTCTCATACAAAACCAATTTCAACCGCACTCCATTTTTCAAAAGCTCATCAGGGTGAAGAAGGAGAGAGTTGAACCCGCGTGGCTGCGAAATTTGTTTCTCTCTGATTGCCTTGTCAGGGTATCTTATCCGATGGCAGATGACCAAAACCCCACCCTTCACAGACCGACTCCCTTTCTCTCCCCCTGACACACAGACTGCTCACACAATGCGTCCTGTGTCTTTCCCACTCGTCCTCTCACACTGTCTTACACTCACCAACAGAGACGCACTCAGCCAATAAGGTTTCAGCCAAGTTCCAGTCGAAGCGCTTGTCAAGCTTTCCATTCTCGCACTGCACAAATGCAGTTTACAATGATAACAGATAGATAACAGTGCCAGATGTACCACTCGGAATTCCTATTCATATTTGAAAGAGACAGAGGTTGACAAAAGCGGGCTGCTCATTCCTACTCAGCAGCTTTCAATTTTACAGGCTGAAATGACAACTGTCACAGCTAATGTTAGCTCTGTGAGGTGTGTGAAGACACCGTCTATTCTAGACGAGCACCCTGTAAAGGAGTATAAGATGTGCTGATGATATGCTAACTCTTGGCCTTGGAAGTGACACTGGTTTGGGTGACTACTGTTTGTTGAAAACCTGTTAGCCGGACATGCTAACGTTAGCACCCTACATGAGAGCTCATAAACACGCTGTTTCATCCACTCCCTATACTTTTACTTTTGTGTTTGAGTTTGGAAAAGGCTACAATTAGACACTCAACTGTTGCACACCACTGCAACATTTGGACACATCCAATGACTTGCTGAGAGTCAATTTCATTAAACTATGCCTCATTTTCCTTAATGATGAAGACGAGAAGACTGCACCTAATTCATTAAAGCGTAACTGTGTCTATACTGTAGTAAAATAAAATTAATTATTATACACTTTTTTTTGTTCATCATGATCATGATCATGATCATATCATGACTGCAGCACCTGCAAAAACACAACCCAGTCTCATGGCATTTCGTGTTCACCAACACGATTTTTAATCTATTGATTCGTGTTCACCAACACGATTTTCCCCTTTTTTTGGTGTTGCACAGCACGATTTTAAAAGCAATGTATTTCTACTGGTAATGTGTTTCGTGCCTGCAGCACGTCTTTTTCTCCGGTCGGGTCGTGGAAGACCGGAAGCTGTGTGGTTCATAAAAACATGTTCTTACTCAATATCAAGCCACAATTATTGCTTTTATTTTAAATCGTATAATTTCGGACTTTTGTTGCCGTCTGTGAGGAAAATAAATGGGGCTCAGAGCCTCAGGATACTGAAATCTGTATTTTTTAAATCTTTTTTTCCTTCTAATTCGTTATTCTTTTCAAAATAACACATTGTTATTTACTCACCAATAACACACAATTATCCTTGCTTTTATTTATTGGTTTAATTCCATAATCTCTGGCTTTTTTGGCGTCCGTCAGGAACTGAATTTCAAAATAAAATAACCGGAAACAGACGTAGGCCTATAAGGGACATTTCGAGCATCATTGCGATTGTCAACATTTCTGAGTTTAGGATGGCCGAAGACACTACACTACCCATAATCCCCAGCTATCGTTTAGGACTACAGTCCCCGTGATTAATCTTCAAGCTCTGGGATTGGATGTTGGAGTGGCAGTGCGCCAAGGTTACGCCGAGCGTCAAACAGCTGTTTGAAATGGAACGAAACCACTCCAGACTATCCAAAACTGGAATCGAACGCCCCCCCAGAACTACACATGCTGGCTATTGTGTTTCGCAAAATGTTCTATGGGACGTCTCTACTGAACGTTTTCGTTTTTCCCACAATTAGAAGTTGCCAGTATTAAACACATTGGTGTTATCAAATGTAAAACATATAATTAATAAATGGGTGAAAATTGCTTGTGTCCATAATGCGCAGCATTAATATATACCCACATTACAGCTCATTGTTACTTTGTAATTCTACTCCACTACAATTCAGAGGTTAACCTGGTATTTTTACTCCACTACACTTATTTGAGTTACTTTGCAGATTCTGATTAATGATGTGAAATATAAACAACCCTTAAATCAGACTTTAGTTACACCTGAGTAAAATTCAGGGAAGGTGATTGTCAAGTGCCAACAATCAGGAGAGATATTTGATAGTTGGTGCTTGAGAAGACTAAACATTTATCTGCAATTGACATGAATGGAAACGAGTAATAAAGTATATTCATTACTCGTTATTCTCTACTAATAGTTCATTAAAGACTGTATATTATGGCTATTTTGCACATCCCTTTCAAGATTTCAAGATTTTCAAAGGTTTATTGACATATCATATACACAACTACGGTGTAGTTATGCAATGAATGAAAAACTTGCGTCACAGGTTCCTCAACAGTGCATTACAAGACATCTATCAATATGTGTGAACCTCCACCATTAAACTGTCATATTCTGCACATTTCTTATTCTATCTAAGAGTATAATTCATATGTATAATATCAGTTAAAATAAGTGCTTCAACATAGTCAACATTGCAGGAAAGCAATATATTAGATGTTAAGTACTTTGTCAGGCTTAATATTTATTTGTAGATAGATACCCCCAAAGTTTTTTTCTTATTTAAAAGAAGACCTTAATCTGTTATTTAATGTTTAAATAAAGGTTAATTCGATTTTTCTGTTTTGCACCTCCTCCTATTAATATCTTTGTACATCCTGCACTAAACTGTTTTATTGTAGAGATCACTTATAGTATCTTCTTGATTTGTTATATTCTATATTTCTATCACAGACCTTCTACTTTCCCCCTATGAAAGTATGTACTCTTAATATTGTTTTAATCAAATATAACACATAAAAACAATAATTCAATAACGTGCTTTAACCACTAGGCGGTGCACACAAGGCAACCCTGTCTCCTAAAAATTACATTCCAACAGAACTAAACTGCATTCTCAATTACGTTTAGCTAGAAACGTATTGTTATGAATGTATCTCAAATACGTTTATTTCTACATATCTTCTAGAAACGTATTTTCTCCCACATTACGTTTCTTATGAACGTATCTTAAATACGTTTATTTTCTACATATCTTTGCCATTTATTGTCTTGCTTATAATAATGATAATAGTCATTTATAAATATCAGTTTTTGGGCGGTGTTAGCGAAGTCGATAGGGACTTGGCTTGGCAACTGGAAGGTCACCAGTTCAAGTCCCGGCAAGACCAAGTGCTACCGAGGTGTACCGAGGTGTCCCTGAGCAAGGCACCGTTCCCTACACTGCTCCCTGGGTGACGTTCAAAATGGCAGCACACTGCTCCTAACCGTAGGATCGGTCAAATGCAGAGAAACAATTTCCCCACGGTGATTAATACATTATATCAATATCAATTTTAGAGCACACATTTGAAATCAAGAATCGGGCTCGATATATGGTTACATTAAAATCAGTAGGCGAGGCTGTAATTTCTCCAGCTGTTACTCTCATGAGCGAGGCAGAAAATAATAGTTTTAACATGCCAAAAAGCTGCTGTGTCGTTTATTGCACCTCAAACATTAAAACAAATCCAGAGTTACGTGTTTCTGTACTTCCTCTAAGAAGAAAGGACAGTAAAAGAAGAGCTCTGTGGCTTCAGGCTTGATCGCCGTTCAAATGACAGCGTTGGTTTCCCCAAAAGTGGGCGGGGCTGTAAAGTGACGTAGATGTTACTCTCATCTATTATTCAAAACCATTCTATTTATTCTAACGTAAATTACATGCCAGTGTTTTATCTTTTTATTTATTTGTTTTTATTTTAAATCGTATAATGTCGGACTTTTTTTCCCGTCTGTGAGGAAAATAAATGGGGCTTAAGCACACATATTTCAGTATTTTGAGGCTCTAATATTAGAGCCTCAAAATACTGAAATCTGTATTTTTTTCAGGTTATATTTACACCATAACGGTGCAGAGCTGATATAAAAGGACTTGTCATTTTTAAAGATATTACTGATTTTCTTTGAATATAAGAATGTAAATACTGAGTTGAGAGAATAGTCAGGGGATTTGGGTGATGGAAGACACATCTATGGAATCACAATTTCAATAGCTTACCATTAAATGACGGATATGCCTTTCTGTCTGTGATGTTTTACAAATCAGATATTAATGTTAGAAGTAAAACATGAGAAATAGTATAGCAATATCCAGTAAAATTATGTAAAAACATGAATAAAACTACACATCTTCAGATGTTATACATACATAAGTGTCCTACACTAATAATTCAAAGTTATTATTAGTATGCTGTGTACCTTGTGTGCACCGCCTAGTGGTTAAAGCACGTTATTGAATTATTTTTGTTGAATAATGTTATTTGATGAAAAAAATATTAAGAGTACATACTTTCATAGGGGGAAAGTAGAAGGTCAATGATAGAAATATAGAATATAAAAAGTCAAGAAGATACTATAAGTGATCTATACAATAAAACAGTTTAGTGCCAGATGTACAAATGTATTAATAGGAGGATGTGCAAAACAGAAAAACGAATTAACCTTTATTAACACATTAAAGAATACTTTAGGTTAAGGTCTTCTTTCAAATAAGAAAAAAGCTTTGGGGGTATCTATCTACAGATAGATATATTAAGCCTGACAAAGTACTTAGCGTCTAATATATTGCTTTCCTGCAATGTTAACTATGTTGAAGCACTTATTTTAACTGATATTATACACATTAATTATACTCTTATGTATATAGATAGTATAAGAAATGTGCAGAATATGACAGTTTAATGGTGGAGATACACACATATTGATAGATGTCTTGTAATGCGCTGTTGAGGAACCTGCGACCCAAGTTGTGCAAAATAGCCATTATATACAGTTTTTAATTAACTATTGGTAGAGAATAACGAGTAATGAATATACTTTATAGAGATCTGCAGATAAATGTTTAGTCTTCTCAAGCACCAACAATCAAATTTCTCTCCTGATTGTTGGCACTTGACAATCACCTTACCTGAATTTTACTCAGGTGTAACTAAAGTCTGATTTAAGGGTTGTTTATATTTCACATCATTAATCAGAATCTGCAAAGTAACTATGTAGTGGAGTAAAAATACCAGGTTAACCTCTGAATTGTAGTGGAGTAGAATTACAAAGTAACAATGACCTGTCATGTGGGTATATGCTGCTCATTATGGATACAAGCGATTTTCACCCATTTAGTAATTACATGTTTTAAATGTGTACACACCAATTTATTTCCTATCGCCTAAACCTCCAGGGCTGTACACAGTTTAATACTGTCAACTTCAAATTTTGGGAAAAACGTCTTTTAAAACTACAATTCCCAGTAGATACGTGCCATGGAGAACATGTTGCGAAACACAATAGCCAGCATGTGTAGTTCTCGGGGGGGCGTTCGAGTCCAGTTTTGAATAGTCTGCCGTGGTTTCGTTCCATTTCAAAGAGCTTGACGCTCGGCGTAACCTTGGCGCACTGCCACTCCAACATCACGGGGTTTGTCAACGGGACTGTAGTCCCAAACGATAGCTGGGGATTATGGGTAGTGTAGTGTCTTCGGCCATCCTAAATCTCGAAATGTCCCGTCTGTTTCTGGTGACTTTATTTACGGTTAAAAAGTAGCCCATGCTAAAAAGCCCAAGATTATAGAATTAAACGAATAAATAAAAACAAGGATAATTGTGTGTTATTGTTGAGTAAATAACAGTGTGTTATTTAGAAAAGAATAACAAATTAGAAGGAAAAGATTAAAAAAATTACAGATTTCAGTATTTTGAGGCTCTAAACCCATTTATTTTCCTCACAGACGACAAAAAAAGTCCGACATTATACGATTTAAAATAAAAACAGATAAATAAAAAGATAAAACACTGGCATGTAATTTACGTTAGAATAAATAGAATGGTTTTGAATAATAGATGAGAGTAAAATCTACGTCACTTTACAGCCCCGCCCACTTTTGGGGAAACCAACGCTGTCATTTGAACGGCGATCAAGCCTGAAGCCACAGAGCTCTTCTGTTATTGTCCTTTCTTCTTAGAGGAAGTACAGAAACACGTAACTCTGGATTTGTTTTAATGTTTGAGGTGCAATAAACGACACAGCAGCTTTTTGTCATGTTAAAACTATTATGTTCTGCCTCGCTCATGAGAGTAACAGCTGGTGAAATTACAGCCTCGCCTACTGATTTTAATTTAACCATATATCGAGCCCAATCGTCGATTTCAAAGGTGTGCTCTAAAATGATATTTATAAATGACTATTATCATTATTATAAGCAAGACAATAAATGGCAAAGATATGTAGAAAATAAACGTATTTAAGATACGTTCATAAGAAACGTAACGTGGGAGAAAATATGTTTCTAGAAGATATGTAGAAAATAAAAGTATTTGAGATACGTTCATAACGAACGTAACGTGGGAGTAAATAAGTTTCTAG
This sequence comes from Gymnodraco acuticeps, assembly GCF_902827175.1. Taxonomy (NCBI): domain Eukaryota; kingdom Metazoa; phylum Chordata; class Actinopteri; order Perciformes; family Bathydraconidae; genus Gymnodraco; species Gymnodraco acuticeps. Next base: position 2,724,995 of record NW_022990981.1, read on the forward strand.
CTAAACGTAATTCAGAATGCAGTTTAGTTCTGTGGGAACGTAATTTTTAGGAGACAGGGTTGCACAAGGTACACACAGCCATAATAACTTTGTATTATTAGTGTAGGACACTTATGTATGTACAACATCTGAAGATGTGTAGTTTTATTCATGCTTTCACATCATTTTACAGCATATTGCTATACTATTTCAGACTCAGTATTTACATTCTTACATTCAAAGAAAATCAGTAATATCTTTAAAAACTACAAGTCCTTTTATATCAGCTGTGCACCGTTATGGTGTAAATATAACCTATCTGTGAATTAGATCAAATGTAAAAGTCAGCAGAATTAGTGTTGATACTGCAAGGAGACGTATTGTGTGAAGGGAAATTGAAGATGTTGTTTAATTGTTGATATATTTATGATCCACGTCAAGTATTCAGTTTCGGCGGCATTTCTTCCAGTTTTTCCAAAGGTCTTCTCATCAGGGCTCTATAAATAAAGAACTACGGCAGATCTGTAATATGTAATGCAGCCGAACCGTGTATTACAATGCCGTTATGTGATGACTTTCAAAGAGAAAAGCAAGAACACTCGGAATTAAGTATTATTTTATTCTTTTAAAATGTTTTCCGGATTTCATATAATATAAACACAAAATCCCAGCATGCATTGCGGCAAAAACATCCAATCAGCGAGCTTAAACCATAGCTGAGGATCTTGGGTAATCGCTCGAAATGCCTATGTCTGTTTCCGGTTATTTTTATTTTGAAATTCAGTTCCTGACGGACGCCAAAAAAGCCAGAGATTATGGAATTAAACCAATACATAAAAGCAAGGATAATTGTGTGTTATTGGTGAGTATATAACAGTGTGTTATTTTGAAAAGAATAACAAATTAGAAGGAAAAAAATATTTAAAAAGTACAGATTTCAGTATTCTGAGGCTCTGAGCCCCATTTATTTTCCTCACAGACGGCAACAAAAGTCCGAAATTATACGATTTAAAATAAAAGCAATAATTGTGGCTTAATATTGAGTAAGAACATGTTTTTATGAACCACACAGCTTCCGGTCTTCCACAACCCGACCGGAGAAAAAGACGTGCTGCAGGCAGTAGAAATACATTGCTTTTAAAATCGTGCTGTGCAACACGAAAAAAAGGGGAAAATCGTGTTGGTGAACACGAATCAATAGATTAAAAATCGTGTTGGTGAACAGGAAATGCCATGAGACTGGGTTGGCAAACAATGAGAACAGCCAGGAGGACCTTTAACTTATTTAATATCTTACTGAAGTACTTAAATACATACTTACTTATGTACTTACATAATTACTCACTTTCTCACTTACTTACATACTTACTTAATGACTTAATGACTTTCGTACTTTCATACTTGCATATCACATATTTACTTATCTACTTACTTGCATACTTACTCACTTACTTACATACAGTACTAGCGTACTCTAATACTTACCCACTTACTGACTTACTCACATTCTCGCGTACTTACATACTTATTTACAAGGGCTAAAAAGTCAGCCACAAAGCATTTGTGTTTCGACTAACACTATACTAAAATAGCCAGGATGAAGAATAATTTAAACAGAGCTAATCTAACACTCATGATCATTTACTATGACTGATGAATCTAGATTTGGTGGAGGGGTTATTTCTCATTCACTGTATTGTTTTGTTGGTCTTAATCACCAAAGTTCTACCACAAAAACTTTGCAGTTGTCTCAAAAAACTTGTTAATTAAAAGTGAACAGGAAAACTAAATTGCTTCTATAGAGGCATTGATTCTGATTATTTATCTTGCTTATTGTCTTCAGTACAATGAGCTTATTTATGTGAACAGAATAGACCCCACTTGGTTTCGAGCGTTACAATCAGCAGCACATTAAATGAATGCTGCTATGCATTGGCAATTAGTACATAATATTGTGCTGCACTTGCATTAATGGGATTGAACATGTCTGCTGTAGGGATATGCATATGGTAAATTCCTTCCTTTGCCTTCCACCACTACAGCTAACCCTCCTCAGGAGAGCTCAGTGGTCGATGATAGGATCCACCCTGACTGTCCAAACACCGTCCCCCAGGAACATTAACTTCAAGCAGTCCCACGAAGAGTCGAAAGAGAGAAAGCCCACTGAGCATGAAGAGTAGGGAGTGGAAACCACCCTTTGAAAAATAAGTCTCTTTTTTTAAAAGGAGAAAGTATAATGGCAAATTAATTTCCCAGAGATTAATGTACAAGGTGCATATTTTAGTGTGAATTACCTTCTGAAAAGTCAGAGGATGGACTCACTCCCCCCCCCCCCCCTCCCTTGCTCTCGCAGTGTGTGCTGAAATAGCTGAGATGCATAAGGAGTCTAATGAGAGCAGAGAGTCCAGGCCGCCTGATGGCTCTCATCAATCACCTTTCTCCTTTGGAGGTGTGATGCCGGCCAGGGGGAGGGGCCACGGAGGGTTGGGGGGAGGGAAGGCATCAGGCTTTTAATCTCAATAAGTTAATGGACTTTCTTGTCTGGTCTTGCTAAGTAGAACTTCATCCCTGTTGTTAGCAAACAAGCAGCAGCACACGGGAGACTGTCTCTGGAGCGGCTTGGCATTTCTAGATTACACACTTAATTTGTGTTGCAACCGAAATTAGCAGATCTAACTAAAGTTTGTCGATACGCTGATAACTGCCTGCTGAAGGTTACTAAGTACTGAGTTTAGGAAAAACAGATGCAGATCTCTAATGGAGCAGGTATACATGGTGCAGTTCCTTGGTAAATATTGTATTGCTAAAACGTAGCCGAAGGCATATATAGTAATCGTCCCAAAGTCCTAAACCACACAGGACACATTATGTGGTCGATTATATCCTCAAGCATGAAACATGCACGGATGTGATATTATTTTGAAATCTGAAGGTGGAATAAACCAAGTCCTCCATGAACAATAGATGTCTATAATCAGTGGTGTAGTGGGGATTTTTTTACTGGGGGGACGGTATTTTAATTAGGTAATCCCAAACAATGCCACACAAGTGCGCACGCGCGCAGTGCACTCACAAAACGGGCAGACAGGTCCACAGAAACTACCGGTATGCTTAGTCCTACTTTAGTTACTGTACTGCAAAAAGCAGACGGCGCTGCGCTCAACACACACACAGACTCAAAACCATGGACACACTGGCACATAAGTTACATAAACAATTTATAGGCCTAAATTGCATAAATGCTTGAGCTACAGTATTGCAACTAAGCAGACAGCGCTGCTTCTCTCTCTCTCCACTTTCAAAATCTATTTAAAACTCATAACAAACAAACACAATTCCAAATGTTATCCTGAAATTAATTTATTAAATTAAAGAAACAAAAAATATAGCCTACTTATGCAAACAATATTGAATCTGGACTTGAAATTATTCTGATTAGGCCTAGCCTACATTGCAAATAAGCAGACAGCGCTGCCACACACACACACACACACACACACACACACACACACACACACACACACACACACACACACACACACACACACACACACACACACACACACACACACACACACACCTTGCGTTTTGAAGACTGATACATCCGAAATGGATGAACAAACTTTGCAGCCAGTTTCCCAGCTTTGCAGTGTATCCACGGGCATGCCTCCGCTACATCTCCTCCGTCCATGCATATGGGAAAGGTGAGCTTGAGCTAGCTAGGGCAACGTTGATAGCATAGCTAACGTTGATTAGTGCTGGCATTATCCACATCTTTAGGCGGCTCTTCTGAAATGTGTACTAGTAGCAGCTTCACTTGTAGCTTCGGTGCTGCTAGCCTCTTTCTTTTTGTGAATGATATTCTTTTTAGAAAAGAAGTCAAGTATAGAATGTTTGCCTGCCATTGTAGAGCTTTCTCGTTAGCATTCTTGAGGGAAAGAGCTGCCGCCAAATCACTGACACACCCCCAGCTCGCCGCGGGGTCACAAGCGTGATGACGAATCATCATTTTTTAAGGAAATCATTTTTATTTTGTATTATAATTACTGTGAAATGTATTATGTTTTTCTCATTATTACAACAAATACACACTTGCAACTGGCAATGATTTTATATTTATTAGACTATTAAAAAAAAGATCATGCTCCAAATAAGTGGGGGTACGGCGTACCCCCGTGTCCAACGCCCACTACACCACTGTCTATAATCGTAGCTAAGCAACAGTAACTGGCCAGCTAAGCTTGATGGTCATTTTACCGTATTTCCAAAACAAAAATACAAAGGCAAAATCATGAATGATGGATTCAAAAATGTATTGTCTGGTCAAACACATCATCGAACCTAAACAACAGAATAGAGCGTTAGCCAATGACTACCAAGAGTAGCCATGGATTGGCGAGCATTGTGAAACTGTTGCTAATTTAATATAAATTGGTTTGTTGTTTAGATTATATTCTATACTCAAAGAGTTAGCATTAACTATCTAAGATAAAATAAGATGGAGCTTTATTAATCCCCGTGGGGAAATTCAGTTAGCTAGTCATCTAGCTAGCTATAGATGTAGGTTAGGATGGAAGAGTGAAGGCTACTTGCTAAAAATTAGATGCCTGCTTTTGTCTTCCTTTTTTTTTTTAAATGTTTTCGAAAATAACTTTCAAAAATGACTATTAATGACACCGATAACGCAAATAACTGCAGTTCAGGATTACAAAGTTTGGCATAGCATCAGTAACAAAGCAGTATGAAAGCTAAAGTGATTCATTTGTATATATTACTAAGGTATGACATATCATTTGTTTTTCTCTGCAGCAGTTTGTTCCACCTCAAGCATTACATCTGAGAAGACTGCAATGTGTATGTTATTCCTGATTAACAACATATCATAAATAAAATGGCAGGTCAAACAGGTGTGACCATGACTTTATAAAGATCATATTGTATGTGTGCCTTTGCTACCTTTTCTGTACCAGTGTGATATTTCTGGTACACCTTGGTTAATGAATTATCCCCATGCTGGACAATGTGTTCTGAAGGGAGCGGGGGTAATGTGGAAGATATGCAGAAAATGTATTTGGGTTGACTGTCCGGCTATTAATAATGATTGTGTTTGGATAAATAGTGCCCTACTTTCACAATCTGTGGATCTAAATATTCCCAATAGGATTCTTCCCTCCTGTATTGATTGATTGGTTTAGTGTTTAAAGGTCATAGTCATAAAACATCAGCATGTAATTAACACAGCGTGATTTTTAACCAGTGGTTAATGCATTGCGTGCTCACTTTTTAAGTTTTAGCTTCTCAGTCTAGTGTTTGGATTTGAATTGAAGATAAGTGCAGAGGAAATGTAATTTGGTGTTCTTCACAAAGAAGGAGCAGGTGAGGCTGCAGGGCCTGTGATACATATCCTCATGTAGTGAGTCTTTAATCATGGTTTCCTTCAAAGAATAGATGGACTATTGTGTCTCCCCTTCCTCTTAACTAATGGCCTCCAAAACACTAAAACCCTACTTACATTCCATGCAGAGTCACGTGGAGACAAGACAGATGCGGGTCTGCGTCCTTATGGTTACCTCAGCTCCTACTGAATGTGGCAGAAGGAATACAATGAACATTCTGAGATGCTTTTATATTTCATATTGGCTTGGCCTTGATTTGAGTAAATGCTGAGATCCTACTGATGGATTTGACGCTAACAGCTTCATTTAAATATGCCTTTTACGTATTGTCACCAAAATGTGTTCAACTGAACTGACCACCACATTTAGTTCCACCCTTAATTGCTTGCGTAATCAGGTTCCATATCTAAATAACAAAAGAAAGCCTTCACATTTGCTCTATTGTTGGACTGAGAGTTGAGTCTATTCATAATTTCTCTAAGATTGAAACCATGTGTTTTGGTTTGTGCACAACACATTTATCTGAATGTCTCGGCTTTCTTTGGCTAAAAGGATGGAATCATATGTTTCCCTCTTCCTCTCTAACAGCCTGTGCACTGAAGGAACTGTTGTGCATTATAACACCAAATGCAGCAAGATGTATACATTCCTAATTAGCTTTTGATGATGATTGATTACATAATTAATTTGATATAAATCTAATTTAATATTGGTATAATTTATTTAAATAATAATTGCAAAGTTCCAAATGAATTTTAAAATGTTTTCTCATTCAATGATCTTAATGTGTACCTGATCCACCGTTTTGGCTTGTCAAGTTTAAAATCAGCCTGACTGCTTAGACTGGTTTCTTTCAAAGCAGATTGCTTTGAAAGATCACTACCCTCACTCACTTGGCAATGGCTCAAACCCAATTGATCCAGGAGAGGAACAAGATGGAATGTGAAATTAACACAGGGTTTACAAATTCCTTGACTGTAATATTTATCTGAAAATCCTTACTTTCCATTGTTAAGGACAGTTTATATTCCACAAACACAAAAACGGGGTTTGGTTTTCATTTGGCTGCAGCATTGTTCCACCTTGAGAAGGACAAATCACCAGAAAGAATCCGATATGAGAGGAAACCACAACCCCGGTAATTTAATCAGAGTGACTCAAATCAAAGGAGGCAAAAGTTCAGGATCTGAATGCAATGTAATGTATCAGTTCCTTAGAACCTACTGACATAGCTCACTTGTGGAGGAGCAAGCCTAGACAGAGGGCTGAGTAATGAAGATGGATGCATTCTGTTATCAGGCAGCCACTTACTGGGCCTGATGTAACCTTAAACATTGAGGATAGCTCAGTTGCACAAAGAATCTAATTAATGAATAGCAGCCATGAAAGAGGACAAGGCAAGTGTGCATTTGCAGATGAATTCCAGACACTAATCAAACACTGTTCAAGTGCTTTGCTTGGTTTGTCTCCAGAGCAAGGCAATATTTGGCCAGGACTTAAAGCAATGTTTGCACACTGGCTTGATGACTGCATGCATGCTTCAGTGTGTGTTATGTGTGTGTGTGTCTGATTCTTTTTATTTAGTTTTCTTGTTTGTTTTGTTTGTGTGAAAGTGCTTTATACCGTTTTAAAGTGCCAAGCCAGTGGTAATAAACCACTACATATACAGATCATGTGTGATGTTGTATTATTAAGTTGATTGTTTACCCTCCATCATTGGTCAACTCTACAGTTAATAGGACTTATATAAGGGGGAAATGTCTATTTGCTCGTTATGGCTATAGCTCGGTATATATTGATTGTTTTTAGCTGGAAACCCACTAAACAATTTAAAAGATAATGGCTACTAAATTAGTTTGTGTCACCATAGACAGAGAGTGTACATTATCTTGTAATGGTAGTGTTTAGGGTGCAAAACCCTGGCCTTGGACAAATTATTTAATGACTAGATCTGGATGCGATCCAAGTGATCCATTCTTCACTTGTTAAGAACACAACTCTAAGCAAAGTGTGCACTTGTGTAATTAATCAAGGTTAGACATAATTAGGACCCATTATTTCGCTAAAGTTTTTTTTTTTAAATAGTCAACATAACCTGGTTCCAGACCTGTGCATGGCTTTACATTTAAATAACCAGATCATTTTTGTGTAATCATTTCTATGAACAGATATATGCATATGAATGCAACATATTTAGACAATGGTATGGAGGATTTTGCTATTGGAAGCCTCCTGGTTTCATGTGTCGCCTAGTAGGATTCACCAATGTCGTTTGAGACGACTTTGGTTGCATGCTGGTAAACTGTTTGTGTTGAGAGCAAAACACAGAAACACATTGACCAAATGCAGGCTGGGAAACCATCGGCTATCTTCTGGTACAGAGATGTGCATATGACTTGAGATTGGACTGTTAAAACCAGCACTCTGAAGAGGAAGTCTTGGGGTTGCTTGCTACACTGGAACCTGAATAATATTAGTTGTTACACCCTGAGACTAAATAGTCATCAAACCAACAGCTGATGGGTTGATGAAGTCAAACAAAATGGTTATTCAGTGTGATTAATAGGCCATGCAAGCACCTTATGACACTGCGCTAGGACATGGCTGTGATTTGAATAAATGCTAATGTGAGCATGCTAACATGCTAAAAATGGCAATGCTACAAATGCTTGGCAGTCGATGCCTTATATGGTTAGCACCTGAGTGTAGCATGTTTAGCAATAAAGTTTGGGACGATGGGAATGCCATGGTATTTGGTCAGAAACCAAAGTATTGAAATTATGCAAAGGTCAGACAAGAACCAATAACATTTAGAGCGCATCTAAAGCATGTTGCGGACACACAACACGTTATTTTTCCTTTTCGTTAGCATTTTTAATGGGGCATTGAAATCTAAAACTGCAACCTTTTGATGAATGTGTTTATTTTTCTAGTGAAACAACAGTGTGAATTCCTGACACTTACAGTACTTCCTGCTCTCTGTTGTCCAGTACCAGGTCCAGAGGAGGTCTCCATGGCGCCCTGTGAGCTCCCAGGGGCAGACGTGGCTGGTGCTGCTCAGTGCTCTCGTGTTGATGTTTCTGGTTCCTTACGCTGTTTACTGCCTGATGACCGCCTTCACCAACCCTCCTCCTTCCATCACCTTTAAAGTGGCAGCAGCCACCTTTGGTCTGCTGACAGAGATCCTGATCATCAAGTGAGTACTTTCCTTTTAGTATTAACTCTCAAACCTGTACTTAAAGTGCCCTTGGGTCTGAACTTCTTCTCACATGGCAAACAAAGTCAGAACATCATCTATCAAAATCATGACGACGTCTCCCATCTCTGTTTTGTTTTGTCCTAGCTGTGTGCTCTTCAGCAAAATAAATCTTTGAGCAACATTTCATCTTTATGTAATCTTCAAAACTAGTAGCGGTGAGTGTCGGTTTTCACCCAAATAATCATCCCCCACCTCTCTTGTTTTTTCTCTTGTGCTTCTTTCCCATTTCGATATTGCTAATTGGAATGATGCCTGCGGTATTGTAAACCATTAGTAAATGAACAGTCTGTTTTTATCAACATCTAGCTTGTAAATAATGCATTAGATTCCTGGCATAAACAATATCTACTCTGTGATTAGAAAGCAACATATGGCTGATACTGTAATCAGATTACAAATGTAGGTTATATAATCTCTAATTGCTTAAAAGCAGTGCCCAAATCAGGCTGAAGAATACAGGATTACGTGAAAATAGAGAAATAATAGTCCTAATGGTCAAATGTTGTGACATATTGACTGTCCCTCATCAACTGATGCTGGGATTTAGACAAGCCCAGCTTGATAACATTCATTGTGAAATATAATGGGAGTAGTCAAAGTGATGTAACCTTCCATTCACCCTAAACAGCATTTCGTGCCAGTAGCTAAATTAAAACTTTGTGTTCCTCTAGTATTTGTCTTAACTAAAATAGAGAGGCTGTTTGTAATTAACTCAACAAGGCTCGTAACTTTTTTCCCCCATTAAGTGCCTTTGCAAGGAATGCGGCTAGTGAACTGGTAATTAATAAATGTGGTTGCACTGCTAATGTGCTTCTGCATCATTATGTTGTTGCAGCCCTTATCCACGCTAGTAATGAGCTGTAATTCTATGACAGGAAATTAGTTTGTTTACAACACATTGAGCGGTTTGAGACGAGATACATTCTTGGCAGATCTGGGCTGCAGGTAAGTGCTCATTGTTTGAGTTTGAAGAGGTTCAAATACGTTGTCATGCTAACAGTTATACCGTTAAAATACTAGCACTTTGTTAATGAGCATGAATCATTCAAAAATAACTTGTTGTTCAGGCTTTTTTGAAGCGTCAAAGCCTGAACAAATCTAAAACGTTTGCAGTAAACCCATAATCCAAACTGTATGTAATATCATTATATATAATGGTGGAACAAGTATGTTTATATGTAGCAAACGTAACAATACCACTGTGTCAAAGTACTCTCATACATGTCAAAGTTCGTCATTCAAAATCCTACATAATTAACGTGAAATTGTCAAAAAACACCATTAAATTCAATTGGCTGACTTCCTGTTGGGTTTGCTGACTCGCTCTAATTTGTTTTGTTTGCTTTGTTGTCTCTATGTTTTACATTTAACCACTAAATTCATCCATGTAGGACATTTGCAAAGATAGGTTCTATGTGGTACTGTGCTGCAAACCCTTTTTTACATACATTTTCACCAGCTTTGGATTTAATGATTTTTTTTTTTTTTTTACATGATTTTCAAATGTCCAATTCATTAATAATATTAATACTAAAATAATAAAATGAAAAATAATAATAATAAAATGGGCAAAATAATATATAGAGCATTTATGTGTTTATTATTATTAATGTGTCACTACTTTTAATACACCTGGGGTATCTTAATAAAAAAGAATACCTCATAATAAAGAGCTGATTTACTTTGTATTAATATTGTATATATCTTCAAAGTAACTTGTTTAGTTAAATTAAGGATTACATATCTAGTAAACCTGTGTTAAAATAATGACCTAAAAGCAGTGCTTGTTCAGTTCCAGCTTGTCTCCTGTCCATGTCTCAGTCTGCTCCACACACTGGAGGTGTCCCACTGCAGGAACAGGTTTCTGTTCACTCATGCACGTTATCACTGGTGTGATTGGGAGGGTGGTGGGTGCCCTTGTTAGGATGGGTGGGCCTCACAGACCCGTGCCCCATGGTGCTTGTGCTGCCTGGGATGTGCCAGCCTCCTGCTGCCCCCTGTCAGCCTGCATCTCAGTCACTATTCCCCCCGAGGGTGGAGGTCCCTGTGAGGTCCGACCCCCTCATCTCTCACCCACCACACGGCCTGGTTTCTAAGAGAAAGAACGAGACGAAGATAAACACTTCAGAAAAACCTTTTATTGTGCTGAATCCATATTCTGTACTCTCGTGTTCATTAATAATCACTCTTGATTAAATGGTCACATGCTATAATGGCAATGTATTGGAAAGAGGGCTAAAGCATTTTGCTGCCATCCAGTAAGTAAAGTAAATGAGCCTCTGTTTCTTATCTGTTGTCAGTTGCCATGGCTACATCACTTCAGACACAGGTTTTGTTTTCTTGAAAGCAATTACATTGTCAGTTCTGAGGAAATATGACAGTTTAATAAAAGGTTATGGTCATTTGGCTAATAGTTGTAATGCTTTCTCATCTGTTTGTCAAAACCAATATTCTAGATTGTTCTTGGTGTGAATAAGTTCCATAAGAATAACAAAAGCAAAATAAATGTATCCTACTTCAGTTGTTCCTCCATCACCATGACATAGCACTGCAGTTTATTTTTGCGATTCAGTCATCATCCTGCTCCATAAGAAACTCACAATTGAACCAAAGCTGAAAATCGTCCCCAAATAACACACTTTTAACACGTTTGCAAAGAACGACAGAGCCCAGCTGTTTACTAAAATTACTGAGCCTTTTTTTCAAATGAAACTATTAAATTGTGACCCATAATTAACAATTGACATTGTGCGTAGTAACTAATGGGCTTCATGGAAATTGCAGTCAATAAGAAAAATATTGACTTATAGCTGAATTTTTGTTAAAAAGTTGTCCGGCTATTTCAGAGATATTTCACTTTCACAAACGTGGCAGTGCTGGGTTAAAGTGCTGCAAGCTCAAATGAATGTAAAAGGAAACCCAGTGAAGTGTACATTATTTGTTCTTCACAGTGTTGTTAATTTTAACAACACTGTTATTTATTTTGTAATGTTGTCAGCTGTTTTATAAATTAGTCTTAGTCTTGAGTCCAATGTCCTTCTTAATTGTTATCCTACTTAGTAAATATTACTGCATGATGATATAGTCATAGATAGAAAATAAGGTACCACTTTACAATAAGACTACCCTTATAAAGGATTCATAAAGGGTTTATAATTAGGTTATTAATTAGATTGTAAAAACGTTATTAATCATTAAGAACCATTTATAAACCAGTTCTAACATAGTTTTCATTCATCAACACAGGCTCTATTTGGCAAGATGACTAAGCCTTATATTGGCTACTTAGCGAGAATCAACTCAGTGAGCAACAGATACCAAGGATGCTGGCTGATGAAGAAGACGAAGTTCTAGGTAGCCAATATAAGGCTTAGCAGTACAGATCCATGTGGACTCACTATTTGGCAAGTAACCGGACACAGTTGCCCTGTGTATCTCATGTCTTATAAAAGATTATTAATGATTTATAAAGTGTTCACAACCTAATTAATACATGACTATTCGTAAACCCTTTATAAGGGTAGTCTTATTGTAAAGTGGTACCAAAAATAATTATACCTGTGCCATCTTGTTCTTGAGGATTACATTCATAGATTCAATAAAAAAAAAATGAACAACAACTTATTTTGTATGAATCCTTCATATTTCTATCCACTCCAATGTGGTTTCCTGTTTGAACCTTTAAAATAATCGTTATTTTTTCACCCTCGGTTTGCAGGTTTGTTATTGGACACATTCACAAAGTCACATGACATTTGTCAGGCTTGAACTGCCTTTCAGTTTGCTGTCACACAGTCTGCACCCTCTCCTTCCTGTATGTCAGGGCGAGCGCTGAGACGCTGCCTGACCACGCAGCTCTGCACTGTGAATTTTTATATGCCATGCCTGGAGGTTAGAAACTCTCATTATGCCGTGTTAGATTTATTAAAATAGATTATGGAAATGTTAATTAAGTCATTAATTACATTATTTAAGCAGCATTGACAGATAAGGGAGTGTGTGTGTATGTGTGTCGGGGGGGGGGGTTGTCGAGCTCCCTGGGTGGTTTAAAAGGATGTGATTGGTGACAAGGGACACTGTGGAGATGGCGTCTAACCGCTAGCACTGACATGATACAAAGTGGCCTCCGCTGCTCTCTCACCTCACGCTACTGTCAGCTGCCCGAGGACCAGGAGCTATCCGTCCTTTTGCAGATATAAGTCTTCACAAAAGGACAAATGTACTTGTTAAAAAGGTAGTAACTACACACTGAGAGCAGTGCTTAGAGTATAGACATTTGCAATCTGCTTTACATTTTCCTCAGTGGAGCATTTGCTGTGACATTTGAACCAAGGCCTCAAATCATATTTCCAAGCTGTTCCCAAGGAAAACACAACGGCACAATTGTAAGATGAATTACCCGGGAGTTGATACTATGGACTCTCTTATCTGTTGACAGTTTAGTTACCGCAAAGCACAATAAATGTGTTTTCCCATTCTCTGAGAATTGAGCTTTTCTTTGTCCCATCAAGCCTATATTAAGGGAGGGGAAATTCACACTTGATAAGAACAAATAATAGATGTTGTAAACAAGCAGCATGCTTCAATTTTGATCTAAGGCATTGATTTGCCTCAGCAGCCAATTACTGTGTGGACTGAGGTTATGCATCCAGTCGATCTGCTGGGAGAGGGAGTTTTGTCTGCTGTCTTTTACTTTGTACCAAACAGTTCCTAAAATGTGACTGAATGTAAAATGTATCATTAAAGGTACTTATTATTCCCGCCAGCTGTGCTGATCCAGTGAGTTCACTCTGGTATCTTCTGAACCACTCCAGGGTCCTTAACCTCCTAATCAAACTATATTAAATGATGGCACTGACCTGCACATTAGCACACACACAAGTACACACACGGATGCCCCCCTCCTTTTATTATTTTATTTATGTTTTCTTTTTCTTCATATCTCTATTATTATTTGGATGTTGTACAACTTTTTTGTTGATCTCTGTTTGTACTATTTTCTTTCATGTGTTCTTGTTATATGTTGGCTCTGTAGATACAGCTTAATGAAAATGGAAAAACTGCTGAATACAATCTGACCATGTCTGTAAAATGAATTTGAAGCTGAAATAAAAACTGAGTTAAAAAAATGTAGGTACTTATTATAGCAATTTACATACATTTATCGCTTTTGTATTATCACAAGTTTAGTGAAAGTCTAATCTGGCTTTAAATGTGGCAATAGCTTAATGTTCGCTAATAGTGCTAACATTAAAGGGATAGTGGAAATGGAACCTCAAATAGTTTCGTTTTAACTTATATACAAGCATAATTACGTACCAAAACAATCACACCTGATTAAAAAAATATAATAATTGCCTTACGCATGTTAGAAGCACTTTATTGCAGCTTCCCCGAAGTTTTTTGGAAACGAAATGTTCGACTCAGCCAAACCGGAAGTGACGAAAACTCAGGAAGACGATACGATAACAAACTATGGCGTCTATGCAGAATGAACGTGGAAGGGCAAATATACCAGACAAAGAAGAAGGATTGTACGAGGTATCCAGTAATGATAGCGAGTCAGAAACATCCTCTCGGCTTTCCTACGAAAATGTCGTTTTAGGAACTGAATCTGAATCCGGTTCAGTAAGCGACGATGGTGAGAATATTGAGCCAGACGATGGACCATTACGTCCTTATTTGTTCGAGCCCGAGGTGATGGTTCACGGCATGGGCAATGGCGAGGATGACCAGGACCAGGCGCCAGATGATGCACCCCTACGCACAAATAATATTGACTGGTAGGTCCCTAAGCATAGCTCACGCATCTTAAGATCACCTGTAGCCTTTACAAATATTAATCATTGTTAACCAGTTAAGCCCGAAGGTCCCCCCAGTGGACCCCTCCCACAGTTTTTTTTCTCTCACATGTCTCAGGGCTTCTTAACATTTATGAAACTATTAATGTTTCATACCCTTTTAAAGGTAAGAAACTCCGCTAACTGACAATAAGAACAATTGTTAGCTAGAAAAAACACAAGTGTAATACCAAGCCTTTGAATTAGCATTGAGCGAAACAATGCTAACTAATGCTAACGCTTTTTTACACACAACACACGGTGGAAATGCCCTTATTACTATCTTAACTGCACAAACAAGATATACGATTTAAAGCTGAGACTCCACAGATGTAATGTCATCACTGTAAGACCTCGAATTCCTGGAGCTATCAGCCAGAAAAGAGAAAGTAAACAACATCCGGTTCCAAAAATATTACAATAATTACGTCTTACCTTTTTTGATTTGTGATCAAAAGTTGTGTTCAACGGAATAAAAACGCATCTCAAGGTTAATCCAATGTCGTTGTGTCACGTAGAATTTTTTACTGATAATCAATCATCATATTTATGGCAATATACTCGGTATAAAGTATTGCCGTCGTACAGTCTTATAGTATTACCTATAGTGAACATTTCTGAACAAATTTCACCCACTGATGACGAATGGCTGGGTTTCTTGGAAATGCATGAGTCGATACGCCATTCTCTGCATTTGCTGTCGCACTACAGCCATACAAAACACATCTATTCACCATAATAAAGGTCGGCTATTCACATGCAAATGCTATTGAATGTCCGCCATTGTTTGTGCCCGTCTTCCTCTGCTCTCGTCATCACCCGAAGATTCCCGACGACTCCCGAAGTATTTCGTTTCATTGAGAGGGCGCAGTAAAATTGAAAATAAAATGAAACTAGGCGCATGAAATAAAAAAAAATTGTTTATTATGCTTATTTTTAATACAAATACATAAGTTAAACCCAAAATTCGCGGATTTCCACTATCCCTTTAAGAAGCAAAAATGCTAGATTGATGCAGCATAGCTGAATTAGAGATAGCTGGCTAACCTTTACGGTGGCCCTGAAGTACAAGTCAAAACAACATTTCACAAAACACTACAGCATTTCAGAAAACACAACGACATTTCAAAAAATACTACAGCATTTCAGAAAACACTACAGCATTTCACAAAACACTTCAACATTTCAACTTTTACGGAAAGGGTATTCCTTAAAGCCCCTGTCACACTGTCCCGAAATTGACACCAGATGGACACACGATAAAGGAAATGTTCAAATTCGGCTTTGATTGTAACAACATCGGGCCATTCGTGAGGGCATCTTAAGCCTTCGTAAGACCGCCGGTGGAGTTTCTCAGGCTCCGGCAGCAACTTCGTGAGCGGTGGCAAAATCTTTGGCATGCCAAGACATTTCCGAAGGACCTTGCGAAGGTTCATTTTTGTGTTGAATTTGTGTGTCCATTTTGCCCTTCATAAGGCACTCGTGAGGGCATCTTGTCAAATCGTATCATCTTCGTCTGATCATCTTGCCATCGGGCATTTTTCGCCTCACGAACACAATACGAAGGAAACAAGAAGCTGCTCGATTGTCTTAGGAAGGCAACACGACTACTTGAAGCTCTCGCAATGCCGTCGTGTAGCCATCGTATTATAGTACGATCTCAGTGCTGCATTTGATACTATCGACCATGATATCTTATTGCAAAGACTAGAGCACTTAGTTGGCATACAGGGAACTGCTTTAGACTGGTTTAGGTCCTATCTATCTGAACGCTCTCAGTTTGTACGTGTCAATGATGAATCTTCCACGCAAACCAAAGTTAGCCATGGAGTGCCACAGGGCTCAGTGCTCGGACCTATTTTGTTCACATTATATATGCTTCCGTTAGGCAATATTATAAGGAATCATTCTGTAAACTTTCATTGTTATGCGGATGATACTCAACTATATTTATCAATCAAGCCTGATGAAATTAATCATCTAAATAAAATTCAAGACTGCCTTAAGGACTTAAAAACGTGGATGACCTTAAACTTTTTGATGTTAAACACGATCAAAACTGAAGTTATTGTACTTGGCCCGAATAATCTACGAAACAAATTATCTAAGGATATACTAACTATGGATGGCATTCATTTGGCCTCCAGTGAGACTGTAAGGAATCTTGGTGTTATATTTGATCAGGATTTATCCTTTAACGCCCACATAAAATCAATTTCAAGGACCGCCTACTTCCATCTACGTAACATTGCAAAAATCAGGCATATCTTGCGTCAAAACGATGCAGAGAAACTAGTCCATGCATTTGTTACTTCAAGGCTGGGTTATTGTAACTCTTTATTATCAGGGTGTACCAAGAAGTACGATACGATACGATACGATATACTTTATTGTCCCCGTAAGGAAATTCGTTCTGGGCTCCGTCCAGCAGTTCCGCATACATGTACATAATATACAAACATAGTGGACATTTAAGAGACATACACATATCATCAATCATACACCGTTTGAACAAACACAATACACGCAGACGCACATACTGACAATGGCGACCTATTGCACAACCCTCATGGCCAACATTTTAAAAAAGTACATTTCATTACATTTGACTTCGACTACATTTCATTTCCTGTCAATGTTAAGAAGTTTAACGGACATTGGTAGGAATGAGTGCTTATAGCGGTTCAGCCTGCTCTTGGGAACCCTGAATCTTCTACCAGAAGGTAGGAGCTGGAATTCTGGGTGGAGTATGTGGGTGGGATCAGACTCTATTTTGTTTGCCTGTCTGATAATGGACTGCTCATATATGTTTTGGAGAGATGGGTGTTTTTTAACCCCATAAGTCAGTCAAGTCGCTTCAGCTGATTCAAAATGCTGCAGCTCGTGTACTAACCAGAGTTAGGAAAAGGGACCACATTACTCCTGTTCTGGCTGCCTTACACTGGCTCCCTATAGAACACAGGATAGAATTTAAAATTCTTCTTCTCGCCTACAAAGCCCTTAATGGGCAGGCGCCATCTTACCTCAAATAACTCATTATACCCTACTGTCCTACTAGGGCATTGCGTTCCAAGAATGCAGGGTTGTTGGTTGTTCCTAGAGTCTCTAAAAGTACAATGGGAGCCAGAGCCTTTTCTTATCAAGCTCCACATTTGTGGAATCAGCTTCCAGTTTGTGTTCGGGCGGCAGACACCCTATCCGTTTTTAAGAGTGCGCTTAAGACCTTCCTTTTTGATAAAGCTTATAGTTAGGGCTGATTAGATTCAGCCCCTAGTTTTGCTGATATAGGCTTAGTTTGTCGGGGGACATCTTACTTCTTCCTTCTCTCTGTCTATACCTGTGTACTCTCATGTTCCGATTAACCCAGCTTCCCCAAATGTCTTTCTTTTTGGTGTCTATATACGCCGGGATCCGGAGTCATGGATGATCCTGCGCTCCTCTGTCCTGGATCGCGAGCCCTGGATCTTGAGTCGTGGCTGTGGTCCTGGATCATAGGTCCTGGATGGATATCCTCGTGGATTCATTTTCCTATTATACACACATGCATTTCCAAACATTTGGACTACCTATGTTGCAAATGTATTATCTTTTCAATTTACACACGGCATCTATTGCACGTCTGTCCGTCCTGGGAGAGGGATCCCTCCTCTGTTGCTCTCCCTGAGGTTTCTCCCATTTTTCCCTTTAAACTGTGGGTTTTTTTTGGAAGTTTTTCCTTGTACGATGTGAGGGTCTAAGGACAGAGGGTGTCATATTGTCATACTGATATTTTGTACAAATTGTAACGTCTACTGAGACAAATGTAACATTTGTGATATTGGGCTATATAAATAAACATTGATTGATTGATAGTACGATGACATCGAGATTGCATTTATTGCACACCAAAATCATGTAAACAGATTATGTAAATAACCCAATTTTTGTTCTGTGAAACTGAAAAGGATATTACATTGTTTTTGTTACTTTCGTTGCAGTTGTATGTCTTAAATGTAATTTAGGTTAACTTCCTGTTTTATTTAGATGCTTTTATTTTGAAGGCGAGTTTAAGCTGTTGACAGGAAGTTGTTGTTGCTATGGAAACACCATGACGGGGATAAGTAATATCTTCTAATCTACATATAAAGACGGAGAAAGTAAAGAATAAAGTGTATGTTTAAATGTTAGCACCCCCCGAAGAGGCACAAGCTCTTACGATGAGTCTGGATACATTCTAAATCAGGGGTATTCAACTAAAATTCAACAAGGTCCAGTTAGAGAAAATGTCCCCATGCAAAGGTCCGGAACATCAAAATGTCAAAGTTGTTTTATGAATTAGTATGATATATATTGAAGTAGCCTGTAGCTCTATCAACGTCTGCATGTAATCAACAACTGACTGCCAATCTAATAAAGAAAGTACAATTCATAAACAACAACATTTATTTGCAAATAACATTGAACTACAGATATACAGTAAATACTGTGGATATGTGTAATGTTCCTCTCGGGCTGCATTTCAAAATAAAATAGAGAAAATAAATAAAATAGCTTTTGAAAATGTGTGCATCTTTAAAGTGCTTAATTTTAGATAAATAAAATAAAGTGTAGCAGCAGCTTGAGTTTCCCTTTTTCTTTGTTAACCGTTTCACATCATGACTTAACAGTTTCAGACGATTATAGAACAATATCAGTCTTTACACATCATAACAATTGAACAGCTTTAAAGTTTCTCTTTCTTTCCCTCTTGTATTGTAGTCCCTCACTCACTTTTTGTTTTGTTCAGTGAGAGAATTGAGCTGGAGCTTGTCCTGCCAGGAGTTTAAATCTGGGCTAAAATGGTGTCAGGGCCATTCTCAAACACACATGCAGGAGCTCATTGGTTAGCCTTGGTTAGCCTCGGTTAGCCTGCACTGGAACCATATTTAGTTTTGATCCTGGTGGACTGATCATATTGGGCTTTGAGACTGCTTATTTTCTGTGACCTCAGTTCTGACTTGAGAGGGAATGTTTGGTCAAACACTTTGTGTTTTGTCCCATAGTGGCGTTTTGACACTTTTAATGAGCGCCACGGTCTCTGAGCAAATGAGACACACTGGTTCTGTGCTCCCAGTGGGCAGGATGAACATGAATGAGTCCACTCAGGGTTAAAAGCTCTGTTCTCACTGTCCACTTTCCTCTTCTTGGAGAGTGCCATGTGTAATTATTTGTCTCTCCCTGTCTGCCGCTAACACGCCTGTTCACTCTCCTCTCCGCTTCTCTCTGCCTGTATCGCTAATAATTCTCTTCACTCACTTTCCTCTCCGCTTCTCTCTGCCGCGCTCTCATCTCTTCTTCTGTGTTTCTCTCCCTGTATCGCTCACTCGTCTCTTTCGCCCCCTGTCGGCGGCGGTTAAAATAGAATCGCCCAGTCAAAATTGAAATCCCCTATTAATGTATTGATTATAGGTCCGGGTCCTTATAGGTCGGCGTCCGGATCCAGACCGCCTGTTGCCGCCTGTTGCCGCCTGTTGCCGCCTGTTGCCGCCTGTTGCCGCCTGTTGCCGCCTGTTGCCGACCCCTGTTCTAAATCATCAGTACATTCTACGACCATATTTCCTAGTGTGGTTCGGCTGCCATCGTGTGGCCTTCTGTAGGCATCGTACTTGCTTCGGCTGTTGCTTGGCTGTTGACCAAGTTCGGGGCCATCTTCGTGCGAAATTCACAATTCTATATGTGTCCATCTGGTGTCAATTTCAGGACAGTGTGACAGGGGCTTTAGGGAGAACACTTATTGTTTGTGATTGGAAAGAGCCAGCCACGAAGCACTGCTGTGATTGGTTGTTTTCGCTGCCAGTCAAGAAATGACGCTTTGTGATTGGTCAGCACCCGACAGCGCAACATGTCCCAAAACATCAGTTAGCTGTTAGCACACAGAGCTCACAGCTCCTCATATATGTTCAGAAACTGGACAAAAGTGAAACATGTACAAACCACAGACAGTCTAGCGAATACAGTCGCTGCTTTATTTCTATCATGTTGTTTGAAAAAATATATATATTATCATTCTTTTTTTTTCTTTTTTTGCCTAAATCCTACCGGCCCACATTTGTAAGTGTTCCGGCCACTACCTTTTTTTTTTTTTTTGCTTACCTAAATCCTACCGTCCCACATTTGTGTTCCGGGCTTCCGGCCACTCCCCCCACACACCCTGGGAGTGGGGTGTGTGGGAGGCTGGCTGGTGCTGGGCTGGGCCGTTTTGATAGGCTACCTATGTTCTATCTATCAGATAGTTTCACTTCCACATATCAGTGATATCAACATACCCACCACCCCATTTCCCTTCTATCAGCAGTGTTGCCAGATGGGCGGTTTTCCAGCCCAATTGGGCTGGTTTGGGTTGCATTGGGCTGGTAAAATTGGGCTTTGGCTGGTGGACAGAATTTAATCCCTGGACCACTTTTTCCCCCCCAGTCCGCCCCTGATTACATCCTAACGAAAGTTGATAGAATAGTGGAGCCAATGGTCAGGAACAGTAAGTTACATTATTCTAAATATGAGATGAATTCAATCTAATCTCACAACTCTATTTTGGTCAGATGCAATGGTGCGAGCAACAGTTTACTGTATGCAACTTAACGGCACCGGTGTATTTCATTGCAAAGATTTTCTGAAATTCACACATTTTACCTTTAACTTCCATAGTTTTATAATGGGGATCAGTCTTGCCTCCTCAGGTCCTCCATCAGGTTGCCAGGCAGTACTTAAAGGTGTATTTCATGATATTAAGTGGCCGCTGATTGTAGGAAATGATACACTATCAAGCTGTCCAATCACCTAGGAGTCAAGCTATCATGATTAGCTCCTACATCAGCCACATGAAACACCATGATAACTACCTCATGGCTGTGATAGTTAGTATACACCACATGCACAATCACATGGTAGCACTGTGACACTACAAGACTAAAACATGCATATGTCACCTGTCTGATAGCAGTTGAGTACGCAGTGAGAGGATAAAGTACCACACCAGCCCTTAAAGTCTTGATGATGACTTGCTGGAGGTACTTGTAACCTATTGGCCAATCACCAAGAAGGATATACTGTAACATATAACATGTAGATACTGTCTCATAAGGATACATTCGTAGTTTGCCAACAATATTTTCTCTTAGCAACTGAAGCACTATAAGCATTTTTATGGATACGGAGCAAGAGATGGAAAAACATTTACTTTTTCAATGTTTTAAATACATAGTTTGACATTGTGAAAAAAAGGAGCTTCAGTCAGGAGAGGAGTCAAAAGATCATCCAAAAATGTGCCTACCAACATCTCTAAAGCTTGGATCTAATTGTAATCATGTAACATTACTTAAGAGGCCACATTTTGTCAGGATGGATTAAATGTATAGCACACTGTTGCAGGTGTGACACTTCAACTCTAAACTTTATTTTGTACCCAGAGGACATTTGTTTTTTCAGCAGTGCATATTTCAATATATGAAAGACCGCAGTACAGTGAGGGGGAGGGAACGTGTCCTAAACACAAGTGGGCTAGAAGTGCAACACTGGTGACCAGTGTGCAAAAGCACAGCAGTAATAATATCTAGAACAAACGTATTGATTCATACAAAAATATATCCTAAAATCCTTACTTATGCCCTCTCAAGAGGGTTGTGCTGTCTGCATTTCAGAGACCCTGCCTTCTGTTCTTTATTTCTGTGCCATATACCAAGTCCTAGCAACCAGGTGCTTGATCGAATTCAATCATTCAAAGGCAAGCTATGAAAATGTCCGATGTACTGTAGCTCTGAGAAAAATGCAAATATAGCAAGGCGAAACAAGAGTGAATCAGGGGTTAGCCTTCGAGCACCGTAACCCTCATTTATGGGGAGAGGAGGTGACGACTTTGAATATTTAGTTTACAAAATGAAACTGACACATTCTTCTCACTGTGGCTTTGATTTGCTTAACATTTAAAAAAGGAATATGTGTGATGAAGCAATCAGACCTCGATGTCCTTGAGTCAGTTCTCTTCTAATGTTTTAATTGTGGTGTTTTCCCAGGTGTGTCTCCAGCTTCCTCAGCAGCCGGTACCGACAGGCGGCTCAGAGCTCCTTCACCGTGCGGGCCAGAGGCTCGGAACAGGACCGGAGGAGAGGGGGCCGCTGGGAGGGGTCTGAGGCCTCAGCAGGGTCAGGTCAGCCTTCATCTGCGGCCTCACCCAGTCAAGTGGACGAAAGGAAAGTGGATATGTTGAAGAGTGGATGCCTCAGCCTTTATTGAACAACTAACAGATGGAGTTTACAGAATACAGCAATCCTATGGGATTAAGCCATTCAAGATATCACATCGGCTTATCAGCGTGATATTTATGAGATCTTACACTTTATTACCTATCTGCATGGTGTCAAACATTGCTGTTTTCGTCCATGTCAAAGCCTTGCACTCTTTCTTCAGCGGGTATATTGTCATACTGCAAATTGATCATAAGGAAGCTAATGCACGCCGCCTTCAGGAGTGAGTTCAGGCTCAGGGAGGTAAAAAGAAAATGCTGGAATCACTCTCTTTCCTTAATGATGTCCACACAGTGACAATGGGGCGCCGCTCTGATTAGTGTCACCTGTCCTTGTGCATCTCATCAGCTCCATTATGGCTCCATCTCCCATGCTTCTTCTGCTAATTGAATAGCCTGTGAAGTGGTGACGAGGACGGGGGCGAGAGCAGCGTCTGTCCCACTGCTGCTTCACAAATGAGAGTGAAGCTTCCCAGTGAGACACTACTGAGGCTCTTAAAACATAAACCATTATCATACAGATGGAAAAGATGCAAACAAGTAGCCCTCATGTTATATTAGTGTCATATCGTCTACGGATTATGTTATCTGTAACAGCTTTCAATTGGCATCTAGTGTTTCAGAGGGCCAATATGCTGCACTGCACATTTCTTTAGTGTATCAGAATGAGTGTTAATATTAGACATAGGCAGAGGTTTGATATGTTGAAAATGTGCCTACTTGGAAAGGAAATATATGTCGTTCAGTACTCTGCAGCGGAGCTTGAGTTAGCACAAAGACAAGGGGGAAAAAAGCTTGGTCAATAGTAATAAAAGTCTAGTCTAGGACATCTTTCACTAATAAATCAACAATGCACACCTTGTTCGTTTCATTCATACAAAAATGAGAGTGTTAGAAATGGCAATTCTAGTATATTTCCAAATTGCCCCCAACATTTTTTTTTATTGTCAACATATCCCATACAAAAATGATGGTTCCATTTCTGATCCAGTGGTCACCTGCTGCTTGCGTGTTTGTCTGAGTATGTACATATTTGGTGGTTCTTGTTCTAATGTAGAATGCATTTGGAGGGACCTTCTGTCAAGGAATCACAATTTCATTTAGTTGGACAATCCCATGAGCTCCTGGCCTTAAAGACATAGAGAAGATAGAAACTGGCCTCCAAATAGGTTGTTTGAGAATGGCCACTAACCTCCAAATCTATGAGATGATTAAGACTGGTCCAAATGATGATGCTGCAGCAGAGAGGTTGGTGGATCAGTTCAATGATGTCCTCTCCCATTTTGCAGATGCAGCTGTTTTCAGGAGATTTTCCATGAAGTTTCTCTGGGTTTTTACCAATCCTCCAGCAAGGACTGTCCCACTTGCTTGACCTGCTCTCTTGATCCTTGCTCTGGAAACATCCTAGATTCCAATTAGGCTGTTTGCAAAACCGCCCCTTTAGAGATCAGACCACTGTGGAATCCACCTCTTGCTTTAACCATTAGGCAGTAGTGGCACGAATGAAACCCTTCCCCAAAGTACTTTGTTGAAGTGTGGTCTTAGGAACCTCAGAGGAACCGAGAGGCTGTCCAGAGAACACCGTACTGGACGTTTTCTATAAATCTTGCATAGACGCTCATTAAAGTCACAGTGTGTCCTCTAGATTAAGGTTTTGTGAAGATGTGTGGAAGACAAAGAGTTTGAGAATCTTCCCAAACAACAAGTCTAGGCATCAAAATAACTGAAATGATGTCTTAAGGCAGAGAAAATGGCGTTCTGCAGTGGTTGCTGTGAGTTCTCTCAGAAAAGAGTACACTCAAAGATAAATAAGATTGCAATGACAATGGGTAACATGAGAAGCACGGGAAAGCTTAAATGCTCCAATGGGGGTGGCCAGAAAGAAGGAAGAATGCTCCGTCAGTATCAGGCAGTGCTAATGAGCTAAAGGTTTATTACAGTGTGTGTGGTGCCTGTGTGAAGCCAAATAAGCGACCTTGAGGTTATGAAAGGCGCTATATAAATTGAAGTTATTATTATTATTATAAGAATATGGCCTAGACGGACTACAGGCACAGGTCCTTAAAGAGCCAATTAAAGGGAGTCTTTACAAGGTCATTCCAGTCACACACAGCGCCCAAACAAGGGAACATCTCAATCATTGAGGCCAGTCCCCGAAAAACTCTATGATTTTCAACCAACCAACATCACTCCTGTTCTTTGTAAAACCGTCGGTGGTGTTAAAGCTAGTCCTCAAAATACTCAAAATACTCAAGTAAAGTATACTTGTACTTTTCCATTTCCACTACAATTCAGAGGTAAATATTGTACTTTTAATCCACTACATTTATCTAATACCTTTAGTAACTTTGCAGATATACATTAATGATTAACAATATGATCAACACTTAAATAACACTTAGTTGGACCAAATTCACCAGCTACCCTGCATTAAATAAAGTTATTAAAATGAGTTCCTCCTTTACCAGTTTGATGAACACATCAATACATCAATAATTCTAATCAAAACATATCATACATATGATTGTGAAATGGCCCAGTTTGCTTAATAAGTACTTTTACCTTTTATACTTTAAGTATATTTAGATGCCAATACTTCTGTACTTTTACTTGAGTAACATTTAGAATGCAGGACTTTTACTTGTAACAGAGTATTCCTACACTCTGGTACTTTTACTTAAGTGCAAGATTTGAGTACTTCTCCCACACCTGATGGTATGAATGTTGCCCTGCTTTGATATGTAAGGATTTCATTGTGTGGGTTGTTGTTGACTCAATGATATTGGGGTTAATAGTGGTGTTATTTGTCTTTCTATCTGACAACCATTAGTGGAACAACACCCGACCCCTTCCTCCTCCTGTACGCAATCATTTGAGATGAAAGTGAGGGTTTTTAATATGCAGATGACACGGCCTTAGTTGGCCTTTGTGTCTGGCACACACTCTCTTCAGGCTCGGTGCAAGAGAAACAATTCAATGTTGATTGCACTTAAGATATAATCATTTGTGCCAAGCAGGATTTCAGAAGAAAGCCAAATGTATTTGACATCATCGCACAGACTGACGACCAATTTAACTGAAAAGATGAACTATATTTAAGAAAATGCACACATGGCTTTATTTCGTTAGAACACAACGGGCAAGTCAGTGAAAATGTTTACAAAACCCTGGTTGAGAGTGACTGTTTGAACTGCGAGCTGCAGAATGAGATGGAAAGGATAGTTGGCATCGCCAGCGAAATAATTGGGACGCCCCAGCTTTGTGAGCTATGAAGCATCAGGACAACAGCATTCTCAATTTCATATTCAGACCATTAATATACAAGCAAACAACTATTTGCCATGTCAAAAGAGAAAGGGAGGCTTTAACCAAACATTGTTCCAAGAAATAATTATATTCCAAGTACAATCAGCATTTTAAAGTTTAAAAAAATGACAGATCTTGCCACAAATCTTCCGCCACAGTATTTTGTTTAAGGCTTAAAGCTGTTTAAGGTATTTACCTGTGATTTTCTTTTTGAGCACTGTAGTATAAACTTTACTTTCTCAGTGGTATATTGTAGCCAGATGTGTTCTTTATAATACTTGTTTTATGTTACCTGTTGTTGTGCCGCTTTAATGTGTTGGTGTGCCACCAACAATTTTGCAGTATGGTGTACAATGCACTTGTATTGTATTCTCTTTTAAACAAAAATGTTCCTTTACAACTACCACAATAATGATGTGATGGAGAATAAAGACATTTTTAAAGAGTATACTCTTTTTTAAACAGCTGTGCATTGTAGTTTTAATAAAGCTTAACTCTTAACTGTCTTTTCTTCTTTGGGACTATTTTCAGCAGCGGATTAATCCACAGGTGGTGCTTTAGTGAGTAACTGGGGCAGCAGGAGGTGCATGTGGGATATATCCAAATGAAACTGCAGTGTGTGTTCACGGTACTGAAGGAATGTGGTCGGTGTGGCTCTTTCTGTTTGTAATAGTTTGGGAACACATTGAAGCTCTGTGCCACAGAGGAACAAGATACATCTGTGGAAACACAGATACATATTTTGAGCAGAATCATTTCACTTTTGGTTTTGGGCTTCTCATGGGATTTGTTGATATTGAGAATAATAAAGAATATCAACAGCATTATCCTTTGTGCATGGGTACAGCAAATGTGTTCATGCTCTTGAAAATCCCTGTTGTAATTTATGACATGTTGACATTGAGATTAATGGCTGAGAGCTCTCCTTGAGACAATTATGCAAAATAATCCAAACACAAACACTCTGACATCAAGTCCCAAACCATTCACCACGCAATAACCTGATGTCATCATCCGGGTCATTTTGTCCCCCAGTTATACTATCGTATGTTTGTTATAAATGTGCTGTAAATAGATTATCCTCTGAACTGTGTTTTAATGAAGTTGTAATATGAAATATCTGAAAGTCTGCCATAGACCATCATTGAACTATTACATGGTTAAAAAACTGTTGGTACAAATGAAAACGGGGACAGGTCTCTGTTTGATGTTTGCACTGACTACTCTCCAGGTCTGTGCGTTTAGTCAAAGGAACATACATAAGATATTTTCCAGATCTGCAAAGAAAACCTTGAAATATAATGAGCCTTTTATTTTGAGTGGATAAACAGTGGCAGCTGTGATGCAGGGTGGTGTTGGTGCTCTGCTGCTCTGCCTGAGCCGAGGACGCTAATATGGAGGATTCTGCTCCCTGTGCAGCTCATCCTCTCACCCCCCTCCGTCTCACCCCCCTCCGTCTCACCCCTCTCCGTCTCACCACTCTCCGTCTCACCACTCTCCGTCTCACCCCTCTCCGTCTCACCCCTCTCCGTCTCACCCCTCTCCGTCACACCACTCTCCGTCTCACCCCTCTCCGTCTCACCCCTCTCCGTCTCACCCCTCTCCGTCTCACCCCTCTCCGTCTCACCCCTCTCCGTCTCACCACTCTCTGTCTCTCCTCTCCATCTCACCTCTACGTCTCTCCTCTCCATCTCACCCCTCAGTCTCACCCCTCTCCGTCTCCCCTCTCTGTATCACCCCTCCGTCTCACCCCTCTCCATCTCACCCCTCCGTCTCACCACTCTCCGTCTCACCCCTCTCCGTCTCACCCCTCCGTCTCACCCCTCTTCGTCTCACCACTCTCCGTCTCACCACTCTCCGTCTCTCCTCTCCATCTCACCTCTACGTCTCTCCTCTACATCTCACCCCTCTCCATCTCACCCCTCAGTCTCACCCCTCTCCGTCTCACCTCTCCGTCTCACCCCTCAGTCTCACCCCTATCTGTCTCACCCCTCCGTCTCACCCCTCTCCATCTCACCCCTCCGTCTCACCCCTCTCCGTCTCCCCTCTCCGTCTCTCCTCTCCGTCTCACCCCTCCGTCTCCCCTCTCCGTCTCTCCTCTCCGTCTCACCCCTCTCCATCTCACCCCTCAGTCTCACGCCTCCGTCTCACCCCTCCGTCTCACCTCTCCGTCTCTCCTCTCCGTCTCACCCCTCCTATCACCTCTCTCCGTCTCCCCTCTCCGTCTCCCCTCTCCGTCTCACCTCTCTCCGTCTCCCCTCTCTGTCTCCCCTACCCCTCCGTCTCCCCTCTCCGTCTCACCCCTCCGTCTCACCTCTCACAGCAAAGTGACTCTCAGCTGTGTGCCACCTCAGCCCTTTCTATAGACACCACAGAAGAAGTCCAGCAGTATCCCCCCACTACCTGCTGAATGCCACAGCGACAGGACTGCAGAGGCTCCAGTGTCCCCATGCCTGTGTGGTTCTGGGCTTAATGTGAGCGTGTGGGGCCAGATGGACACTTTCATGAGTGTATGAGTGTAGATTATATTGCAGGCTATATCTGGGACTCCACATGGTACAGCAGACTGTAGGAGAGGCAGGTGGGGGGGGGGGGAGGGGGGGGGGGCATCTACACCCACCGACAGGGCACTGCCGCCATGACACACCTAAAGGTTACTGCACACAGAGGTGGGAGGAGTAGGTAGAAGTAGAAGTACTCAGATATTGTACTTGAGTAAAAGTAGAAGTACCAGAGTGTAGGAATACTCTGTTACAGTAAAAGTCCTGCATTCAAAATGTTACTCAAGTAAAAGTACAAAAGTATTAGCATCAACGTATACTTAAAGTAACGACAGTAAAAGTAGTCGTTGTGCAGATTGGTCCATTTCAGAATAATATATATGATATGTTTTATAATGATTGATCATGAAAGTGTTCTCAAAGCTGGTGAAGGTGCAGCTAGTTTGAATGACTTTGTATACTGCAGGGTAGCTGGTGAATTTACTCCAGGTGGAACTAAAGTCTGATTTAACACTTGATTATATTTCACATCATTCATCCACATCTGTAAAGTAACTAAAGGTATTAAATACATGTAGTGGAGGAAAAGTACACCATGTACCTCTGAACTGTAGTGAAGTAGAAGTACAAAGTAGTATTAAATGGAAACAAGTAAAGTACAAGTCTCTCAAAATGTGACTTAAGTACAGTACTTGAGTAAATGTACTCACCTCTCACAACGCAGCAGCAGCTCTCAGGTGTCAGCTGGGACTCTTTACAGATCCTCCATCCAGCAAACGCTTTCCCCAAAAAAATATTTCCCCGTTATACACAGTTTGAGAACAATACTGGCTGTGGTGTCTTGCTCAAGGACATTTTGTAATGTGGACAAGAGGAGCCACCCCACTCCAATGATTAATGGCCTACCTACTCTACCACCTGAGCAGCAGCTGCCCATAATATGAACATGCCACCACCAGCCACACATTAGCTCATAGTGCTACGTTCATTGAGGGCAGTGTTTATCAGCGGGTCAAACAGGCAGACTGCAGACCATAGAGAGTCATACTGTATGTCAAGAGAAACAATAAAACAATAAGGTAAGGGATTAATCAAGCAACAGTTATCAATCTACAGCTATTTTAATCATTGTTCAATCATTTCAAGAAGTATCACCTCAATCAAGCAAAACTTTATTATATAGCACTTTTCAAACAAGAAGGTAACAGAAAGTGCTTCACAAATCACAAAGAAAGTATACCCCTCCCCTTCCCAGCTAATAAATACCAAGTAAAACAAGTTGTTGTTTTTTATCACTTGAAACCAATAGAAGTTAATAAACACAGGGCTGAATAAAACAACAATAACATAAATAAATAAAAATAAAAATAAATAAGAACAGAATAAAAAAGAAAAAGGAACAAATATAAATGTTATAGTTAATTAAAAAAAATGTTAATAAGCCATATTAAAAAGGTGGGTCTTAAGTTGGCTCTATCTGCAGTAAAATCTAAAATTGAGAATTAATATGCATTCAAAACGCTAAGAGGCAAATCGTGATCGAATCATGAAGCCAGCAAAGATTCATCACAACATTTGCAGATATACAGGTTATTGTAGCGAAAAATGTAAAGAGGCCCTCCTTCACTCCATTGTAATGATTCCTATTATCTGACATATAATAGACTAAGCAGCAATTACAAAACATTACTTACACTGACAGAAACATCCTTTGTTGGTATCACAGCCACAATGAGCTTGTCTTTTTGCACTAATAAACATTTGCATATCATGAAAATCTTCCCATTCAATTAAAATCAAATCAAGTTTTATTTATATAGCACATTTATAAACTATTTTTGGTCGAGCCAAAGTGCTGTACATATAATAAAATTAGCCTACAGTAGAGACACTTTACAGCAAATACAACAGCACAGATTGTTCAGAATATCAGTATGAGAAAAACTACACCCTCTGTCCTTAGACCCTCACATCGTACAAGGAAAAACTTCCAGAGAAAACCCACAGTTTAAAGGGAACATGGGAGAAACCTCAGGGAGAGCAACAGAGGAGGGATCCCTCTCCCAGGACGGACAGACGTGCAATAGATGCCGTGTGTAAATCCAAGAGATAATACATTTTACAGCATATAGACCGAATGTTAGGAAATGCCTGTGTCTGTAATAAGAAGAGGAATCCACGAGGATGTCAGCTACAATCCTGTGGAAGCCATCAGGGAAGCAGCATGGCGAGACCCAAGGCAGGACCACAGAGACAGGTTCAGCCACGACCCGAAGTCCACGACTTAATCCAGAACTCAGGATAGAGGATCCAAGACACAGGACTACAGCAAGAGGATCAGCCTCGACTCCGGATCCCGGCGTAGATATAGACACAAAACAAGAACACATTTGGCTGGGTTAATCGGAACAAGAGAATACACAGACACAGACAGAGAGACGGAAGAACAAGCATTCCCTTAGAATAGGTTGAGGGCAAAGGGTAGCAAGTAAGAGAATAAGAAACATAGGTGGAGAGGCACACTCAGGGAACAAGGTCCCCACTGGAGCCTTAGTTGGAAGTTGATGAGAGATAGGGAGGTACACTGTGTCTACAAATCGTAACACCAATCACCAATCAATATACTCAATAAGATACTGAATGTGTTTCAGTAAAAAATGTGAATCTTCAAATTAAAATATTAAACGTATACATTGTCAAATTCAAAACATTACATTAAGAAGTAAAATTCTGGTTGCTGCCCAAATTATTATTAGTATTTATAATACGCCTGACAGATATCAGATTGAACTGATGCCAGGGCCTTTGTGAAATCAGAGCTCATTAGCCGAGTCCATATCATGATGCGCTCCATCAGGAGAGATGGACCTGGCTGCTGGGATCCAGAGTCACATGGCACAGCGTCAGACCGCATGTGAACACCAGATCTGCTTTGAAGCCCCAACACTCAGATCTGGATCCGCTTGTCAGAGAGCCAAAAGTCCCGGGCTGTGAGAGACGGGGGATCTGCTTTTCAGTTGGCTACCTGTTGAGGAGGATTAAACGAAATACAGATGGTGTTTACATATTTAACAAACGAAGGCAATCTCTCTTCTGATCCTGGAAAAAACATTTTCTACCATGAGAGGTTGTAGTTAGAAGTGGCAAAATAACTTGTAACTATGTTGGAAAAATGCCGCAAAGGGCCTCCTTGGAAGCCCCTAAACATGGTAAAGTTCCCTTTAAGGTGCCCATTCAGTAAAACAATTATTCTTAAAGCCTTCTATGATGCCCTTTAATGAAGAACATTTGATTAAAATCCCTCAAGAGTGCCTATAAAATTAAGAAAGCATGATAAATCTGGAGCATTTTTTTTCATTTTTACCTCTGCCTCTCACATGTTGAAGTCTGCCACTGAACTGTGGCTGTGAGGTAGTTTGGGGTCCTCTGACTGGTAGGTTGGTTCGATCCCAGGAGTCAACTTCCTTGGGCAAGAAACGGTGGGTTACGTATTGTAACCCTAGTTACATAAGCACAGGCGGAGCCCTCTACTGGACTCTATGGGTACTACCTCTCAACCATACTATGCGAGCATTCATCAACTGAAATATCTATAACCGTAGCCGGCCCCCTGGGGCAGGCCTACCTGAATGCGCGCGCAAGCCCACCGTATATAAGGCGGCCTCGCCTCCTGGCTGTCATCCCACACTTCTCTTCAGCGAGCAGCATAGGACAGACAGGGCCCTGAGTAGAGGGCTCCGCCTGTGCTTATATAACTAGGGTTACAATACGTAACCCACCGTTATATCTCACTTAGACTGGGATACATGCAATCATTTTATTGGAACGTGTCACAACAGATGCATCATACAGGGAGGAGGCGGGATTCGCCCTTGCATCCTGGGTGGAGAAAGTGACTCTCTCCGCCGGGACGCTTCCTCCCACCGCCAGTCAGCTTCTGGAGGATGGTGCACCCCACCCAGAAGCCCTTTGCTGAGGCGGAGCCGGAGCAGGAGCCTGTCGGCGTCGGTCAGCCCGTCCCAGCGAGTGCCGGTATTGAGCGGAGGGAGAGGGAGCAACGGGAGCCACGGGGGCTCTATACCGGCGCCTCTCTCTCCGTCTTACCACCGCCGGGCGCTCTCTCCCCCAAGGAAGAGCCTCAGGACGAGCCAGCGGCAGCATGCGGCTGAGCTGCGCCCTCTCTTCCTCCAAGCTACTTAAGCGCTGGGTGACCGAGGTGATCGACCCGAAGAACCCTTCCCTGGATACGGGGGCCCCAAGGAGATCATCCCGGTCCTTTTTGGACAGTGCGGTCAGACCCAGCCACAGGTGACGTGACGCCATTGTGGCCAGGGACACCACAGGTCCAGCTGCGCTAGCCATATCGTGGACCAGATTATTTCTCTGGCCCACGCCGCGCTCCGAATAATCACTCCCGTCCGGAGTCGGGGAGGCCCTGCATAATCGATAATCGGCGAGACACCCAACACGCCGAGATTACTGGCCGCTGCTGCCATCTGCGCCCCGAGCCTGAACATCTTATCCAGATAGGATTTCAAGGTCACGCGGCAGCAGGGTGCAGAGGCTTCCTCCCCTCTGCCCACCCGGCTGCCTGCGGAAGCAGATGGGCCGCCAAGCTCTCATCAAGGGGGGGAACACCGGGACACTCCGTGTCCGAGCGGCCCTGCACCCTGAGAATTCCCGCCCACGTTGCCACTAGAGCCTTTGTTCTCAGTGGCTGTCGCCACTGGCGACTCACCGGCCTTGGTGGCAGCGGCGGGGGAAGCGGTAAGCCTACACGCTCCGCCGCCATAGTCATCACCGCCGGGAAGTCATCACCGCCGGGAAGTCCTGCCGCGCAGACCTCTGCTGTGGATCCTCCTGGAGGCCAGGCCCGGAAGCATCAGACAACGAGGTGTTGTCATCGTCTTACTCCTCGACGAACGGAGCTGCCCGGCCCGCTGGCATGGCGAACACGAAGGGCACCCCAACATCCTGCTCCTCCATCTCCACCACCACCCGGTCCTCCGCCTCTTCCGGCGAGACATACTGCTCCTGGAAGTGCTCCAGACGCCGGCGGCGGCTGAGCCGCGGGATCAGGCGGTAGGCGTTACAGGCCGGGGTCTGGATCAGGCCGGCCGGTTCTCTGAATATTAGCTTCCTTGAGCAGGTGGCCCCTATAAATGTATATGTATAGCGCTTTGAGGAGACGTAAAGACTGGATAAAGCGCTGTGTAAAATCCAGTCCTTTTACCATGAACAGTTCTGGAGCATTTCTTCAATCATCACCATTTGGAATAATACCTTTCTCTTAGTGTTCCTCATGAGTCTCTGGCTGCAGACAGGAAGTCATGCAAGATGTTTTTTCTGGCCTGTGACAGAATCACATGTGACCTTGAGATCACCTCTGGAGGACGGAGGCTGCTCTCTGGGTTGAGTCTGATCCGGCGGGTCGACTTGAATAAATACAACTGAATTACCAGCTGCCGTTTGCGTGCTCCAGGATGCAGGGTGGCATGTGCACACCATTACAACAATGATAAGGATATCTGCATGGTCTGTGTTAAAGGAATTACACATAGCACACAGAGCCTTTAAGAGAGTCTGACAGTTGTGCGCACACTAGCAACTTAGTATGACATGAGAACGTGGCTGCAGAACGACTCGCTGCCTGGCCCGAGTCGGGGCCCTGGCTCACTGAGGAAACAAACAAAAAAGGACAGTGTTATTGTGATGCAAATGACCACAGTATTGTGCTTTAATAATGCACTAATACGTCCCTTTTGTGCAGATAGCATCACAAGATGCACAATAACACAAAATGATGTCCTCCGAGGTTCTTTAAAGCGATATCACATCAAACCCTGACACTGCAGGAAGTGCTTACTGCCTGTCCAACTGCTTTTGTCTCCGGCTTTGATAAAAGCAGATGAAGGATAGAAGGCTACTTTGAATCCTGGCCACTATAGGACCTCCCATTTGCATTATATTATGTATATTGAATTCAGCTCCATCCTAACGCTTGAATGTAAACTGAATTTAGGTCTTTGAGGAGGAAGTGTTGCAGCTTAAACGCAGGACACGTGGCAAGGTGTCCGATAACTGTGTCTCCACCTGTAATCTGATGCCGCTGAGAGGAACGATCGGCCTCACTTCTGCGGGGTGATTTATGATTGAGGACATGTTAATAAAAATATCAAAACAATCTGAGCTCTGGAGGGGAAGATACCGGTCCGCTATGTACATCATGCTCGACAGGCCTGTGCAGGGACGCCTGCTCGCTGATATTATGCTCGTATGGATGCCCCGCTGCCCTGCTCCTGAATACAATATGCAGCTGTTGTTTGTTTTTGGGAGGGTCGGGGGGGGCAGTAGCACTACTCACACAAGGTGACATTTGCAGGAACATGTGCACTTACAGCCTGAGGTGAACCAGTACGGTCCGAAAGGAAACAGGAATGGTTTTCATCCTTTACATTGCACACCAAAGAGCTGATATGAGTCTTTAATTTGGGCCCAATGGAGTCAAATGCACTCAGTGGAACGGGGTGTTTCTAAATCTCCTCTTACTAAAGGATGCATATCCTAACTCACTGGAGAGACACACTCAATAGTTCATTAAACACCCTGAATGACTGGATGAGAAGATGTAGCTCTGTGTTCACTTCTCACAGATCTTTTTCCCCCTCCCTCTCGCCTTTGATGGATTTATATTGAGTATGGGCGTGGACGCAGAGTCATTAAGTACGTGTTAAAAGATGCTGCAGGGATGTAGCTTGTAATACTCACTCAATTCCATTCCAATATCGCTGTTCCTGAAATCTCAGTGATGTTCTGTCCTCATGTCTTGCCCAACACAAAATCATCACAAAGTACTCGGTCAGAAGAAAACAAAATCTGAATCATGGAATTCGCTGCAGACGTTGTTACTCTGATGCAGAAGGAAGCCTTGATTCGAAAGTCCTTTACACTTAGAATGGCTTTGTGATGTCTTCAACAAGTTGCTGTAATAATTTGCTTGTTTTAATACAGCAATGTGTTCTCTTCAGCTACCTCGCCATGTCATTTCTGTATGTGATGTCATTTTTTCAGTAAGCTAAGACTGTCAGATGTCAGAAGTGAAGCAGCTGAAGCCTTGGTTGCCCAGACGCAGTGTTGAGTAAAGTGAGGGCTTAGCAGCCTTTTAGTGTGAGATCATTCCATTCACACAGCTGCACAGCTCCACATGTGTCAGTGATGTTTCCACTTGTCAAAGTGTGTTTTCTTCAGATTGCCTCTGACCTTTTAAATTGAAGTCAATGGGGAGATGCTTAGAGGACACTTCTGGTTTACAACAACTCTACTTTGTTTGCTTATATTCTTTAACATGAGAGCAACCAATCAGGATATGTTCTTTCTATGTCATGGCCCCGCCCCTTTATGGGTGAAAATATCGGCTGTCATTTTACTGCCGGTAAATATAAAGTCTGATGTCTTTGACGGTGAGATAAATAATAATTAAGAATTCCATCCTTTTTTTTTCTACAAGGAGCACAAATACGATGGTCAGTCGGGCAAACATTACAGCACGTAATTGGAAATCGATGACTTGTGTCAATATGGTAAAATAAGAAGCAAAAAGGGATGGATTCAGGCTCACTGGAACTGGGGTTTCCTAGGCTTGTCAGTGTTTTATATTTAAATGCATTATTGACAGACCGGGTCCATTCGGATAAATGTTGAATCTTTTTGTTGTTTGACATGCAGTACACCACATTGCAGCTTTTAGTTTAGATCATATTTTCTGCTTGGTGTTGATTCTTTGTTTTCAATGGAAAGGAGAAGGGCCCGTTATTTCACCATCAGGGACGTAACACTGCTCTCATTTATTGGTTATGACACAATTGTATTCACCAATTAAATTGCTAAGACGTGGGAACACGG
This sequence comes from Gymnodraco acuticeps, assembly GCF_902827175.1. Classification (NCBI taxonomy): domain Eukaryota; kingdom Metazoa; phylum Chordata; class Actinopteri; order Perciformes; family Bathydraconidae; genus Gymnodraco; species Gymnodraco acuticeps. Next base: position 2,761,435 of record NW_022990981.1, read on the forward strand.
CCTCATCCCTACAATGAAGTCTGACGTCGTGTAAACCAGTCAACAGAGGAGCCGTTTTCCAGTTGGTACAACTAACATGTAGTTTATTGAAATTGAATACAATGCAACCCCCATCATTTAATGGCGAACACATTTGTGATCAGTCAGTGTTCCTTGTGTGTGTCTCTGCTGCCACACTGAAGGAACATGAGTCACACGGTACCGTACAGGATCAGTGTGCTGTCAGATGGCTGATCATTCTGATGTATTCCAGGATGGACTATTAGAAAGACAACTATTGCTCCACCATTACCAGTCCAACAGCAGGCTGTGAAGACATGGTGCTACCTTTGTGGCCTTCACTTTGCTGTCAGACACCCCAGACTCGATGGGCAAAAACTGTCATTTTACCTTGCAGGAACACAGGAGTAATTGTTCTATAAATGCATCAGTCGGTTAGTTAGTTTGTGTTATTGTGTGACTTTCGTGACTCAACTGACCCTGAAAAACAACAAATGCAGACAGAATTAAAAACAATGTGATTGATGCACTGGTAAATCAGCAACTTCTACACTCCAATGCAAAGTAATATTACATCTTTTGTCAATGCAGTCTGGTGGTTTTGAAGAAAGCATTTAACAGATTTGGTTCCCCAGTTGAAAAGGACTTGGTAAATATAAAGATAATGATATGAATTTGACTGGTCAAAATTTACTGTAGGGGAAACATTCACTATGGATACGTAGGCCTTCCCCATACAACCCTTCTGATGCTTTTAGTTGCATTTTAAAAAATGCTCATCACTGATTTTTAGCAATTTCAATATGTCCTCAATTAACTTGGTGTCATTTTCACCAGTTGATGACTTAAACTATGGATATAAGACTCAGAACAGTGCAAATCTCCATCAGACACGTCTTCTTCCCCTGCGAAACAAAGAAGAGATGAATCTCCCTAAATTGAGGGGGTGTGGCTCAGTGCACTGATCTTCATATCAGGGGAGCACAGGTTCAAACCCCACTGCAGTCAGCATGTCGTTGTGTCCCTGAGACACTTCACCTCAAAGTGCTCCTGTGGGGATTGTCCACAGTACTGAGTATGTAAGTCGCTTTGGATAAAAGTGTCTAACAAGTGACATGTAATGTAATGTCCCGACAGGCTCCCTTACAGCCAAGATGGTGATGAAGAATAAAAAAGGGGATATTGTATCCTGCCTAACATTAGTGGATTATAACATATTGGGGTTGGAATTAGATGAGATAGCAGGTGCTCAAATGCAGAATTAATTAAATTGCAAAATGAGATCAAACCTGCCTATGTTTGTCGGGTGTTAAACCACGACAAGATACACACACACAACACAACACATTATCTCCCTATAGGATTACGCATTGTGAAGATAATGAATCAAAATGATGATTAAATAGGTAGGTGCTTTGGAAAGTTGCCCAAACTGGTGATTTGTGACACTTTAGCTGATGATATGGGGTTTTCACAACAGTTGACTGCTAATAATTGACAAAAACGAGTGTGTGTTGAGTCTGAAAATCCTATTCCTGAACCATTTTCACCCTCCCCTACCATAACCAGTTCGCAGTTCGTTTTTGCAGCACTGCCTTTATTGATTTCAAATGATCTAGTTTTGAATCAGCAAAAACATTCCTTCTAGATTTCGCCCAACATGAGCTGTCGCACCCTGACACTGGCAAACTGAGACTTGTATAAATGTCAAGAGAGATGTGTCCTCCTTTTGTTCGCTGCAGAATTTGCCAGCAGCTCATTTCCTCCATGAGCACATTAACAAAGCAGTTAATTCTATCATTAATTAAAAGGAATCACAATTCAGTGAACACTTCAAATTAATCTTTGGAGATTTGCTCTCACACAATGGGAGCATTCTATTTCCTTTGTCTCTTCGAAGAAGTTCCAGCTCCAGAGGCATGTTGTTTTTTCCCCTCGTAATTTATGTCAGTCTGGTTCTGTGTAGCTCCGTTAGCAAAGCATGTCACCAGCACTGCCAGGTTTTACAGTGTGATTGCAAAGGGATCCAGCCATGCAACACATGAATACACTCGTAGCATTAGCAGGGTGCTAACACAGGAGGCAACGTGTTTGTATAATAAAGGGGAAATACTAAATCCAATGATTTGAAGTGGATGGTTTGAGTTTTTGAAGTGGGGTTTAATGAGGTTCTTATTTAGCAACACAGAAGAATACATATCAGCTTAATAGTTCACTGTAATTACATTACTTTGCTGTCAGACACCAGACTCATCGACAAATACAGTGTTTTTATATCGCAGGAACACTGGAGTTACTGCTCTGCATCAATCCTATAGTTAGTTTGTGTTATTGTGTGACTTTGGTATAACTGAACTGACCATTTAAAACACCAAAGTCATGCAGTAACTAAAATTACCGCAACTTCTACACTCCAATGCAAAGTAAAATCACGTCTTTTGTCAATGCAGTCTGGTTGTTTTGAAGAAAGTGTAAATAACAGATTTGGTTCCCTGGTTGCAATGGACTGTGTGATTATACCGGATATTAATGTAGTGTGTCTAAATATGCTATGCATTTCACATAACTTTATTACGTGAGTTGAAAGCAATAATATTAAGTTGAACCCTAATATTTTTTATTTGAACTTAAAATAATTTCTTTCAACTAACCTAATACAGTAATCTGTTGACATAAAACATTTAATTAAAGTCAACATTTCAGTTTCTTCAGTTAGGTAACACACTGACTATGGAGTCCCTCATACAAACCATCCTTACTATCCCTTTCATTTGAATTAATTACATTTATTTTGCCGTACATTTGTTACATGTCGTTACATTAAATAAAGCGCCTGAGTTCACGTGAACTTCATCCGAAAGGCAATGTTTTTGTACTGAATCCCACATCTCGTCTAGAATCCTGCAGTGAAATGTTTTCTCAGCAGCAGAGTGCGATGTGGCCGTTGGCCTCGGTGAGCTGTTTATCTCTCTTGTCACTGGAGTTGTGTTATAAATACCCTGCGCTCGGCGTGTCCACAGTAAGAAGCCACTTGGAGGGTGATAAGGTGCTAATTAGCAACAGTTAGCGGAAGTAAAAAAAAACACATGAGCAGAATGAAGCACATCTCTCCGTTGCCGCTGAGCGTTCGCCTCCGCTCGCACACACCACATCCCCTTTATTAACACTGTGTACAAGAAACTCTCTGTTGTCTTCCTTCCAGGCAAGCCAGGTCTGACAAATTAAGGCTGTGGAGTCATTAGATTAAGATAAGAACTTATCTTTTACTCTGAGACAGACTTTTATCTATTCTATTTTTTTCTCTCCCATCTCCTTGGTTCCCTCTCCCCCCTCATTCACTGTGAGATTGTTAGAGTAATTGGGATGTTATGTGACCGGAGAGGCCAGATAAGTTTTTAACCCTGTCATGGATTAACCTTTCATGTCGGAGGTAGGTCAGGGAATGTGCAGAGGAGACATGTAAAGACTCATTTAAGGGGATCTTGATGTATTATTGTTGGAATAAGGCTTGTTTCTGTGCAGGTACATGTGCAGGGAGGTCTGGATATGACTCCTGTATGCTGTCAGGGGTTATTAAAGCATGGCGTGTATTCTCTTAGGGTCGCTGAGCAAGACTGCTGTGGTGTCTTCATCTCCGACTACATCGCTTAGAAACGTTCAACCAGGTTCTCATCACAGAGCTATTTTAAATGACCTTTTAAAGTTAATCACAGCCGAGCCCTGTTCAGTTTAAAGAGGGTATGCGTCAAGAAGGGGAATAAAAGCTCAATATCGTTCATAATATAATCCGCAGCAGGATAATTAGGTCTCTGAACATCAAATCAACAATCACCATCAGCCTCTCTGCTTTGTCTCAGAGCTGTGTTTGCATTTGACCCAATCTCTCAGGCTTCTGTGTGCTTTGTGCGTTATTAATATCTAAGAGAAATGTCACAGCCCCGAGCAGCATGATTAGAGCTGTGAGTTTTATTATACTTCAAAGCAGAACATATAAAAAGCACCTGAAATAAATGAGTTAGACCCTTATGACAGTGCATAGCTATGATGCCAGTGTTTATAATCCTTTTGTTTTAAAGGTCATTGCACCACCTCGTTGATATCTAGACGTTTCTTTGAAGCACTAATTGTGTCTACATTCTTGACCACTTTGTCAGACATCTCCGCAATAGAGCTGAGATCCAGAGGAGTGTGTGCTGCTTGTTTACTGCGATCAAGATAACAAGGACAAGTCTGTGAAATAACGAAGGCCGGGCTGATGCGGAAAACACTATATTTTCCATTTTAATGGTGTTTAAGCGTGGAAGCCGGAGGAAGCCGGAGGAAAGATAGCTTGAAAAATGTAACTAAAGGATCGGATTCAGTGGGATCCAAATGGCAAGGGTAGCTGTTGGGCACGCTGACGTTACTTTGATGTGAGCTATAACTAGCTTTAAGCTGGGCTCCGGCGTCATGGCTGCACCCTGACTGATGCAGGGTTCCTCTCTGATGATGCCACTTTGTCGTGCCAGCCAACTGTACCTTTAATTTCAAATTCTCTAATGTCTCAGATGGGTTGACATTAAAAGGCCCGGGTCATTAGTGTATTGTAGTGTTTGCCCACAACTGTGTGAGCCAGACTGTCATCTCTTGGAAGTTTGTCATATTCATCAATGCCCTGCATAATGGTATGAGATACTATTTACATATTGGATCAAAATTGCCAGAGGAGAGCATTAATTATTGAGAATGTGACAGAATCAAAAGAGCAGCTTTTTTCCTCTTCATAGTTTGTTGTCTGTGCACAGACTGAGAGCCGCTCTACGCCCAGTAAACACAATTATCTCAATTTTAAAGACATTGCAGGCTTTTTTTGAGCGGACATGCTCGACACACAAAGGCCGCGGCGTCTTCTGTCAGCAGAGTAAAATGAAGGTCTGCCCTTCATGCACAGCAGGGTGTAAGAAGAGTGAGAGGACAGCCTCTGGAGAGACACCTACTGTAAAGATCTGCTCTGTTCGGGACTCAGAATAATAGAAAGTGCATCATATTGATCTGTGACATTGAGCGCCAATCTTGTAGCAACTTAATTAATCAAAGTGAAGCCGAGTGCTAACGAGAGAGGGACATAGCAGCAGAATGCTGCACTCTCACTGCAGGTAGCACAGCTTCCATACTGCACATTCTCCTATTAACACATGCATTACAGACGCTCAATGACATTATACAGCCTGTGAGAGAGAAATAAAACATCCACTTATGTTTCTATTGTGCAATATGGAACACAGTTTGAATTAGAAGTGTGAATGTAAATGATTATACAGTTATAATATAAATGCTGAATAAATAACTTGATTTGTTTAGCAAAAGCAACAAATCCTGCAATACTTTACAATAATCACTTGTATGTGAAAAACATACATTTTTAGAAATGTACCAACATTTTTATATTGTCTCAACACCATAACATTTAAATTGCTGCTACTCATTTTTAGCCATAGATGTGAACTTGTTTGTCTTTATTTGTATTATATTACCAATGTGTGCTTTTCTTCTCTATATTTAATAAGTTAGCTTACTTATTATTAGTATTGCTTGCCTTTTTCAACACTTCTGCTGTCCATCCATCCATCTTCTCCCGCTTATCCGTGGTCGGGTCGCGGGGGTAGCAGTTCCAGCAGAGAGCCCCAAACTTTCCTTTCCCTGGCGACATCAACCAGCTCTGACTGGGGGATCCCAAGGCGCTCCCAGGCCAGCGAAGAGATATAATCCCTCCACCTGGTCCTAGGTCTACCCCTTGGTCTCTTCCCAGCTGGACGTGCCTGAACACCTCCCTAGGGAGGCGCCCAGGTGGCATCCTAACTAGGTGCCCGAACCACCTCAACTGGCTCCTTTCGACGCGAAGGAGGAGCGGCTCAACTCCGAGTCCCTCCCGGATGACCGAACTTCTGCTGTAACACTGTAAATGTCCCCACTGCAGGACTAATAGAGGGACTCTGATTCTGAATTACAATCACTGTAAATATACTTATTATAGGGATAGAATGTCATAAATGATGATTAATATGATGACAAATATAACAAAATATGTTTGGAATAAAGATGAAGTGGATTGTAAAAGATAATCAAGCCGACCTAAATTCTACTTGCAGTGATACATTATGAACGGGTGAAGTCACACCTGACTCTGTCGCTGCAGACTGAAACTTTTTGGATTAAACCGTAATTATTAAATTTGTATGCACTTCCCCTTTGGGGTATCATTACAATTTCATCTTGATCTTATCTTTTTGATCATAATCTTAAATTCTGTTTGAATATGTTGTAACCTGCTTTTCCCCTGATGCAGCAAACGGTCGACGTTATGCTCAATACCAGTGGTCCTAAAATATATAAATATAAGGTTAAAGCATGCCATTGGTTTCTTTTGAACATGTCTCACACCAGACGTGTGTTCAAACCTATGGTTCAAACACAGCAATAATGGTCCATAATGAAGTTTGTTTTACAGCACTGCCTCAGTATATACAGTAAAGTATATGCAGGCAGTGGAGACTTGAAAATGCAGACGGATACATTTTACTGCATCCTCCGCGTCCACAGTGTCACCCCCTTAAGCTGCCAACAGAGTGTAGGGGGGTGAATTCATGAGGGTCTTCTGTAATAGGCTGGCACACACACGGCACAGCCTGTGGACCCTTACAGGCTGCTCAGGCTGGGCTTGGCATTGCTTTTGGCAGCTATGTGGTTATGTGCTCCACACATTCTTCCGGAAAAAGGAAAGTTTTAACTAGCTGGTCTTACCGCTCCTTTATAAATGAGGAAGCCGCTGGCACAAATAGATCTACATGTTCATTTGGTATATTAAGAGAGACACACAGTTAAAGAGTGTTCATTACAATTGTAAATTTCTGCCCTGGGGCCCTTAGCCCGGCACTAGATTACACGAGGTCTGCGCTCACGGACAGCGCCTGGCATCTGATTGAGGGTCCAGTGCAGCTAATTAATTTCATTAGAAAGTGAAGTCATCTTCTAGCAGGAATTAATATTTGGAGCGTCATGTTGCTAATTTATTTCCAGATTTAATTAGCTCAGAGAAGAAATGTTGCTTGGGCAAGAGGACTTTTTAATTATCAGCTTGGATACATTTGAAAATGTTGATGCCTTAGGGTTGAGTTAATTAAAACCTGCATTATTTTAACTTTAATTAGCTCCCATCTTTGTTTTTCCTCACCATATGGCCATGTCCTGTAGTCAAATTTAGTTAATTAAGCTAATTAAGCTAATCATTTTAATTACTCAAGACAATGTGATTGGATAGAGGATGACTACAAGTTTATAGCCAAGTACTTGTTTTTCATTAAGTTGAAGGGACAGAGTTATTTCTGATTGCAGTTGGCAAGCACAGCAGAGGAGCTGGAGAATGAGACAGCCTCTGCGATATTAAGGCTGAAGTCTAATTGCATTCCTTGATAGAAATGAATAAATATTAATAATCTTGTCACCAGCACAACTGTTTAAGAGGAGAAAAGCTTTACTAGGTCTTTAAGCTCTCTGCTCGTATGCTGATGTTGACCGCTTATCCTCCATCAGATTAAGTAATGTCTGCTCTTACTCACGTTTAAAGTGGTTCAATGTCAGAATACATACTCTGCTCACTACCAGGAGACCCAATAAAAGATGATCTCCAGATAAAGTCATTGTTGGTTTGAACATCTCTTCTCAGGGTACAGGGTAGAACCATGTGAAAGCTTCACGTTTGACTTGTTTCTTTGACCACAGCAGGCTAGGAAATTGGATTGTAATTGGGTAAAAGACCTGTGTGTGTGGCTGCTGTTGGGTTAGGATGCTGCCCTTCCCCTCCATGACCCTGCAGTGTGATGGCTGGGGCGGGGGTCTCTGTGAGCTGATAGCAGCTGTGCGTCAGTCTGGACGCAAGCTGGGCCCATCCAGGGTAGGCCTAGCTGACAGATGCATGCTAAACCCAATAACGGAATAATACTGGGAGACATCATGTCCGTGGTTTCCATCATTGTTAAAAGATTTTGGTACCCCCACTTAGGTAATTTGTTTCCATGTATAATCCTATTGCTCACTATTAAATTAAACCAACTGGTCATTTCAGTTTGGAGCCTATAAATACACTGGTTGCTATGAGCATGGGCAGTATGTGGGACGTCTCATCTGATTAGAGGGGAAGCACTTAATAATTTCGACTGAAAAAGGTGACCTTCAGTGTCAGGTGACCTCAGTGGTCTGCCACACATATGGCCCAGCAATATTACTAATGTCTGTTCCCCATGTGTCTTTTTACAATCCGGATCCAGGACCACTCTGCACAAATTGTTTTGGACAAATGTTGATGTGTGGCGAGACAGACTGCTGGAGCTGTTTACATGTTGGGAGCAGTGACGTACACATTACCGTTACATACGGACACTTGGTCAGGACCACAGGGCCACTTATTTACGCACTGGTTAATGTCAAACTATAACGCCTCACTACAGTCGTAGGTATAAACACGGGGTTAGCATTGTGTTTACAAACAAAACCACTTGATTAGGTGTACATACAATTAGGGTTAGGGTTAAAATATGTATGTTCTGTATGTATAATCTATGTAAAGAAGCCAATATTAACGTATTTTTTCCCACGGGAAAAGAACAGCGGTCTCCTGGATGAAAGTGTTTGTTTGACCCATCCATCCGGTCACCTGACCGTCTAATGTTATCCGTTACAATAACTAGTTACATGTCCTAAAAGTTCATCAGTAACCTCATCTGAGTATCAAAATATAAAAGTAATGTAACCTGATTTTCTTCCATTATTATATTATAATATCAAATGCAAAGCAAATACAAACAAGAGAGAATAAATAACAATAAGATGTTTTTTACTTGAGTGTATATAACAACACAACCCAAAGGTAGAAACCAAGATATTTCATATTAAAAAATGTAGTAACAGTAATAGTTTACAAATGCTTTTTAAACTTAATACATTAGTCAAAAGCATAGACTGTATTTCTATTTCATAAATCAAGTGTTCACCTACTCCATTAAAAATAAAGCAGAATTAAAGTAGCCTAAATATAAGCCATAAACAAAATGCATTCAGTACGTCTACTGTAATATATGCATCTTTATTTCAAAATCTATTGTAACCCTGTAATCCTGCTAACATTCTCTATCATCTTTTTCTTTTTTGCATGTAACAGTAATCGGATTACCTATTCTTTTTCTATAATTATAAATAATATAATTGTAATCGAATACAGTTTTTTACTGATTACATGTAATCCGTTACTCCCCAAGCCTGGATAATTCACATTGGAGTTATTTGAAAGCGGGTCTAATACATGGCCTGGGGGCTCCTTCTCTTCTTGAGTCTGTCTCAAACGCAAAGGGGCGTGACAAAGGTTTGAAGACCTGGGAATGTGACGGCCTGAACAATGGATGCACTGGTCAGGAGAGATGATAGGCCCCTATCTGCTTTCATCACAGTGAGCTGGTTAGTCATCAGTGTGCTCATGTGTTGGCCAGTTCCAGCAAGGACTAGCCCCCAGCCTCCTCATAGCTGCACTGTAACTTAGAATGCAATATGAGAGGGGAATTAGTCACCATGTCCCCAACGGGCATTCCT
>NW_022990981.1:2776052-3115086 GCF_902827175.1 Gymnodraco acuticeps
GGGGTTCAAAAAGCTGGTTGGTTTGGAGATGGCGGTGGAGTTGTTTGGAGATAATGCGTTCTATTGTTTACTATGTTCAGGAAGTAAAAAATTGAGTCCAATGAAAGCTTGCACACCTTCCGGCGCAGACTGAAAACTCATCTCTTTCGACTCCACTTCGAGCGATAGAATTACTAACAGAGCACTTATATACTAACAAAGGACTGGCTTACCTAAAGCCAGTTGAGTAGCACTTGAAATGTGTTGGCTCTATGAAACCTGATGTACTTTTATGATTCTGTTTTCTTCAAGGTTGTATCTTGTTGGTCGAATGCACTTATTGTAAGTCGCTTTGGATAAAAGTGTCAGCTAAATCCAATGTAAGATCTTTAAATGTGTCCTATCATGAAAATGCACTTTTTGATGTCTTTTATACATAAATATGTGTCAGGGAACTCACAAGATGTCCGAAAATAAAACCCTCTCTTTTTTCCTCCGTACCCAAATCTCTAAAAACAGGGGTAAGACGGAGCTGATCCAGATTTGCGTCAGATATGACGTATTACCTGAAATGTGGGCTGGCTTTAGACCCTGTGACGGCCCTATCAGAAACAATGCACAACGTTTTGGAAGTAATATGGTCTTTGTTTACATTAACAAGATCTTTAGCATGTTTGAAACTCAAATAATTATGTGATTTGAAATGTACATCGCTTATTCCTTGATTGTTGTATTCATCAGTTGGTGTGTTTGCAATGCAGAGGAGAGGAGCTCCACAGAGGAGCTAACATTGATCCACAAATGACTGCTTAGCACTTCATTTTAGCACGGCTGATAAACAACAGCATTTGGTGACCTTTTGGTGTTCTTATGAGGGATTTAACCCCCTGTTCAGATCTGCCACACGCTGGTGGCTCCAGCAGGCAGGAGGGTGACGCGCTGCAGATCAGGGGCCTTCCTCACAGGCATGGAGGCAGGAAGGCTAAAACGATGACATCACCAGTGAGGTCCTCTGACACACCGGACAGTGTGGGACTCTGACGGTGTTTTGAGCTCATCGTATGGAGTCACAGATTGTGTGTAGGCGCCTAATTGTGTGTGTGTGTGTGTATGTGTGTGTGTGTGTGTGAGACAGAAGGGGAGGGGTGGGGGAGGCGAACTCTCTGTGTGATGCTTTCAACAGCAGACAAACTGGTTCTGCACTTACTGTGAGAGGAAGCGCTGAGTGTTTAGAGTACTCAGCCCACTTAATGCATTATTTTTGTTACTGCATTCTTGAGGAGAATGGGGAAAATGGAACAAGGAATTCTTTTCAAGAGTCAGACCAGTTAAAGGGGAGGAGATGTGTGTGTGTGTGCGAGCATGCATGTGTGTATGTTAGTGTGTGTGTGTGCGGCAGGTTAAACATAAGTGTAGAATATCTCATTCCTTTAGTATTTATGCTCATTTAAATACTCTCAACAAAAGAGTCCCATAAAAGCTGTATGAACCCAGATGTCATGTTTGTAATATTCCCAAGTGAAATAAAAACTGATGTCAATAAAGAAGTGCCCCCCCCCCTTTCCCTTTGTCTATTTATTTATTCGGTAGAATCGAAGAGGCAGTTACTTTTTGATTAGAGATGATTACATGTCTTCACCTCATAAAAGTTGTTGCTGTTATCATTATTCTGTTCTCTTTAAAAAACTGATATTTACTTTTGTAGTCTTTTCCTCCTTTAAAAGATTGTTTTTTTATGTTTCTTTCTAGGAACAGCACTGCCTGTTAATAAATTCCACCTAGAGTAAATGTGGCTTTAAGGAGATAGAGTCCTGACTGCAGGAGGTGCTTTGTTTCTCTCCTTGCATTATGAGTGCATTTCCACTGCGAAGGACATCTGAGCGTAAAGTGAGCCTCTTTTCGTCAGAAGCTGAGCCTTTTCACAGTAAAAAGCAGAGCTTCAGCAACTCCTTGCACCACTGCAGCATGCATAATGGAGAGGATAGAGTTACCTGCTGCTTTAGGCCCAACATGACTGCCAATAATTGCCTTACCAATATTTGCATGTCCCTCACTGGGTTATTGAACACCCTGCTAAGTAACTGAGCACCCGGCCCAGGCACTATTTTAAGTTGTTTCGGCAAATTCGGCTTCGGGTTTCAATGAAAGCTTGGATTGTGGCCTACTGAGTACCATGTAGCAACATACTAGCTAGGACATCAAATATGTCATTTATTGTTTGATATGTTCACTGTTCATTTACCATGAACAGTGAAATGGAGGAGTACCTCCTAACTCAGGCCAAGCACTTATAAATACCTTTCTATCATAAATGTTGTGAAGTCTAATCATTATAATCTGGTTAAACTGGAGCATGCAGCACTTGCCCAAGTTTAGAATCTGATAAATGGTTTATGAGATACAAATGAACAAAGGAACAGACAAAACCCCTTGGACCTAATCAGTGTAATTACAGAAATGCTGGAGCGCAGCGTGAGATGCATCACTTTCACAGGTTTTGGCAAAATCTGAACAAGACTAGCCAAGGAAACAGATGGATGGATGAGCGAATGGTGGAACAAATAACGAAATGTTTGCTGATGGTATGGAGGACATTCTATTTAAGAAATGCAGGAAATGTCTTTATTATAGAAGCGTGAAACATGAGAAAAGAGTTAACCCTGTAAGGCTGCAGCATTAAGAACATGTATGTCAGTGCAAAGCTGAGTTAGCTTCCTGCTTTAGCTTTAGCTGTTAGCATGACAAACCGTTTTAAAGGTGCCAGAAAACACATGTTCTTATTCCCTTCTACTTCTGTGTGAAGGAGTCCCGCATAAACGTAACCTCTTCTGTGAACATTTCCACATGTTTGGTTATTTTTTGTGAGATTTTATTTGTCTTTATTTGTGTTTCTGAGATATTTCACTAGTTCACAAGTGGGCGGAGCTTGTTTGGAACAACGTGATGTCACAGATCCGTGCATAGCAGTTGTGGTTGTGTAGCCGAGCCGCTGTCAATCAAACTGATGCACTACATCCTCACAGTCCTGACACAGGGTTAGTTTCTCACTGGTCAACTTTAGTCAATAACAACTAAGGATATTTCTTTCCAAACTTTAATTTAGACTTTTGTATATTTAGTCTATGTTTGGTACAATGTTCAGTTTTTCTTTCCCAAACAATATTTCATTTCAGCTGGATCTTTTTATAATCAGAAGACAAGCTATATATATATATAGAATATTTTCTTACCATATTATTCAAGTTTGTAAAGTTAGCTTAGAGTCACTGAGTTTTCTGAATGTCAAGAAACTTTAGAATGTTGACATTCCATATAAACATGTATGTGGTGGAGGTTAACAAAAAGTCTTCTCACTTTGACTTGAAGTCAAAGTAAGAAGACTTTTTGTTAACCTCCACCACGAAGGTTAGTTTTTTTTTAATCAAGGACAGAAGGATTACTAAAAACATCTGTTACAAAACTCTGAATTCACTTCTTAGCCAAACGTTCATTTTGATTTCTTACATATGTTTTTCCTTTGTGAGTCAGAAACTGGGTTAGGGTAACCCTATCAAAATGTGTGCGTGTTTTTTTTATTGAAAGCTGGCCATCAAAGCAATCAGAAGTGTTCTAAGCATGCATTACAGTTGCATGGCTGCAGTGTCCCTGTTAGCTCACATGCATGCATGTAATTCAGTGTCCAGCATTACTGATTTATTATAATAATCTTTTGGAAAATGATAAATTCCACCAAGGAGGTTATATTTTCAGTTTGTCTGTTTCTCAGAACGATTATACAAAAACCACTGCCCTAACTTTCATGAAACTTGGTGAAAAGGTAAAGCCAAGGAAGAAGTCATGATATACATTTGGAGCAGATCAAAATAATAGGGTACTTTAATGATGTTCTTTTGTTATCATGGGAGGCAGGGCTTTTACACATCTTCCACAGTTATGTTATAGTTTAGAACATAATGTGCTTATTCATATTGTATCACCTTTGTGCCGACTGCTATTCCACTATGGGGTGTTTGTAAATAGTTATTCAAACGGATTGGGCTTATGATCAAATGTATTGATATTTCATATAATTTCAATACTGATGTTACATCACTACAGAAAGGTGTTTTTCACAAAAACACAGCATGTCATAAACCCCTTTGTCCAATAAATCCAATCTATAAAACGTGTTGACATAATGATGATATAAAGCATCTGGAGAGTGTTATGTTTGTGTTTCTGAAACAGTAAAATTAGAGAGTTTTGCAGATCTCTGAAAAAAACGACTTCAGTTTGCTCTCTATCAAATATTGTTCCAATCACACAGAGATAAATGAAAAGTATGCGGCAGAATGAAGAGATAAACTAATTATAAATAAATACAAGGTGACTAATCATAAGTAATCCAGCAGTGGAGCCTCGGCAGACTCCCCAGTGAGAGCAGGAAGGAGCTGCAGTGATTTCCCTCAGGCAGACATGCCATTTAAGTGTGCTCCATTGTTGTGGGTGAGATCCATTAGACCTCACTCCGGTTTGCCACATCAAAGCAACTTCTCACATATGGATTATGTGTAAATAGAGTTTAGGAAAAAATCATTTCAGTGAGTCTGGAAGTGACCTATTTGACTTGTTCAATACGTTGAAAAGGGAGAAAATGTGTTTTCATCTTGCGTACATCCATCTGTGTGTGTTAATGTGTGCCTGGATGTGTGTGTAAACAGCTTAATGGAACCAAGCGGATTTCATAATGGAAAAGGCCGACCGCAGCGCAGCACGAAAGTGTTGTTACGATGTGGATTACACTTAAAAGCAAAATCAAATCCAAAATCAACTTAAAGGATAATTCATTAAAAAAGAAAATCTGATACTCAGAGGCTTCTTTGGCCTGAGAGTCGTTCAATAAGCAGGTGGAAGGCAGAGTCACCAACTCCCCATCATCAGCATGGACTGGAATATGTTCCAACATTCATACTGGAATCCTCCTAAAAGTCCCTAAACCAAATGAGCAGTTAAGCTAAATGAGGATAATGATTTTGAAGCATTTCACAGTCATCTAAGTATTAATGCTGATATTCAGAGATATTCCCCCAACATCATGTTTAGAGTGCTTCATAGAACCTCCAGCCAAAGCTCCGTTTAAATGTCAGCCGAATCATCCCTCCAGATTGTTTGATTTCCTGCTAATCTGAACATATTGCTTTTGTGCATTTGCAGTAATACTCAGCTACAAGAGACATTTGGAGTACTCTTTTATAGCTTAACTTCAATTTGATGAATTCAAACTGTAGTTTCTTTGTTTTGATGTTGGTACCAGTGTTTGCTGAGCTTCTTTGCGCACCTTGCCTCTTCTTCTGTGACTGTGAGTCAGACCAGGTGTTGCCTTGGACTCACATCTGAATATTAGCAGTCATTTTTAATCAGGTCCATCGTCAGTCTTTTATCATCTAAAAATATTCCTACAGTTAGGACAATCAGTCCAAACATGATCTTGACCAGTGAATCCAGAAAGAAGCATGAGAAGTCTTTCTTTGTATGAATGAACTTTCTCCAACACTGAGGGCTCGTGCCTGTTCTATTCTTCTTTGAACATCTCATTGTAATGTAATGATGTATTATTAAGTACGGCCCAGGTGTTACTGGTAACACTAACGATGGCCTGGCTGTATCACGTGTCTCAGCAGGCCGTGGCACAAGATTCCATAAACTTATTTCCATGCGCATTTTGAATAATCACAGTTAAGTTTTAAGTGTATGCTCGCTTGAGGTGCTTTCTGCTTTGTTGAAAGGGAGTTAGGCTACGTTCCAGAACGCATACTGTTCTACTTTTAGTATGTACTGCAGCCGTTACAAAGTACACACTGTTGCTTGACACACACTGTGACCCTCTTGCTTACACAGTATATGCATTGTGCAAAGGATTGTGGGTTTGTATGCCGGCTTGCATCATGCAAAATGTGACAGGATGGTATATCCTGGTATTTTTGACAAACTGCATTTATTATACTTTATATGGGGAAATACAGGGTGTGTTCCAATACTCATACAGTCAAGTATGCCAGAACAACATTTCAATCAGGAGAGACTTCATTTTGTTTAAAGAACATTTATTGACACGTCATATGATAAATGTAAAGTCTTTGGCGATTCGACTCCGATCCTGAAATCTTATATCTAAAGGGGGAAATGCAGCCGTGAGCATACGGAACCCCCCGGGGTCTAGACACTGGTGATGATGCTGAAGATCTGGATTTGATGAGGAGATGGGATGAAGTCTTTGGATTAGCTCTCCTGGCTCTGGATATGATGAAAGGAGGTGGATGGGGGAGGAGGCAGCATGAACAGCTATAATGCAGCTGCAAAGTCATTTCCACTTAAGCGTCGTCTAACAAAAGTACAACACATGTTCTAACATTAAGAATATACCATATGACAGGTTATTCTTAGAGATGGGGGCAACAGGGTCCAGTGCCCCTGTTACACTGAGCTTGGACCCCCCTCCAAAAGAAGAAACCTTGATAATGCAATTTGTGAGAGTGTTGTGGCAAAGACTGAGCCGGCCCAAAGCTAACAGGAGTGTTGTTTTTTCAATAAAGTCATTTAGGAACATTGTAACGTTATTGAAACAAATGGTGTTACTACAAACACCAACACAATTAAAGAAATAAAATAAGTTATTTATTATTTATGTTTTTATACTGAACTAAAACTGCTGCACTCTTCAACACGGTCTTAGTCTCCTTTACTCCATTAAATAACTGGCCCAAGTTTTTTGCAATTATTGTTGCATGATATTCTTAGTATTTAAAGCAACACAAAAGCCTGTTGACTCTTTAGAGTGATTTCCTGTGCTGTTGGAGGCATGTCTGCGTCCTCATCCCGTGCAGCAGCAGTTTCCTCCCCCCGAGGGGCTCCGACGGGCTTCGAGGGACCCCAGACTCACAGATAAGCCCATCAGCCATTACCGGGTTCCTCCTTCAGACCTATTAGGTCTTGCAAGGACTTCAAACACCAATTTGTTCTGCAAATAGCCCATTCAATGTGTGGCTGCCAAAGAGAGACACCTCTCTGCAGTAATTGAATCTTCAAAGGGACATTTTCCTCTATTTCTGTCGGGTATTAGAGTGATGAATAGCAACCGGTCATCTGAACAGAGAGAGGATACATGTGTATCCATGTTGTTAGACCCTCATCATGCACCTTGATGAGTGCACGGCTGGAAACTGAGTGGATCTTAAAAAATGTTCAGAGGTAAGGCAGACGAGGGGTTCGGGGGGGGGGGATCAGGAAAGCAATACAAGATAAACATACACTAAAATAAACAAAAACTTAAGTGTAACTTTGACTAGATTCAGAGGCTATAAAATGAATTTAAGGAGCCGCTTAAATCTTCAATATTTTTATTAATTAAATACACCATACTGGAGCAAATGTCTCGGAAAGTATCACAAATAAATTCTCTTTCATTCAGCATTTATATGTTGGTGATGATCTCTACATTACTGACTATGAGCACAATTCTTCTGTTGCCATGGGTTGAGTCTGGAGGGTGGGGGTGGGGGGGGGGGGAGGAGTGCGGAGGGTCAGATGTACTGTAGCCACGCCTGGACAACGACATTAACATGCATACTGTACATACATGGTAGTTTACAAATACACCAAGAGTGTTCATGATTTGTTTTCCACAAAAAGCCACTGATTTTTTTAAAACCCCATCTTTTTCTATTTACCACCAAAGAAAAGAAAAACACATTCCCCTTTGACAACACTTAAAATATATAAAGTGGTAACACCATGTTTTGGGGAAATCAGGATAGAAAAGGAAGCGAGGAACAAATGAAAAAGGTCCCAGGTTTTCCCCGAAATGTCTTTAAACAAATATGCAGAGTTTATAAAGCCTGCATCTCTTCTCTTCATTAGTCTTTTCCTCCACATCTCGTGTGTAGGATCCATTTCTCTGCAGTGAGAGTCCCCTCCTCTTTTATTCCAAGGTAGTGGAGTCCTCAGAGTCCAGATTCAGGTGCATTAAGTGCAAGTGTCCGCCCTTATCTACGGAGGAGCCGAGGTTGAAGCTGGGCTCTGGGCTCAGAAATCAAAGTCATGTAACTGGTAGGATGGGTGGAGGATTCCTCGGGGGGGCAGAGGACCTGGAGCACAGCTAAAAGGCTGGGCTGCTGGTCCACGCTGTCTCGGTGACATGAGTCAGGGCTAAAGTGAAGGCACACTTCCTGCTTCCTGCTCAGCTCCCGCCTAACACACCTGGATAGTGAGAGATCAAGATAAGACATTTTAGAATGGGGCGCCGTCATTAGTTCACATAATGACATGAATGTTTCACCCTGATAAATCAGATTCCCCCCAGTGTTTCATTTATTGATCAGCCAGGCTTTGAAACCCATCTGGGGTCCCATTTACTTTGCATGCACTTCAAAGTGCATCCATGACGCGATTCTCTTTGGTATAATTATAACGGCGCTCAGCCTGGCACACAGAAACACTTTCTTTTTCTTCTTTATGATTCTTAGGGGCGATTTACTTTTCCCCTCATCCCTCAAATCACTAGGAGGGCTCCGGTCTATTAGTAATTGCAAACTCCTACTTGGGGGCTAATTAAAGTGACTGACGCTGGGAGGGTCTCGCTCCCCTGGGTCAAAGAAGCTCTGTGTGAGAGAGGTCATTTGTCTGTTCTGAACAAAGAGATCAGGAAGAAAGCTTCATAAATGAGCATCAAATGTCCCACGCCATGGATGCAAACAACACCAATTATGTTACAGCAAAATCGCACATAATCAAAACAACGGTCAGGAGATAACCCCCGTGTTTCCGTGTGAGCGGTGACTGCTTCCTCTGCGCCGTGCTGAATCAGCCTGTGTTTCTACAGTCAAGTGTGTGGAGGCCACCGGCTGCGTATTGATTCTGAACAGTGCTATCATTGTGGAAGTCAGGCTGATGCCAGGCCATCAGAACAGCGTTTTAGCAGCAGCAGTGATGCAGCTCTCCTTCTTTCACTCAGGCAGATAACAAAGCATCCTGAGACGGTTCCCGCTGAGCGGTGTGTCTGTTTATTTAATAATTCTCTCTCTGCTATAATTAAAGCACCAGGGCCAATATTCAGATTGCATTTAAGCATCAATAATTCAGCAGTTTTCACTACAATTGATGTTAGCACATAAATAAACAATGAGGCCTCATATTTACTACACCAGCCATGCTCCAAGAGACATTGGGGGGGGGCAGGGGGAGTATGGACTTAAACAGACATTTAAAATTAAGCTAGATAATGCAACGGCTTTCAATTTAAATGTGAGGAGCTCTAAGAGCTCTAAGAGCTGATTTGTAGAAGTGACAAGCCCTTAAAAGGCCTGTGACGTGGAGGGGGAGGGAAGCGGGGGGGCCTAATGGAGTTCTACCTCTCCTCTACTCACAAAACCACTCAAGGTGAAATGCATGCTCCCAACAATATAATTCCTCTTTCAGTCAGACTCTGACACACTCCAAACACCCTCCATATCTGTGTGTGCTGTGTGTGCAGACAAGGTATCAATAAAGCTCTTGTTGTGAGGCAGAAATGATTATATCTCCTGCGGCAGAATGAAGTTATCCTTCGTATATGATTAGGCCTTCTGTTTTGCTTTCACTGGAGGCATCTAGATGAAATCAGGGAAGCCATGGTGACAGCTCTCATGATATACTGCTGCTGCAGCCGCTGTCTGTGTTCCACCTCGGGCCTGGATACTGACTTTGGCCTTGGAGGAATAACTTAGCCCAGGTGATCCCAGCCTTGTTGATAAGGAAGTCAGATGCCGTTTTAAACACTGTATTAATGGCATCCTGTCATTTTTCAGCAGGGTAGTTATTGTGGATCTGGATGGGAAATAAATTCAAGACGACTCAAATATGTTTCTGCTTATAAAAAAGCGTGTGTGGGAACAGCAGTACAGAATAAAATAATGTTCACATGTTTTGTGCCGACGGTTCATACTGACTTTCTGTGTATCCTCCAAGAAGAATGATGGAAAAATCCATTGGCTGTCTAAAAATAAAATTCATCGTTGCTCGGAGAGATTTAGTATCTGCTGCGTGCCTCGCAGTGAAGTTGAACATCAATGTAAACAGAGTGAAAAATGCCACCGTGACAATTACAGGTGCTTTTTCTTTTCCTGCTAATGACTCCTGCTGACTGATAGCGTCTTTTACTACTCCTTAACTCTGAAGTTATGATCCCTCTGCTCATTTCAATACTTTAAAAAGAAGCATAAAGAGCGCACTCCATCAGCAGACAGTGGGTGTTTCTCAATGTCGAGGAAGGCTCCTCCAGAGCCACTATTTCAAGGATGCTACGTCATCGAGTCCCGCCGAAGCACTGTTCCAATGTCCAGGCTCCTTGGAATCCTACCGAGGCCGGCGTCCTTCGTTGCAGGAAATGTCGAGGCTGCACACGTGTATCCTCAGCGGTCTTAAAATCCCCACAATGCTTTGCGCACGGACCAATTTCCCAAATCTTTGGCTGAAATCGCGCTCCATTTAAGGCGGGGCCTCGCATATGACGCACACCTGTTAGCCTGTTCCACCATTCTTCGTTTTCCGAGGCTAGGAAGGATTCTTGCCTCGCTTCTGAAGGACCTGACTCGGAAGACATGTCCTACCAAGGAAGCGTCCTTGACATTGAGAAACACCCAGTGTGTGTGGGGGGGTCTTACCTTCTGGTCGGGCAGTAGTGGGTTCGTCTGCAGTGAACTCAAATGTCCGTTGATGAGTGCTGTGGGTCTGTCGTGTTCGCAGAACAGGCTGCCGTTGATGTAGTGGAACCGGTCCCCGGGGACCAGCCGGTTCCGGCAGGTGGAACACGTGAAACACTGCGAGGGGGGGGAGCAGAGAGACAAGCGTTCACTAGCAGGCCCCAGTGCTCAACACTTTGTGAGCGCAGACATAGGTATTTGCAGGAGTCGGTGCGGGTTGACGGTGGATAATACAGGAACAATTAATAAAGCTAATACCCAACGTGTGAATCTAAAAGCTCGCACGCGTCTTAAAAATGGCGGTTGCTAACAAGAAGTGGTTATGAGGTTATGAGGTGCATGTATCATAACATTGGAAATCAGACTCCAATGGAAAAACCCCACTGATTTTGTCAAGGAAACCAGGGCATTGCTAACTATGAAGATTGGCCTCAAAACTCCGTCATCTCTTTACCTCTTATCTATACGAAGCCAAACTGATGTTATTGACATCTTCACACTCCCATACAGTAGGTGGCGGTATGAACCTTTATAAAGGACCTTTATATTTGTTAGTCATCCACCAATAAACATAGAGGAAAAGAAAAACACATCATCTGCTGTGACAACAATAGTGAGTCCGTTGGGTCAGAGCTTGCTTGGCTATGAAAAGCCAGTAATAATTGTTTATTGTATTGGCTACACAAATGCTATACAATATACTGGTCATTTCAATCCAGTGCAATGTTATCTATCCCTGTAAAGGCAATAGTTAAGAAGAACACCAGCAATCACAGGCCTTTTTTCAAAAACCATCTGTATAGCATTCTTACGCTGCACTTTAAAACTTGATAAAGGGGGTTTACCTTGAGGTGGTACACGTTGCCCTGCGCCCTCATCACCAGCTCACTGGCTGGAATGGACTGACCACAAGCGCTGCAAGCTCCGCTGTTTCCAAATAATCTGAGAAAAAAAGAAAGGTGTTACTCCAGAGCCACTGTCGGCATCCTCACAGATTTAGCCTTGTGAAAAGGACTGTCCACACTCGTGTCTGTTCAGTATGTGAATGAAGAGGAAACTAAGTTCAATATTCCCCAGCTGCATTTCTTACAGGAAGGGAACACATACCGGGGGAAAAAGAAATAGAACATCATCACTTTATCGACAGAGAAATGAATCCTGTAAATCTCCACGAGCATCTAGCTCTGAAACGGCATATTACTTTTGCTGCACATTTTTTTGCAACCTAATAATAACCTGGAACATAAGCAATCAGGACCTAAGAGGATTTGATTGTACATCCAGGCGCAGACGTAGTGCCTTTGCCATTAGGACGCCTGTGAATGCTCCGTCAGTGCCGTGTTTCCATTAGAAACCAGTAGCTACTCGGGTTGATATATAATGTGCATGGGTTAACCTTTTCAATCATGGTGTCAACACTTTAGATTTGCTTCTGCTCATCTCTTTCGTCCCTAACCTTCTCCCTCTCTCTCCCCCTGCCTCTTGATAATGAAATGCTTGCTCCAGCTTCCCTTCTATCTTCCTTCTGAGTCCACAATTTAGATTACTTCATCTCGGTGAGCAGCAAACTGAATGAAATTTCGATTTGAGCAGAAAGTAATTTACTGGGATCTGGACCCATTTGTCATCATATCTCACCGGGTGTTTGCTCTATCACTGCACTTTTCCTAAGCAATCAAATAAGACCACGGCATCTGACATGCTCCGGAGAGAAGGGGAGAGAGGGATGGAAAAAGAAAAGGGATTGGGGGAGTGGCTAACATCGGTGTGTGTGTGCATCAGATACAACTTGTTTGGCTTAGAAGAAATGAACCAGAAACAGATAGTGTTGTAAGACTTACATTTTTCTGTTGAGACATTCTCGAGGACAGTTTTATGAAAAGTATTTAGCAAATTCACAAAGACACGGAGCGAGGGAATACATGCTTCTACCATTCCGACCGTAACCCAAGCAGTTAGATATATTGACGAACAAACAAGCCAGAGCTCTCTGCAAAGGGACACGGAAAGGGCTTTCATTAAGAGAGCCTAGGCAGAAACAAATTCTGTCTCGGCATCATTTGGAATGGCTCCATCAAAACTCAATTTCAGAAACTAATTAACTGGAGACTGTTGTCACAACACTGCCAACTCTCGCTTTCACTGGGACGAGCATGAGCGTGGAAATGAACGTATATCGCTTTAAGACTTGTGCAGTCTGTGGAGAAACAAAACGACCCCCTCCCACAACGACATTTCTGCATATCAAAGCAGAGTTGTTTGAAAATTCAAACTTTGCTAAAATGGAAAACATGTTTTCATATTGAAATGTCATTCCTGGAAGAGTTTCCTTTGCGTGATTGCTTTTGAAAGGGGTCGAAACATGGCTATAGGAAGTGTTCACCGTGGCCTTTTATATTTCACCACAGTGTGGAACCAATACCAGGTTCATTATTTGATCATGGGATGGCTCTTGATATAAAATTTGATTTAAGGAGCTGAAGCCTTTAGGTGCTAAATGAAGCTGCTATATTGGTTTGAACTGGGGCTTTAATGGCCTCCTCTGCCAGTGACCTACAGCGCTGAGGTGAAGCAGACACCCTGGGTCAGTATAATTAAGGCCAAGGGACTCTTTAATTGCTGTGACACATCTGGTTTCAGCTTTTTCCTGAAAAAAAAAGAAAAAGAAATCAGTGGCTCTTACCATGTTTCTGGCTGGCTGACTTTTCTGTTTCCTCGCTCGGTGTCTCTGACTTTGCTTCGTGTTTGATTCAATTAAATAACACAAAAACCCATTTGAAGCTGTCTGTTGTCTATCTAGGCAACAACTATTGGATTTCATTTCAGCACTGACTGCTAGGCGACATATAGCATGCT
Organism: Gymnodraco acuticeps; assembly: GCF_902827175.1. Lineage (NCBI taxonomy): Eukaryota > Metazoa > Chordata > Actinopteri > Perciformes > Bathydraconidae > Gymnodraco > Gymnodraco acuticeps. Next base: position 2,789,603 of record NW_022990981.1, read on the forward strand.
TGCTGCTGCTGCTAGGCTGTCTGGTAAATGCAGACCTCACTCACCAAGGCCTTTGAGTAGGGTACAATTGCCCCACAACAATGATTTCTGCAACACAGTCCATTAAAAATGCTTCTCTACATCAGCAGCCAAAGCACCTTAAAAGCACTAGGCCATATTGATACTGAAGCGGGGCTTTGCATAATGGCAAGAGCTGCATTAGAGAAAAGGGTGGAGGGGCCGGGTGGGGAGATTGCTAGGATGAGGGAGGGCGCGCGTGGATCTGTGTTGTGCATGTGTTTTGGGAACAGGGGGATGGGGAAATGTGTGTGTGTGTGTGTAGGGGTGGAGGGTGGGTGGTGATGGGGGATCAGCCAAATTACACTTGGTTAATTCAGAGTAACAGATCTGGCCCCAAGTGAATTGAAGGCCTTGAATTAATTCTGTTATGACAAATCAAGATAAACGTTTCCCTTAAATTGCATGCGATTTAATTAATTTCTGAGATCCCGGTTTTTTTCCTGGCCTAATAGTTCACATTCTCTTGTGCTGTCATAATGCTTGAGTGGGCAGACTTCAAAGTGATATTAAATAACCAACTATTAGATTTACCTCACACGTTCTATTGGAAAAGTGCCATTTAATTACCTAGGCTTATTCAATTAAGGGGACAGCATTGTGCCTGAATCCAGCAGCCACAAGTACATACATTCTCCCTCTGCTAGCAGCGCACAGACATAATATCACCGCCAGCTTAAAACAACATGATCCCCGCAGCTAAAGCAACTTTGGCTTAAAGTTTGACATTAAAGCTTTTGGTGGCAGCGCTGCATGACAACAGAGATGCTGCTTGTCATCTGATGTGTGTTAGTCCTTCTGATGGATGGGAGATGGGCATCATCCCAGGCCAGACTCACATCCCGTTATAGCTGTGATGTGACTCCACTTCTGATCAATATAAGCATTATCAACTGTATTGATAGAAGTTTAGAGCTTCAAATCTATGTTGTTTGGGCAGTATAGCCGTCCATTACAAAAAGGGGTCTGGCCCTTTAAGATGAGCAGGGAAAACAGCGGCAAATGGCCTTCGCAGTAATCCCTCTTCTCTATCTGTCTTTCTCTCTTGCTCCCTCTCAAAAGCCAATTTGGTTAATTAAATGTTTTGTTTGCAGTGTGGCTCTCATTCATTTCGGACACGTCATTGGGAGCGGATACAAGCCAGGGACCAGATCTCATTAGATAAAACCCATCAGGACTAAAGGAAATGGAGGGAGACTATAATTAAAGCATTTAATTGTGTAGACTCACTGTCAGATGTTTTCTTCCCCCGCTCCTATCTTTATCTCTGCAGAGATCTCGTGGTTCCATAATATGCGTTTTAGCTCTTCCAGTGAGCATGCTCTCATTACAAGTGGAAAGGTGTATGCACATTTTACCCCCTTCCAATTGTAATTAGGTTATAGTCCCATAATGAATGGAGTACCCCATTGACTCCCTCTTTATGAGATGGGTGAGTGAGAGCGCACAGGCACACTTTACATTCTGAATGATCCGTGTGGATTTAAATAGCATGTTCACGTTGACTCCCGTGAAATCATTAGTTCAAAATAAATCAAACTCAGGTTCACAATTTGACATATATTCTAACTTGTGAAAACAGAACATTTAACAAAAAAACATTGCTTTTAAAGTGTTAAAGAATAATAGTAAAAACAGTACATTAATAGGGTTGATATTAATACCATTCTTGCGCCCCAGGGTGGTCCAAGAAGTATTTGAACTCTCAGTAAACTGTGCCGTCACAGCACACTGCTCTACATGACCAGGATGAGTGTCACCAATAAGCTGCTTGGGTGTCTGGCACACCTACTAGAATATTTAAAAAGGCTCTCTTCGCTAATTAAATGGTGTTTTTCTGTTGCATAAAAACAACAAATAAAAAGAGAATCTGTAGCGGACAGGAACACTCAGCAGAGCAAGCATACATCTCACAAGGGCAGTGTCCTTCAGTTGACCGTGAGCAGACGTCTGACCAGGAGACTCTAATGAACCCTGATCATGGGACCAACATGTGAGACACCTTGCTGATCATTGTGTCTGTTTATAACTTCATTTACTATTGGTTTTTAAATATTTCAGGACTTTTTGAAGTCAATTTGTGAAATGAATTATCTTCGGTATAAAGTCAATGATAATCCACTGAACACGAGAGGTATTGTAAATACACAGCCTTTCCTAATATTCCATATTGTAATGCACGTTCCTCTTCTTAACGGCGCTGCATCTTTTAAATGTCATTCTGCTCTACTGCACATTTGAAGATTTCAAAAAAAAAGTGTCATTGTTGTTTTTACTTTTGTGTATTTTAATATATTTATTGTAAACATTTATTTGTATAGTTTTAATACATTTGATATATTTGTTCTTTTTTTACAACTTCATTCCTCCTACCGTGTTTCTGTATGCACCATTCCACTCCAAAGCAAAGCCCTTGCATGTGTAAATGTATTCTTTATAAAGCTGGTGGTGGAAGTGCGTCTCTCACCTGATGTAGTCGTTTCTGCAGAGGATCATGCCGCTTTTTGTGTAGCAGGACGTGCCGATTTCTCCCAGCTGGGCCTGGCAGCAGGAGCACTTGAGGCAGCGGCTGTGCCAGTAGCTGTCCATGGTGTAGAGGAGGAAGCGGTCTGCGATTTTGCCCCCGCACCCTGCGCACCGCTTCCAGGACAGAGAACCTGCGCCCACCGGCGGGGGCTGGCTGCTGCCTCCGGGATTAACCATTGTCCCTGAAAACACACACAGAAAATGATGTTGACAGTCTGCACCCAAGAAGTTGCTGTTCATACTTTTCTTTTACCAGACAAGTATTGTTTTGTATGGAATAGGGTCAGGACCTGGGATGGGCTTTCGGGCTGTGCCAGATACTTTAACAACAAGGTAATACGATCACGTACGCCACAAGTGAATTGATCAAATATCACATTTGAAAGTCCAGCCCCTTGAACATCATGTCAAATCAGATTGCAAACCGTACTCAAAATAAATCTCATAAAGGGAAGAGTTCTGAGTCCTGTTCTGCTACGACAGAGCCACGAGTCATCTAGTGAACTAATCTGCCCTTGATCTCTGTCTCGGTTGCTTCATTGGACCTCTCATGGTGAAAGACTGTTACTGTTCACCCCAGGAGCCAAAGGAACAATTATGCAGCATTTGCTTTTGCTGAGCGGTCCTAAGAAAGTGTAAATAGCACACGTCACCACACAACCCCTCACTCTATTGCAGTTTGAATAGCTGGGAGGTGGTTATGGGCCAAACACAAAGGAACACTATATGAAAGGCCTGAACAGCCTCAGAGTGACATGTGAAACTGTTTGGCTTGTTAGCTCTGTGTTGACCAACAAGCTTGATGCTTGCAGGCCTTTTGACCTGAGTGATGAAGATGATCCGCCCTGCAGCTAAAACAAACTATATTTAACAGCACCTTAATATGCAACATGGCCCTGATATACCCTCCTGTAATGACGCCAAGTGTTCTAATCTAATGCAATGCAGGCATTTGTTTCACCCACAAAATTAATGTGGGCTCTTTCAAATGTAATCCCCTCCAATTTGGTGAGGCAGACTACATGCCTGGATAAAGCCAAATCTTTGTTGAAAGGCAGGTAGGCTAATTAGAGTTGGGGAGAGGGGGGGTGCACACAGAAAAGCATTCAGTAAGCCCATTAGCGATGGCTCTTAGGGACAAACCACAGTACCTTAGTGCTGATTAAATCTAAAAGGAGATGAATCAAAAAGCCGACCTGAAAGTGACTCCCTGGATAAACAAGACGGACCATCGTCAAGTTTCATTCAGAGAGGGGAGATGGAGGGGACGGCAGGGGAAGAGAGGAGGGGGTGGCTTTTAACTTAAATGGGCTAACTCAAGTAATTACACGGGCAGGCAATTTGGGCGCAGAGACCAAGTCATGGAAACAGAACCAGAGGGAGGAGGAGGAACAAAACACATCAGGCAGCCATGTGCTGAAACCGTCCTGTGCGTGCCTGCTGCTTTTAACGGGAAATAAAATAAATGTAAGCCTTACATTGGCGTTTTTATGTGGTAACTGCATTAATAGTGGATATGGAGGATGATAATGTCACACGAATCACAACACAGGCTATCATATCACACATCACCGCTACAATTCTTGAGAAAGAAAGAACAGACAAGGCTAGTTTCCAGAGTAAACTAGAAAGAATACAAACTGATATTTTAACCATGCGTCAATACTACCCACCTCGTTTATCTCTTTTCAGAGTAATGGCTGTAAAGTTAATGACTTGCAGGATTAGGCAGGTTAACAGGTAGACCACAACAGTCCCACAAAGTACAGGTAAAAAGCGGGTAGTCTCGCGGACGGCCGGCCTCCAGCTCCGCGCGACAGAGGGCTCGAGCTCGGATATTCACTGGCAACAAGCGAGGTGCGAGCAAATGGAGTTATCAGATAGTATTTCCACTGGATGGTTCCCGTTTTACTGTTGCTGCTTTAGTGTTCTTGTTTTCACTGAAACAAAAGGAGTCCATTGCAAGACGTAATTAGAGGTCTGCGTTGTGCCGTAATGTCCTTCAGACGGAGTGTTTGGCAAAAGAAAGAGAAAGAAATAACGCGGCTCGCGCTGAAGCTGAATCTGACTGTCCTCCGTCCGCTCTGGTCCCGTTAGCTGCTTGTTCTACATGTGTCGCTGTCTCGCTGACAGGAAGAAACCTCCAGTAAAACCCCTTTTAGCCGCGTGACGAAGGTCCCACGACAGCCAATCGGCGCGCAGTCCATTTAACAGGAATAACAAATCCAGCCAATCAGAGGGAGGAGAGATTTACTTTGACACGCAGCAGAGAGGGATGGAAACGGAGGCGAATAGATGGACCCGAGAGGTGAGAACGAAACGGAGTGTCAAATGTATACACTTTAAAACATTGAGAGATTACAAGACATCAAACAACATTATTGCCATCTAAAAATATTTAGCAGTGTGTTCAGCTAAAGTAGTTGCAACATGCCTATTTGTGATTTTATTATTTTTGTTGTAATCGTCCATAAGATTCATAAATGGATGTATTGGCTCTGTTAGCTGGATATTATTGTTATCCTATCAAAACTGATGGATTGCATGTTTGATTAGTTTATTCTAAAAGCACATTGAACATTTTCAAAATTCTAGCTGCATGGCATCATCCAGTAAACTGCATTCATCTCACGTCTGAGTTTAATTAGTTGACATTCAATAACTACTTAGTTTACCGAGGGTGACTCCAACCTCTGGGAAATATCAGGGACTAATAGCTGCGTAGTGGCGCCATCGTCTGTCACTGAAAGTAATCGCATGCGGCCTGCTGTCGTTTACAACCTCATTAAGCCTCAGGTCATTGGTTTCAACACCTATTAAGGCTAATCTGCAAGACCTCGATTTGGCTGAGATCCTGTAATTCATTCAGTCTTGCAGTTTTTGTCCCCCCCCCCCCCCCCCCCCCCCCCATCATGTGAGACTTCAGAGACAAGATAAAGTGGAAGTGATTGCAACACCTTTTAATACAAATAATATGGTGTGACATGTTTCCTCACATGATGTTGAAAGGGAATTCAGCTAAATAACAGCTGAAGTGTTCTGCAGTGTAGCAGCCAAAAAACATTCTGTGAAAAACAAGTGACGTATTCAGTTTAAGAAAGTGTTGCTATTGGAGAAAAGTTGCCTGAGAGAAAAGTTATTTGAAATTCACTGGGTTGACCGGTTTTACATGACAAAACAGCTTGATTATAAGATGCCCCTGGCTTCATTAGAAAGACATCAGATTTATAAAGATTATCTTTTTCTTGACTTTAATTGTTTAATTATTCCTGCGGCTCCAAGGAGATTGTGCTGCATCAGGCTGATTTCCCTTTGGCAAAGCCAATGCTACTCCACCTTGGTTTGAGCCACACTCTCCTGACATCCTCATCAAGCCTCTCACTCAGCAGAACAAAAACCGCAGAAGATGGCAAAAGAATATCTTTTCCACCAAGGAATGATTAATTGATATAAATGATTAAAACAGAGGGAAATTATGAAATGAATTTGAAAGGGGGCCTCACAGGAAAAGCTTTGTTTGTTCCAGGCCTATTTTAATGAGCTTTTCATAACTGGGCAGGAGAAATTACTGCACGTTCTTTTTCTGGAGCTCTTTTGCAAAATAATTATGGCTTGTTGAAGTGAGGAGGAGGAGGTGGAGGGGTCAGGGAGCTGTTTGGGGGAGAGGGTTAGGAGATGAGGAGGGAAGAGGGAAGGGGGGTGTTCCTGCAGAAATGTATCATCTCCTTCCTCAGCTGAGATCTCTCTGTCCTGTGGCAGTTTCCAAGCAGCTGCATTATGAAGCACACCAGATTAAAACGAAACAGCGGCACACAACAATGTGGCGGAACACTATTTCAATGTTTGAACAGGACAAGAGAGAGTCAGACGTGGCTCGCCGTGTTGATACTCCCCACAGGGGTGATCTCACCGAGATGAAAAGGAGACCATGGTGCTTCATAATGAAGCTGCTTGCCCTGTGGGAAAAAGCAAGAAAAGCACACTCAACATGGTGGTTCACTTCGGACTGGGATTCACTCTGTGTTATATTCTATGACACTGAGCCACAAAGAGGCCAATTTCAATCTACAAGTCTACACACCACAGGCAATCTTCTGACTAAACAACACGCAGGTCACCATACTTCTATAACTTGATGCTATTTCGCAAACATTGTGTTGTTTACCATGAACTAGCATCAAACTCCCTTTACTGCGTGTGTGTGTGTGTGTGTGTGTGTGTGTGTATGTGTGTGTGTGTGTGTGTGTGTGTGTGTGTGTGTGTGTGTGTGTGTGTGTGTGTGTGTGTGTGTGTGTGTGTGTGTGTGTGTGTGTGTGTGTGTGTGTGTGTGTGGTGTGTGTGTGTGTGTGTGTGTGTGTGTGTTGTCTTTTACAGAGAATGATATCCAGTTAGCTGAGCCAACTGATGAGAGGAGATAGGGTTCAGATTCTCTTCAGATAAAGACGGCGCGCTCCATGACTGAACGGAGAATGGCGGGCTGGGCAGAAAGATCTCCAAATGAAATCTGCTAAATGAGTGACTGGCTACTTACCTGAAAACACATTAGGATTATTTTGACATTTTGGAAAATACACTTACTTGCTTTCTTGCCAAGAGGTAGATGAGAAGATCAATACCACTCTTATATCTGTATGCTAAATATGAAACTAAACCCAGCTGTCAGTTAGTTGATCTCTTAGCATAAAGACTAGATACAGAGACTGGTACAAGAGGGAAAGCAATGTGATCTAATGGAAGGTGTATAAAGAGCATATCTCTTTTTAGGGACATTTCATGTCATGTCTTCACATTCAATGTATGGTTGCAGTTTTCAAATGTGGTTAATTGGTGAATTCAAACCAAACTACTTTGTTTTGCTAAGGAATCCAGCATGGTTTAATGAAAAAAAGTTACCGGTGGACTTTTCGTTTGAAACTGGACACAAATCACAGCCAGCTGGGTTGAAGTCCTGTGTTGGTTTGAGCCACCCACCACATCCTCAAGCTTACATGGACTTTCTTGGTCTTTATATGTAAATATGACACCTGACTTCTGGAGCACTTGCAGTGTCAAATTGTCACTTAAGAAGCAAAAACATGTGTATCAATAACCCGTGAGATGGCTTAACAAATGACGTGGTAATAGCAGGCTCGGGAACAAATGTATTTGATATCAATTTCATGCCAATGAGCTGAATTGAAAGCTACAATGAGGACGTTGTTAGCCTAGCCTAGCATTAGCCTCTCTCTATTCAAAGGTTTCAGGTTTTTGACAGATAAGACAAACAGCAACAATGTTAATAATTATGTTGGTTTTGTTAGCTTGGTACAATGCCAGACTTGATGTCTCTTCTGTTTCCAGTCTTTATGCTAAGCTAAGCTAGCCGTCTGTTGGCAGTAGCTTGAATGTACACTACAGGTATGACAGTGGTGTCTATCTTTTCATTTAACTCTTAGTAAGTTGTGAAGAAATAATGGGCCTAATTTAATTCCTGAAAAACTATATCTTTATTTGATTTTGCAACATTTGGAAAAAGCCATCATTCAGCTCCTTTAAAAGTGTGATTGTGTTCATATGGAAGTCTGGAGAAAGTTGAAAACAAACACAAAGAGATATTTCTGGTGCATTTGTGGGATGCATTAAGACCACATTCAGTTCATAGAAGATCAGTACACTCCAGTATGATGCTATGTGTAGCTGAAAAAGCATACAAAAATAAGCACATTCAGAATGCCTGAATCTGAGTTCACGGCTGTGTTGCTCTCTCTTGTGGTGAGTTCTTTATACTCCTGCCATTTTCCCATGTGGTTCCAGCTCCACTTGGGTCATGAAATAATGAAGCAGCCAGAAGTGTTTTGCTCAATATTCCGATCTCAAAATATGTCTCACTTCATTAATTTGGTAGCGTTGATGTTGTTCATTTGTAATTAAACACAGAAGCAAGTGAGCTTAAGTAAATAGAAATCAACTCAATAAATACCCCCCTGTAAGGCAGCGGTTTTCTTTCAAGTCTGTGATGATGATTTGACAAGCTCTGGGCACTGCAACAGCTCTGTGAAGAATGTGTCAGGACCAATACAGCGCTCTGAAGATCACCAGATAAAACGATGTTTGAATCTACCACAGTATGTGGTTCACTGTACTTTAGACACAAGTCACATGCTCATGATACAAATAAGTCAGCAGTGAGCAAGTAGGTATTGGTAGTATTTATTGGCCTTAATAGTATTGTTTAAAGGGGACATATTCTGCATATTCTCTTTCATATCAGTATGTAGTGTCTCTACTGGGACATGTCTCCATGCTGTTATGTTCAAAAAGCTCTTTATTGTTCTCATACTGCCTGTGCTGCAGCACCTCTTTTCACCCTCTGTCTGAAACCAGAGCCCAGTCTGCTCTGATTGGATATGTCCCGCATATCTCATACAATGTGTTGGACAAAAAGCGAATACAAGCAAGAGTGTTACACAGTGATGTCACTATGTTAAAGAAGTATACAAAGGAATCCAACAGAGTGGTGCAGTGATGACGGATTCTCAATGGCCAACCAGGAAGTAAGCATCACAAAGGGGTTCCTTACTGCAGAAATTAAGTTCTAAGATACTTACCACGTTTAGTTCAGGAGGATAATCTTAACATAGTAATGCCGCTTTGTGATTTTGAAGCATAAATGCAATCACCAGAAGTAAAAAGCTAATGTTAGGCTATAAACAAACTATATCATGGTTCCATGGCTGCGCATAACCCCCGCTAAGCTAAAGACGTTCTCATGTCAACGTTTTATAATCTCATCATTCTCGCCGTTTTTTTATGACACATAGAAGCTTCGGACATGGAAATCTCTTCAGGTTGTTTTAACCACAGACCATATTTCAGGCTTCTAACTACAATCACTTTCAAAAAAACTTCGAGACAAGGGAACCGGAAGTGGTACAATTCCGTCAAAGTGTTTTCCGGGTTAGTGTGTGGGAGAGAAACTCCCTCTGTAGGGAACACAGGGATTTTAGCCTCTGCAGACCATTTACATGCACAGAAAGCTATAGAACACACTACACGAAAGAGAAAACCCCAAAAAGCACAATAGGGCGTCTTTAATATTGTGTGTAATTCACATATTTTCTTGCCTTCTTAGAACAACCAGATGCCCCATTTCGGTGCAAGACATTGTTGCGTCTTCCTCGTCAGATTCTATTGTCACACTCACGCTAAGCCTTTACTTGGTGGTACAAGTACAATATTCTAATTATATTTGTGTGTTTCTCTGTTATAGACCACACACATACACTAAGCCTGCTCCATGGCTGTATTACTGTGCTGTTGTGTTGATATTAATAAGTTAAGGAAATCAACCGCTACCAAGAATCTTGTGTGTTCTTACACCCCAAAGTGTAAGTCACTCCGAGTGAAACCTTCACCTATACAGTCCTACCTGAATCCCTATTCAATAGGACTGCTTGAAAACAATTCCTTTTTCCAAATAAATGAGTTGGTTTTCTTTTGTTGTCGACAAAAGGCCCTCTTTCCGTCATTTTCATTGATCTGAAGTAAACATACCACCGATTGGCTAAGAGTGAGTTTGGGCTTTCAGGGAGGAGCCAAAGCACACCACTGCAAAGGAAAGGGGTACGCTGAATTTACAACCCAAGACAACACGAGAGTATAATGCGAAACAGAATGCAGCACAATAATCTTTTTATCTTGTATTGTCAGGAGCACTTATCGTGTGTCAGAAATGTGCACAATCCTCTACTCTGTGGTTTAAGATGGAATGACTTAATAATTACAATTCAAGTCTTACCTCTGCAAGAACTCCAGGGTAGCTCCCAGCTCTGAGCGATAACTGATGTTGAGGCAGTAATATGCTGCAAACATGCGATCTGGCTCCTCTGTCCTCTTGACGTGTGGTTCTGCAGGCTTAGTTCGACCACACATTTGAACAATGCTCCTGTAAAATATATAGTTATAGTATTATGTGTCAACATTAAAATAACATACATTGGAGAGCAAAATGTGAAATTCCATTCACTGTAGGCTAGCAGGGGCAATAACATCTAAAATGTGAACTAACTTGAATGCATTAGTCCACAACACATAGCCTAACTAATGTTAGCCTACATCAGTGGTTCTCAAACTTTTTCTGTCAGGCCCCCCCTTTGGAGAAAAAAAAAAGTCGCCCCCCCCAACACAAGTCAGGCTCAGTGGCGGCGCCAGAGATTTCTTTTGAGGGTGCTGTGGGGTAGCTTGACGTTTCATAGAGGGTGCTCAAACATTTAGGGTTTCCCATTAATGTACTGGTCGCTACAGTGGAATTTTCTACTGCAACACTCCCCACACGATAATCAGCTCACGGCTAACAACAACGATCTCCGGTACCGGTGTGCTCTCTCTCTCGCACACAAAATGGCTCGTTCCACACACACAGAGCCGAGCTTTAATGAAACACAGAGACCCAGACGTAATAGTACTGTACTGCATCATATTATTTTTGAATCAATCATTTTTTAAATTATGATTTTTTTTTTAAATCTTTTTTTTTTTTATAACCATTTTTCCTCCTGGTCTCTCGCGCCCCCCCTGGCATGCCTCTGGGCCCCCGCGCCCCCCACTTTGAGAACCACTGGCCTACATACACTGAATAAAAATATAAATGCAACACTTTTGTTTTTGCTCCCATTTTTCATGAGATGAACTTAAAGATCTAAAACATTTTCTATATACACAAAATAACCATTTCTCTCAAATATTGTTCACAAATCTGAAAAAATCTGTGATAGTGAGCACTTCTCCTTTGCCGAGATAATCCATCCCACCTCACAGGTGTGGCATATCAAGATGCTGATTAGACAGCATGATTATTGCACAGGTGTGCCTTAGGCTGGCCACAATAAATAGTTGTAGGACAGGGTTTGGGTTTGGTATACGTGCTCAATGGGACAAAACCTGGTCAAAGTAAAGCTGCCTTAATAAATACTTGTATATTCAAATAGATTACATAGGTAGGTGTACAATTAAAAGCTTTCATTTGTGATGGCCGCAAAGAAAAGTATCACCTGTCTCTGAATTTCTTGTTAGTTCTACAGAGCTTTTTAGCATTTTCTGCTAAAAAAGCTCTGTTTGGTTCAGTCTCACACGTCGTTTGTCACAGCAGGCAACTATTTGGGGCTAAAATAATAATACATCTTTGTTAAATCCACTGTCCTGCCCAGCACCGAATGATAGACAGACAGAGTTAGCGACTTGCTGGTGAACAAAGTGGTGCATTTAGAAACCAGTCATTTCCCTCAGGAGTAGGTGGAAACTAAAGAGCTAAATGGGAGTGAGTATTAGACTTGCATTAAGTGGACACAAACACCATTTCAAATTGATGCTAGTGTTCCTTTATGAGTACTGAATCTGTTATCAGCTTGTGTCCATGAAATGTCAAGAAGTGGCCAAATTCAGTTGATGAAGGCTTGGATTCTGTTTGCGCAGGGATTAAAGAAATGACCCTTTGTACAAAAGCAGGTGGGGGCACTGCCCATTGTTCCAATTGGCCAATATTCCAAATAGCAACAATCTAAAAAAAGAATCTCATTGCACCGAATGTCCAATGGTCCAACAGGCCTAATAACATGCTGCCTATTGCTCTGAAAGTGTATTGCTCTGAAAATACACACCTAGCCTGCTAAATTAAAGAAAAAATACCCTCCCCCCTGCCTCTGGTGGCTAGTTCTCATTTTCTTTGTCCTTGTTTATAGGTGTAGGCATCAGGAGTGAGATGGGTTAGGTTATGGAAGAGCAGGGCTCCGGAGGAACCCTGCGTGGTGCACTGGCTCTCGGTAGATAAGGGTGTTAAAAAAACATTAAAAAACTCCATAACGATCTAAAAGCCCTACAAAGATCTTGTAAAAACCCTTTAGAAGTGTTGTAAAAGCTCTATTAAAACAAGAAAATACTGGTTAAAAAGTGCAGGACGGGGCTGGACCACGGAACGGCGGCAGAGTATGTTTAAAAGCAGATATCACAAAGCCTTAATGCAATCGAATGTAAAACTAAAAAGTTATGATTGATGAAAGTAGTAAATCGATCAGATTTGACCCGAAGACAACAGGAGGGTTAATTTGCTCTGTTTATTTAAAAAGGTGGCAGGTCGGTGAAATGGTTAGGGAATCAGAGTCGGAGGCAAAGTAGGGCGGGTCATGCCTAGGTCAGTAGAAAATAAAATGTCTCCATCATGTTGCATAATAATAAGCCGTATGCTTCTTTTCGTGTGTGTTATTTGAACAATGGGCCATTGGAACAAAATACGTTTGTTTACCGGTGTAACTGACTGTTGTGTTTACACTTCAGTAAAATGGGAAATGTTTGGGACTTCTGGGGTTGCAGGAAAAAGGGGCTCCTTTAGGTGTCCATGGCATTGGTGTCCATTAGTGACTCAGCTGAAAGGCTTTGTATGGAAAAAAGACGAAAATATTGGAATCGAAGATTAGGGTTGAAAACAAATAAAGGGAAACAAGTGTTTGATAGGCATTCAACAAGATACATCAATGTAATCTCCATATGGGTTAATCATCAAAAGATCACTGTCTGCCTCTGGGTCTTTCTGCTATATTTTTGTGGCAGTTTTAGACACTTTTTACATTTAGATATTTCTCATTTTATTCTATTCTAAACAAGGGGGGACTTTTCCCCACCAATGAACTGTACTTCTTCTGTAGAGCTCCATAATGAACCCATCTAGTCTGTCGGACATTTTCATATACATGTAATAGATTTGGTAGGTTTCTGATGGATCTGGGTGAACATTCTCAACACACCAGAAGCCCTCCGCAGTAATGAATGTGCACAGCAGAGCCAGATAACATCTCAGCGATGGAAGAAAAAAAAGATGTGGAATGATGAAATTCAGAAACGTAATGACAGAGAAGCAAAAACAGCCCTTGGTTTAAGTGCTTTAATCGTGGGATAATTGCTTCTACACACTGTCTCAGACTCTCTGCATGCGCACACGTACAAACACAAACAGAACACCATGTGCTGCCTCTAACAACACTGCTTTAATGAAATGTCGTGAATCCTTAATGAGTCCCGATGTCTTGTGATACATTTCATAATTATGCAACCCCACACAACTGGAGAGGGAAATTCATCAGTCAAAGCAAATTAGTTGGGATCCATTAGGGTTCAGTGTCTTGTAGGGACATTCACTTTATTAGCTCCTTACACCCATCGCCATAATTGGTAGCATATTTCATTTGGCTCTAACCCCACTTTACTGAGTGACTGCTCTTTCCCTTTTTTATTTACAACCACATGCTGCATAATGTGCATCGAGCAGTTCAACAATAGTGTGTGAGATGCTGTTGTTCTTTATATATTTCAAAAACTGCATTCTTTATACTTATCGTATCAGCATTTGCTCATTCTTCATTCAGTGATGATATCCTCCACAGTAAGCATTTGAACACATACAATTGCTGATCACCCCTTTTATTGAATTTGTAGTGGTTAGTCCAGTATTGGACCTATGGTGTTCCCTGTCAAAAATGGCCGCCATAGGAAATGAATGGGTAACCCAGAATATGTTCATCCATCAGATAGTACACACCCAAATGGACAACACGTTAATTTTGAAATACATCTTCAGTGTCTGTTCTTCACTGCAGTTATTCATCTAACAATAAGAGAACTGAGAAATTGCCCAGGAACACCAAAGTAAGAGGGGAGAAAACGATCACGACAGAAGAGTTGTAGATTAAAACAAGCCAATAATGAAAGAGGGTTTTGTCTTTTGGCGAGGAGGCCACAGTCTGAGCCACAGCTCCTTGTTGATCAGCGGCACACTGCGAGGGGATCATTTATTTGGGATGACTGATGATGGCTTCCTCTCACAGATGCCTGTCTTGTTTGTCTTCGGGGCTGCCTCGGGGTTCGCTGTTCTCCCACTCACTCTGACAACCTGCAGACATCTCAGATGAGCAGCATTCTTCCAACAGAGACACCAAGTCTCAGACGGGGAGTGAACAGGAAAGCCTCTCTGTTTGGTGTGGAGGCGTGAGAACCTGCTGCTGGAGAGTGAACGTGGTCAGGAGTGGGCTGAGCTTAATTCCTACTACACTATATTTAAAGAACCGTTAATTCACAATAAATGATTTCAGTTTTTTAGCTGGGTACTGCTCTTATTTTCTTTTGCACTTTTGAGTCAATACAAATTGATGACTTTAACACGGCAGACCTGTTTCCTTTCCTCAGTCAACATTGGCTTCTTTTAACAACCAGCTTCGCCTAGCTTTAACTTAATACTTTTTTCAAACCTAACCAAGACAATTTCTTCCTGAACCTAACATTGAACAATATTTGTGAAATACTTCATGAGTATTTACCCAATACATTCCTCAGCGACTGCCACATTACCCAAGAAAGCCAAGTTATTTCTCTTGCAGAGCTGTGCCAACAAAGCCAGAATGCCTTGCTTCTAACAGCCTCTTGCACGGCTAATGCAGCGGCCTCTGTTTGCTGAACTTTGTCAGCTATGTCTCTCGGGCTTAAATTAATAGTACTGAATAATAACAAAACACTGAAATGTATCCTCGTAAAAGGACTGCATTCATCCAGTCTTTACACAAGTCATCGTTCACACACAGAGCATTTCTTTATTAGGGTATGCTATTTTTACTGCCTGAAACACATTTTGCAATACTAGCTAAGAGATGTCAAACGACGCAGTTGAAACAAAAAATAACGACAAATATTGCCAGATGCACTGAGGAAATGATTACTTCAATCGAGTAAATGTAACATTATACTAATTAAACATCCATCGGAAATATTCCCTTTTAAAAAATGGGCTGGATAATAAGACGGTACTTTGGGTTGAAGGGCAAACTTACTTTCATACTCTGAGTCAAATGAAACATTTTCTAAGTTTTCTGGGACAATGATTTTTCCACAGCAGCAGAAGGCCCTTCACTGAGATTCGGTGTCCTGATCTCATTCTGCCCACATCATGGCCATGTTTGTCCAGAAAGCCTCTGCTTTGGAGCTGACCTGATTGGAAGGTAATAAAGATCTAAGTCGAACAAAGGAGAGAAATAAGCTACATTCAAGCACGCACGCACACACACACTCACACACGCTAACACACGCTCACACACAGAAAATAGCACCCTTATCATCCCTGTTTCATTTAGAGTTGATTGCTGTCGGATTATAATGCAATCACCACGCTGTGTGAGCCGTAACTATGGGAACTGGTTTTAACTGTTTATCTTGCCAGAGATCTTAATTTAAGTTTGAACACTCTGGATCACTTAGATGTGAGAGACATGGGAAATTGACAAAAAGGGGACAACAAAGGGAAGGGAGGGAACGGGAGCTGTGGAAGAAAATGGAGAAACAGACACTTTCTTGTTCTTTCTCTTGTATTTCATATGCAATTGAATTTGTCTTTCAGAGGGAAAATCCATTTATGATGACAATCCACATCAGGGCAGTAATGAAAGCAGCCGGGTTCCTTTGCCATGGGAACGTTTCTGCAGGAGAATGCCACTAATCTTGGCGAAATGAATCATTCACACTTTATTTGGACATCTGTGTTAACCCCCCCTACTCTCCTTCTCCCGACTTTCATTCATTTGTGACAGTTTTATTACAAGTTGTGCAGGTGGCTGGAGGCTCAGGAGCCGACAAGAATGCGGCATGGACATGGTCCAACATGTTGAGGAGTTGTTGAGTTTATAATGATGTTTCCTCAGTAGACTGTCACTATACGTAGGACACTCCTGACTAAATAGGACAAACTGGACAAAACAAGTTTTTATGCTTTTACAGTATGGCCCCCACTACGCTGCTCACCAAAGACGTTTGACTTTTAGGTGTGAACAAATCCAGATTAAAGGCTCTGGGCTACGACTTTATGTAAGCCTGGGCTAACTCCATCCTAAATACAGGAAATTGCACACGCTGCCACAATATCCACTGTGTAGTTTGGGACTCACAGCGAGCGGCTCAAACACCTTTTTGGCATTCCAAGAATTTCCACTAAACTTCCTGAAACTGCTCTTTATTTTTACATTTGCTAGAAAAGTTCAACTAGCATTTCTTTGAGATTACAGAAATGCTACATATTTATGGTGCAATTCTGACCCTAAAGCGACTCTAGTCATTTTTGTTGTGGTTACAAAGGTTCAAATGAACGTGTGGAATAGAAAAGTGATGGCTTGTAGAGGCCTATAATGTTGAACATAACTGATATGCTTTAGTGTCGGCAACAGCATACAAATATTCTCTATACATCACCTGTTCCATGTTCTTCTTTGGGAAAAAACAGAACAAATGCAATGGTTTCAGGATGGCGCCCCCTAGTTTTGCTCTATTTCAACGGAATACTGTTAAGTGTCGGTCTACGTAGAAAAGAGACCTTTTTAAAAAAGAAAATAGATTCAGATCTTGCATTATGATACATAATGACAGTCACACTGAGCCAGCTACATATCACAACCCACATTAGCTTGTAAGTCTCCTTCTTATCATAAATACAAGCTCCTCAGCTTGTTGATGGAGCTACAGCAGAGAGAGCTTTTAGAAGGCTTTTAAAGACACTTCAGTCGGTTAGTGTCTTCTACAACAGGTCTAACATGACCAAACACAACACGCCCCTCCACTCAGCTGGGAGAGAACTAGCTTCTTCGATATCCCTGCTTTTTGTTTCTTTAACAATAAAAAGCTATTAACAATGATTTTAAAAATAATAATAAAAATACAAAAAGGATATGACTTATTGCGATTCAGTTCCTGTAGTGTGTTATATAGGTTTTTGTGCATGTCAAGGGTCTTCAAAGGCTAAAATAGGTATATTAATTGGTGATTCCTGCATATGTGAAAATAGACGAGTTCCCCTACAGTATATTTAACCATGCATGAATCATAAATGTGATTAAAGGGTTATTTTGTAACCTTTCTTTAGCCACTTTATAACCACGTTTGCCAAATGAGTGAAACCTTATTTCTGCATGCTGTGTCTCTCGCCTGTTGCTGCTTTATTACAACTCAACATTTGAGCCTGAACTGAGCTGTGATCATGGCTGTAAACTCAGACGGTGATTCAGAACGTCCTGCTGCTGGATGGGTCCTTGAGCTCAAGTCTAAAGCCTGCTCTATGAATTTCAAAAAAATCCATTATCAACAACCATTTAAATAAAAATAAGAATTTGAATGGGAGATAGCACCGGCAAATCTTACATTACTGTGAACATAATGACATTAAATTCCCTTCCACTCGCCCTCACCACTTCCTCTTACTGATGCACTGTATTTCATCAGAACACAATTTGACTGAATTGTAAGCTGAAGTGTGAAATGGAAATAATGGCGAGGTCAGCGATCAATAGGAAGTTAATTAATGCGATGTGGTGATGTATGGATTTCCGAATGCTTATGATTGTGTTCCAATCATTGAAATGTCACCAGCGTGACATCTAAAACCTCTACCTACCTTTGATTTACCTTCAATTCATAACCTAATAAAGGAAAATATTTCAGTATTCCCTTCAACTCCAGCCTGAATATACATGTTTCTCCTAATGTGAGAGTGTTTAAACATGTGACGATAATTGGTTGTATTTAGTCTATGATTGATCATAATAATAAATAAAACATTAATGAAGACTAGACAAATCTTTTAAAATATGTGATTCAACTACTGGCTAAGAAAAGATGTTTTCTCTTTTATTGAGAAATCATTTTAATTTCCCACATTTAAAAAAGGTTTAATCCAGATGATAGAAGGGCCAGCAAGACTTTCAGGTTCTGATAGATGCTTCCAAATGAAGTGAGCGAAGCAGTAATATTTAGAGCATACAGTATGTGATTAAGGATATGTTTAAACAGCAGAAAAGAGGCTAATGAGTTCCTTATGTGCTATGTTTAAGATAGAGCTATGCACACACCCAACATAATGAGTGTCCCTGGTCATTGGCCCATGCAGAAGTCACTGGTGTATTTTGGGTTATTGTAGGTAGAGCATAGCTGCAGTATTGTTCATGCATTCAAAGTTTGCGTGAGAAAAGTTGTGCTGCGAACGAGAACAAGGATACAAAAATTAAGTTCTGATTACAATTATGGGACGTGACACTTAGCTGATTTCAAATCAGCGAGGCCAAATTTCACAAAGCCTGTCAATGTGGCAGCAAGCTCGCCAGATCCCTCCCCAATCAAAAGTTTGCTCTATATAATTTTGCGCAATCAGATTTCTCCACAGTCATCCAGTGCAATCAGGTAATCAGAGGGGAGCATTAACAAGACAAATGGGGTTTAAAAAGTGGGTGCACTCTGTTTGCAGGAACTTCCTATGGAGAAGCCCCCTCCCCTCTTTGATTACTCCTATCACCCTCATACAGCGCAACATCCCCGCTAAATAGCTTTCTGCCACAGTGAAGGCAGTGTGCTCCGTCGTGATTGACTTTACATGTAAAACTCCACAGGTAAATGGTTACTCTTAAGGCTATTTACTGTATGTCAAGTGATTGTGTGCTCCAACAGGTCCTCTGAATGACTCGGATTGTTTATGGCCTTTTGCACACCTTTCATTAAAGGTGAAATTCTCTGATCCAAATTGCACAGTCAGGGACTATTTATACCAGAATGCATTTTCCCTCCACGATGCAGATGTAGCATGTGAGTGACTGGCAGTGTTAGGGAGTAACGGATTACATGTTGCGGGATTACGTAATCAGGATACAGAAAAAAGTATAAAACTGTATTCCCTAACAGTTATATTAATAAAAGACCCAATCAGATGAATTCATTAGCAGGATTACGATGCTATTAAAAACCACAAAGTATATAGTGTGTGTTGTAAAGGATCAGTATGAACTGTAGTCTGTGCTCATGTGTTTCAGTGTTGGTGTGTAGGCTGCTGCCTGAATGTGCTTCATGAAGGCAGCTTTTCTATCAATACAATCATTCTGATCCTAAATATCTTGGTTTCTTCTTTTCTAAGGTCACATCGTTCTGCTGTTTTACATAATACACTAAAGAAGTCAAACAAATCTTACTGATATTTATTTTCTCTTTTATTCATTTGCATTGCATTTGATATTGAGGTACTCAAAAGTAATGGAAAGTAATCCGATTATATTACTTTTATAAAGTGACACTCAGATTCATTTTCATTTGTAACTGTAACATTTATATCTTTTTTTAAATAATTGTATTATCATTATAATAATTGACTCCTGATGTGTATATTAGTTGCTATTAAACATCTATAGCGTTGAAAAAAGAGCAGTTCCATTTTCTGACGGATACCACTCACTTTAAATATCATCAGTCCATTAGATGGCTGTTATCAGTTGTTTCATGCACATCGATCTGAACTGGTTTGGAGCTACTACCACCTAATTGGCTCCGTAGGCCGTTATCTTCTATTGGTAAGCAGGAGGAAATAGGAAATCAGGTGGTGTGGTAAAGACAACGACAAAGTCCATGTAGAGAAGAGGTGGAGGTGGATGGATTTCACAAACAAACTTTCAAAGGACTTTCAAAGATAAGGCCGCTGTTTGAACTATTTGTAACCTATGTACGTAAATTGACTCACATAGCGTATGTAACATACTTATCTTAGGTGGTGTAGGTAGCGAACGTACTCTAATAAACATAACACAACTTAACGGAGCCCTATTCTTCTCACTTTCAGGTGTGTATCAGTATGTAGTGTCTCTACTTTAAAGAGTCCTCTCCTGCTGATGTTCAGGTGTATATCAGTATGTAGTGTCTCTACTTTAAAGAGTCCTCTCCTGCTGATGTTCAGGTGTATATCAGTATGTAGTGTCTCTACTTTAAAGAGTCCTCTCCTGCTGATGTTCAGGTGTATATCAGTATGTAGTGTCTCTACTTTAAAGAGTCCTCTCCTGCTGATGTTCAGGTGTATATCAGTATGTAGTGTCTCTACTTTAAAGAGTCCTCTCCTGCTGATGTTCAGGTGGATATCAGTATATAGTGTCTCTACTTTAAAGAGTCCTCTCCTGCTGATGTTCAGGTGTATATCAGTATGTAGTGTCTCTACTTTAAAGAGTCCTCTCCTGCTGATGTTCAGGTGGATATCAGTATGTAGTGTCTCTACTTTAAAGAGTCCTCTCCTGCTGATGTTCAGGTGTATATCAGTATGTAGTGTCTCTACTTTAAAGAGTCCTCTCCTGCTGATGTTCAGGTGTATATCAGTATGTAGTGTCTCTACTTTAAAGAGTCCTCTCCTGCTGATGTTCAGGTGTATATCAGTATGTAGTGTCTCTACTTTAAAGAGTCCTCTCCTGCTGATGTTCAGGTGTATATCAGTATGTAATGTCTCTACTTTAAAGAGTCCTCTCCTGCTGATGTTCAGGTGTATATCAGTATGTAGTGTCTCTACTTTAAAGAGTCATATCCTGCTGATGTTCAGGTGTATATCAGTATGTAGTGTCTCTACTTTAAAGAGTCCTCTCCTGCTGATGTTCAGGTGTATATCAGTATGTAGTGTCTCTACTTTAAAGAGTCCTCTCCTGCTGATGTTCAGGTGTATATCAGTATGTAGTGTCTCTACTTTAAAGAGTCCTCTCCTGCTGATGTTCAGGTGTATATCAGTATGTAGTGTCTCTACTTTAAAGAGTCCTCTCCTGCTGATGTTCAGGTGTATATCAGTATGTAGTGTCTCTACTTTAAAGAGTCCTCTCCTGCTGATGCTCAGGTGTATATCAGTATGTAGTGTCTTTACTTTAAAGAGTCCTCTCCTGCTGATGTTCAGGTGTATATCAGTATGTAGTGTCTCTACTTTAAAGAGTCCTCTCCTGCTGATGTTCAGGTGTATATCTGTATGTAGTGTCTCTACTTTAAAGAGTCCTCTCCTGCTGATGCTCAGGTGTATATCAGTATGTAGTGTCTCTACTTTAAAGAGTCCTCTCCTGCTGATGTTCAGGTGTATATCAGTATGTAGTGTCTCTACTTTAAAGAGTCCTCTCCTGCTGATGCTCAGGTGTATATCAGTATGTAGTGTCTCTACTTTAAAGAGTCCTCTCCTGCTGATGTTCAGGTGTATATCAGTATGTAGAGTCTCTACTTTAAAGAGTCCGCTCCTGCTGATGTTCAGGTGTATATCAGTATGTAGTGTCTCTACTTTAAAGAGTCCTCTCCTGCTGATGTTCAGGTGTATATCAGTATGTAGTGTCTCTACTTTAAAGAGTCCTCTCCTGCTGATGTTCAGGTGTATATCAGTATGTAGTGTCTCTACTGGGACATGTCTCCATGCTTTAATGTTCAAAAAGCTCTTTATGTTTCTCATACTGCCTGTGCTGCAGCACCTCCTTTCACCCTCTGTCTGAAACCAGAGTACAGTCTGCTCTGATTGGTTAGCTGGCCGGCTCTGTTGAGATTGGTCAACCGCTGAAAGATGTCCAACCCATTAGCCTATCATGTTCAATGTGTGAGCGCTAGCCAATAGAAGTGCAAGTGTTACGCGGTGTCACTATTTGCAGAGAATTTACATTCACAAAAACATAACACACAACAGGAATGGAAAAACCCTAAATATCATAATAGGTAAAAGTACATACTGTAGGTACATAAGTACATAAGAACAAATATACACAAAATAACTTATGTTGTCTAAACCTTAACAACTTATTTGTTTCAATTCACAACTTCGACCTAAATATGGTGATGTTTAACTTGCGTGTTGTGCATTTCGCCTATTACTCCCTGTCTGAAGCATGCTGACATTTGAGACGGGAGAATATTATAAGTTATTTTGTGAGCTTTAGAGGTGCTAATGGATGTTTTGTGTTACTTTTGGACAAAGAGGGGCTAGCTACTTCCCCTTAGTCAAATATATTTTCATAGCTAAGCTAACTGGCTGCTGTCAGCAGCTTAACATTTACTTTACAGACACAAGTGGTACAATTTCCTCTCAATTAACTCCGCACATGAAAGCAAATAAGCATATTTTCCAAAATGAGTCCATTAACCACATAAATATTCAATAAAAGTAATACAGTTGGCTTTGTTCTGTTGGACTCTGAGATATATTAAAGATCAAGTCATTCCCAGAAGTATAATTATATATGACTATATATGATTATATTTTTATTATTTATACTGTTCGGCACCACATAGGAATTTGAGTTTTTTCATCCCTTCAAGTTATAATGATATATTTCTTGGTAATCTAACAGCTTGACCTCTTCACACAGTCCTTCAGCAGACTTCCTACGCTCTGAAATAATTAGTGAAGATGTTGTGAGGATGACAAAAGACAACAGGAAAATGAAATAGACCCTCTCTCTGGCCCTCGGGGGTTTTTGCAGCAATTCTAATTAAGCCCATCCAGAAACAGAGGAGCTGGATTGGGGCAGTTTCTCAACAGGGTCCTTCCATGAGCCTCTTTTGTCACGAGCACACAGCCAATTACAAAGCTCCACAATAGAGGAAGTATTTTACCCTCCACAAAGAGCGGACACTGTGGAGATCTCAGAACATCCATAAGCACAGAGTCACTCTCACCTCCCTGAGAAGAGAAACCAAATATGCTCTTTTTTTTTTAGGACAAACTTACAGGTTCAATTCCCTCTGCTACACATATCATTATATGTTTCCATGGGAACGCTACACATCCAGCAATAGAGTGGTTTTCTGCGAGTCCCACTAATTAAAATGAAATATTTTTCTGTGTCAAATCAATCTGAACAGCTCCCACTCTATACATCAAGACAAGCAAAAGATAACCTCACTTGTTTATCATCTTTGCATATTAGTTTTGGCGGATAATGTGAGTGGCTGTGTAATCTCCCAGCTCGCCAGACCTCAGATTATGGAGCTGCAGTCTCTCATTTTATTCATTGTGCACAGAGGGTAATTACCCAGAGATAAGTGATCCTCTATCAGGGTCCAGTCTCCTCAGACACGGGTCCCGTCCCAGGCAATTTGGGCTCCACAGAGTGTGGGGGGGGTGGGCTCTGTGGTTGCCTGCGTCTGGATGAGGCTTCCTGACAGTCACGGCCAGGTGGGCCAATCTTTCAATCAGACACCCTATTTACCATTGCAAAGCTCTACTGCCCAGCCTCATTTTTTGCGTGTGATGAAAAGCAGATAACAGTGTACATTCACCCTTCCACTTCTTTCCTCAGATGGAGGGAAAATATCCTCTGGGGGCCGCCTCTGACTTTTATTTTTTGTGTCACATCAAAAGCAAATGCTCCATTGAATTTGTAGGAAAATCAAACGACGTAGGGGTCACCAACCTTTTTTAAGATGAGATGCTGTGTCTCGTCAGATGTGTTAGTTATGTTTATGTATTATGTCTGTCATTTTCATGTTTTTTCACGTCTGGTCGTGTCTGTTTATTTAGGTTCTTCATCTCTAGTCAGTCTCTGTGTTTATTTTCATGTCTCGTTTTCCATTTCCTGTTTTATTTTGAACTTACCTCTTTCATTTCAGGCCCTGTTTCTTCCTCCCCTTGTGTGTTTTTCCCGCCATCATCAGTGTCTGCCCCGCCCCTGATTGTTTCCACCTGTTCCCACTCACCTCGTGTTTAAATAGTCCTGTCTCTCCCCTGTCCTGTGTCAGTTCGTCTTGTTTGTTTCTCCGAATGGTCGTGCCAAGCCTCAGCTCAGAAAGGATCGCTTTCACTCATGTCAGGTTTTGTTTCTTTTGTTCATTTTGTAGGCTTAAGTTTTTCTTAAGTTCTCTTTTTGTTATGCCTAGTTTTTTCCTCCTTGTGAGCGCCTTTTGTTATTTCCAGTAACTACTCTGTTAAGAGGGATTACCTGATCTGTGCAATTAAAATGATTTACATTCAAGACTTTGTCTCTGGGTCGTGCATTTGGGTTCATCAGTTTGTGTCGAGATCCTGATATGAGAGCTACTTTCAAAAAATAAAACAAGTCGGGGGCTACTTTACCAAACATCTTTAGAATATGATCACAACCAATAACAAATCATTTAAACTTGTTTATTCTTATCTTATCTTACCTAGTTAGCATTCTTTCTTTTTATTTATGCATATTTTACTAATCACTCCCCTTTTAATCAGTTTTTACCGTCCTATAGTACACATTGGAATGATTTCTTACTTTATCTTTTACAATTATATTAAATAGATAAAGGTGTGCTCTCTCTCTCTCACAGAGGCTGTGTGCTCCTCCGTGGCGATGACGGCGGGGGGGTCTGCTAGAGGCTCCTGCTGTGTGCACTGTCCTGCGAGATACCGGGACCTGGCTCGAAACACTCGGAACACTGTTGTTGGCGAAACACATCAGCAATGACGCGGGAGACGCGGGGCTGAGCAGGAGAGGTGGGGCTATGGCGTATAGGGCGTACACACGGAGCCGTTTGGCCACCCAGAGCGCTCCGTCCACAGATTTACCCACCCTGGGACCCGTTATCGTTTGAGGGCTCCGTTTCCGCGGTTCCGTTACGGCCTCGTGTGAATGAACCGTCCATACGATAGAGAACTGTAGAGGATGCAATCAACAATCAACATCGGCACCTCAGTTGTTTCCCCGACTCAGACTGCAAGAAATCTGGGTGTGACCCTAGATAACAAACTGTCCTTCACTGCAAACATCGCTGCTACAACCCGTTGCTGCAGATACACGCTTTACAACATCAGGAGGATACGTCCCCAGCTGACTCAGAAAGCGACGCAGGTTCTGGTCCAGACTCTCGTCATCTCACGCCTAGACTACTGCAACTCCCTCCTGGCTGGTCTACCTGCATGTGCCATCCGACCTCTGCAGCTCATCCAGAATGCAGCGGCTCGTCTGGTCTTCAACCTTCCTAAATTCTCCCACACCACTCCGCTCCTCCGCTCCCTTCACTGGCTTCCGGTAACTACTAGAATCCACTTCAAGACACTGGTACTTGCTACCATGCTGCGAATGGATCTGGCCCTTCGTACATCCAGGACATGGTTAAACCGTACACCCCAGCGCGTGCACTACGCTCTGCATCAGCCAAACGACTCGCTGCGCCCTCGCTGCGAGGGGGACCCAAGTTCCCATCAGCAAAAACACGTGGGTTTGCTATCCTGGCTCCAAGATGGTGGAATGAGCTCCCCATTGACATCAGGACAGCGGCGCAAACTGAAAACTCATCTCTTTCGACTCCACTTCGAGCGATAGATTTATTAACAAAGCACTTATATACTAATAAAGGACTGGCTTATCTATAGCCAGTTGAGTAGCACTTGAAATGTTTGGCTCTATGAAACCTGATGTACTTATATGATTCTGTTTTCTTCAAGGTTGTGTCTTCCTGGTCGAATGTAATAATTGTAAGTCGCTTTGGATAAAAGCGTCAGCTAAATGCAATGTAATGTAATGTAAGGGATGCAACCCTTTCCGTCTCCGTGTAATCGTGGCCACAGAAAGGCCTTTCTGAGAATGTCTTCGAAGTCCAATCAATTATATTTTGGGCCATTTAAATTACAAGTAATTAACTAAATGAGGAGAAATAGGCTCTTAATTTGGAGTATACACAAATTTGTCTTTTATTAACATGCATTACTGATTCTACCTTTTGCAGAATCAGAAATATAGGATTTTAGATGTTGAATCAATTTCAGAATCACAGTAGGATTGGATTACATTGTTGAAAGTGGATGGACCAATCAGTTGTTGTGATTCTGTAGGTGTGACCGATGACTCTTCTCTGAGCCAAGTCCTAATCCTTTGTTCAAGCAAATGTCCTAAAAGATCATTTTCCTGCTGATGTGATGATAACGTTGTCATGTTGTGGCAGATGACACACAGCTGATTATATCAAGAACCAAAACAAATGAGCCGGTCGGACTGCAGACTAAAGCTCATTTGTCTATTATTTTTGACAGTTTATAAGAACTATCACTGCCAGAAGGGGGGACAAAGGTCCACATCTGTCTGTCTGTCTGTCTGTCCGTCTGCCTGTCTGTCTGTCTATCTATCTATCTAGTTGGCAATCGCCTAATTCTTGGTTCTACTAATTTACAACCCCGTCTGGTTAGAGATGCAGTGTGGACCTGTGTCTATGGGTTAGGGTTAGGTGAGAGTATTTATAAAAACATGTTGACATGTGTTTTGTTTAGCAGACTCGTGCTCTCATAAAGCCTGCAGCTCCTAACAGATCCAAAAATCGCTGTATCTCAAATCTCAAATATAAATGTTTTGGACAAAGTACATCATCCTGCCTGAAAACATCCACAATCATCCCGGTGCCGAAAAAGAACAACATCGGCTGCCTAAATGACTACCGTCCAGTGGCACTCACCTCCACCCCCGCTAAAGTTTTTGAGAAGGTGGTCCGTCCCCACATCGTCTCATCCCTCCTTCCCGGTCTGGACCCCCACCAGTTCGCCTACATGGCCAACAGGTCCACGGAGGACGCCATCGCCACAGCTCTCCACTCTACCCTGTCTCACCTGGAGAGTAGGGGGAGCTACGCACGGATGCTCTTTGTGGACTTCAGCTCTGCATTTAACACCATCCTCCCTGACAGACTGGTGACCAAGCTATCAGTCCTGGGAGTATTCCATTCCTTGTGTCTATGGATTAAGGACTTCCTGTCTGATCGCCCCCAGAGAGTGAGGATTGGCACCCACACCTCCACGTCCTTCAGTTTCAGCACCAGATCACCACAGGGCTGCGTGCTGAGCCCCCTACTATACGCCCTCTACACCTATGATCTCGTCCCCGCCCACACCAGCAACTCCATCATAAAGTTCGCTGATGATACCACCGTGGTGGGCTGCATCTCAGGGAGTGACGAGACCGCGTACATGGAAGAGGTGGAGCAACTGCTAGCGTTGTGCAAAAAAAACAACCTGCAGCTGAACAAGCTGAAAACCCAGGAAATGATCATTGACTTTAGGAGGAAGAAGACCGTCATGCAGCCCCTGTACATTGATGGAGGCTGTGTGGAGAGAGTCTCAGTGATCAAATTCCTGGGCGTTCACCTGGCGGAGGACCTGTCCTGGAGGACCAACACCACGGCAACCGTCAAGAAGGCGCAGCAGAGACTCTACTTCCTGAGAATACTCAGGAATTACCACCTCAGACAGGATCTGCTTGTGTCCTTCTACCGCTGCGCCGTGGAAAGCATCCTCACCTACTGCATCTGCGTGTGGTTCTTCAGCTGCACAGCCGCAGAGAGGGGTGCGCTCCAGAGGGTCATCAACTCGGCCCAGAAGATCATCGATTGCCCCCTCCCCTCCCTGGAGGTACTATACAGCTCTCGTTGCCTTAAGAAGGCAGTCAAAATCCTTAAGGACCCACACCACACGGGTAACGAGCACTTCGTACGGCTGCGCTCAGGCAGGCGCTTCCGTACCATGTCTTCCCGGACAAACAGACTCAAGCTCAGTTTTTTTCCCAGGGCCATATGTGCACTAAACGCTGCTAATATTTAAATGATATAAGCCTTCCGTGCAATACGAGGGGAATCGTGCAATTTAATTTATTTATTATTTATTTATGTACATATTCCCTATCATGTCTTTTTAAGTCCCATTTATTGTTTTTATTGGTTTTATAGTGTCTTGTTGTTTTTATATTGTCTTGTTGTTTTTATATTGTCTTGTTGTTGCGTGTTGGCACCTTGAGTCTATTGTAATTTCGTTGTACCTGTACAATGACAAATAAAGATCTATATCTATCTATCTATAATTTGGTTACCAACATAGTTACTTTCTCACCTGAAAAACATTTAACTTAATAACATTTCATTTAGAAGCTTAACGTTTCTATGGCAAGTAAAAGTGGATAAAGCTGGCGACACAAAGTAATATCAAATACACTTCAATCAGAAGTGCCAAGACATCATACAGCAATGTGGAAGCACCCTAAGGCAAGGGATAGAGTACCTGACCAGTGACTGCAGATGGAAACAGTTTCATATTTCAATCTGGAATAAATCAACTCTTCACTTTTGAGATTAAGGCGAGACACAATAGGTGAATAGGGTAATTTCTTTAATTTAAAGATATCAGACATTTCTCCAGTTAATTACTTACATTAAAGGTGGGGTATGTAATTTATTTCAGAAAAACTTTTTGTTATATTCCATGGAATGCTCTTAACATCCCGATAGCAATGGATATATGAAATGCTTTGACAATAAATCCATAAAATGTCATCTGTGGAAGCCGTAGTACTGTAAAAAGCACGACCAATCATTTTAGCCGGCCCGGCTAAAATAACTGGATAGCCTACCTGCCTGTCAGCCTTCCATCTGTGCACAAATTTATCTCGTGCCCTCATTGGTCATGTGCGCGTTCGTGTGTGTTGGAGGAGGGGCTCTGTAAGGAAGTGGCACATTTTTTCCGGTTGTGTATTATCAAATTCTAGCGCACTGGAGCTGGTTTCTACATTCTTACCTACCCCACCTTTGAGACAATTGTTTTTTGTATTACAAGTTTTTTGAAATAGCATGTTTAAATGTGCAAATGAACCATCATCTCATTAAATATGCGCATATTTTAAAGGTCCCATGTCATGGCCATTTCTTCTGATCATAATTCCATTGTTGTGGCCTACTAAAATATATTTATATTGTGCAATTTTCCAAAATCGCATTGGTTTCTCATACAGCATCTCTGTATAGTATGTGTATTCACTCTCTGTCCTACACGGCTTGTTGGAGCTCCTGCCCCCCCCCCTCCCTATGAGCCCAGTGGCCGTCTGCGAGACAGCGAGACACAGCGAAACCCAGCCCGAACACACACCCGCAGCCTGGCTGGGAGTTTGACACCGACTCACAGCCTCGCCGTCTGAGGGAGGAGAAATTGGCGGAGCTGCAGCTGAGAAAAGATTTGAGTGTGTATGTGTGAGGAAGTCCGTGGATTGGTCAATTTGGACCAATCTGCGGACGTAACGTAACGGCTCCACGGATTGGTCCATTTGGGTCGTCGTTACGTCACTTAGTACCAGGAAGAAAAAGAGAAATCTCCAACGAGGCGTTCTGGGGCAGCATTGACAGGTATTTTCTGTGTTAGAGTTTTACTCGCTACAGGGTGTACTTTGAGGGTTTGTGACTCTGCAGACCGTTCACATGCAGAGAACGCTACATAACACACAAGGGGACGGGTAATAACCGAAAAAAAGCATGACATGGGACCTTTAATACATTTCCATCCATCCATCTTCTCCCGCTTATCCGTGGTCGGGTCGCGAGGGTAGCAGTTCCAGCAGAGAGCCCCAAACTTTATTTTCCCTGGCGACATCAACCAGCTCTGACTGGGGGATCCCAAGGCGCTCCCAGGCCAGCGAAGAGATATAATCCCTCCACCTGGTCCTAGGTCTACCCCTTGGTCTCTTCCCAGCTGGAGGCGCCCAGGTGGCATCCTAACTAGGTGCCCGAACCACCTCAACTGGCTCCTTTCGACGCGAAGGAGGAGCGGCTCAACTCCGAGTCCCTCCCTGATGACCGAACTTCTCACCTTATCCCTAAGGGAGACACCAGAAAACCCATCTCGGCCGCATGTATCCGCGATCTCGTTCTTTCGGTCATGACCCATCCTTCATGACCATAGGTGAGGGTAGGAACGAAAATGGCCCGGTAGACAGAGAGCTTTGCCTTCTGGCTCAGCTCCCTTTTCGTCACAACGGTGCGGTAAAGCGACTGCAGTACCGCTCCCGCTGCTCCGATTCTCCGGCCCATCTCACGCTCCATTGTTCCCTCACTCGAGAACAAGACCCCGAGATACTTGAACTCCTTCACTTGGAGTAAGGACTCATTCCCTACTTGAAGTGGACAGTCCATCGGTTTCCTGCTGAGAACCATGGCCTCAGATTTGGAGGTGCTGATCCTCATCCCAGCCGCTTCACACTCGGTTGCGAACCGATCCAGTGAGTGCTGAAGGTCGCAGACCGATGAAGCCATTAGAACCACATCATCTGCAAAAAGCAGTGGTGCAATCCTTAGTCCACCGAACTGCAGACCCCCTCCCCCATGACTACGCCTCGAAATCCGATCCATGTATATTACAAACAGGATTGGTGACAAAGTGCAGCCCTGGCGGAGGCCAACCCTCACCGGAAATGGGTCCGACTTACTGCCGAGGACCCGGACACAGCTCTCGCTTTGGGAGTACAGAGATTGGATGGCCCTGAGTAGAGACCCCCTCACCCCATACTCCCGCAGCACCTCCAACAGTAACTCCCTGGGAACTTGGTCATACGCCTTCTCCAAGTCTACAAAACACATGTAGACCGGATAAGCGTACTCCCAGGCCCCCTCCAGGATCCTTGCGAGAGTAAAAAGCTGATCGGTCGTTCCACGACCAGGACGGAATCCGCATTGGTCCTCCTCAATCTGAGGTTCGACAATCGGCCTGACCCTCCTTTCGAGTACCTTAGAGTAAACTTTCCCGGGCAGGCTGAGTAGTGTGATGCCTCTGTAATTGGCACACACCCTCTGATCCCCCTTTTTAAAAAGGGGAACCACCACCCCGGTCTGCCAATCCTTCGGTACTGTTTCCGACTTCCACGCAACGTTGATGAGACGTGTCAACCATGACAGTCCCTCAACACCCAG
Source organism: Gymnodraco acuticeps (assembly GCF_902827175.1). NCBI lineage: Eukaryota > Metazoa > Chordata > Actinopteri > Perciformes > Bathydraconidae > Gymnodraco > Gymnodraco acuticeps. Next base: position 2,820,677 of record NW_022990981.1, read on the forward strand.
AGCCTTCAGCATTTCCGGGCGGATCTCATCCACCCCCGGGGCTTTGCCACTGTGGAGTTGTTTGACGACCTCAGTGACAACCCCCCGGGAGATTGGTGTTGATCCCCCGTCATACTCCAGCTCTGCCTCTAACATAGAGGGCGGAGTTGTCGGGTTCAGGAGTTCCTCAAAGTGTTCCTTCCAACGCCCTAACACTCCATCAGTTGAGGTCAACAACGTCCCATCCTTACTGTACACAGCTTGGATGGTTCCCTGCTTCCCCCTCCTGAGGTGTCGGACAGTTTTCCAGAACAACTTTGGTGCCGCCCGAAAGTCCTTCTCCATGTCTTCTCCGAACTTCTCCCACACCCGCTGCTTTGCCTCGGCCACGGATGAGGCTGCTGCCCTTCGGGCCTGTCGGTACCTTGCAACTGCCTCGGGAGTCCCCCGGGATAACAAATCCCTGAAGGCCTCCTTCTTCAGTCGGACGGCTTCCCTGACCACCGGTGTCCACCAAAAGGTTCGAGGGTTACCGCCCCTTGAGGCACCTAGGACCTTGAGACCACAGCTCCCCGCCGCGGCTTCGGCAATAGAGGCTTTGAACACCGACCACTCTGGTTCAATGTCCCCAACCTCCACAGGAATGCCCGAAAAGCTCCGCCGGAGGTGTGAGTTGAAGGCCTCCTGAACTTGGGCCTCCTCCAGACGTTCCCAGTTCACCCGAACTACACGTTTGGGCTTACCAGGTCTATCCAGAGGCTTCCCCCGCCACTCGACCCAACTCACCACCAGATGGTGATCAGTTGACAACTCCGCCCCTCTCTTTACCCGAGTGTCCAAAACATACGGCCTCAGGTCCGATGATACGATAACGAAATCGATCATGGACCTTCTGCCTAGGGTGCTCTGGTACCACGTACACTTATGAGCATCCTTATGTTCGAACATGGTGTTTGTTATGGCCAATCCATGACTAGCACAGAAGTCCAGTAACAAACCACCACTCCGGTTCAGATCAGGGGGGCCGTTCCTCCCAATCACGCCCCTCCAAGTGTCTCCATCATTGCCCACATGTGCGTTGAAGTCTCCCAGCAAGATTAAAGAGTCCCCTTCAGGAGCCCCATACAGGACTCTTTCCAGGGTCTCCAAGAAGGCCGTATACTCTGAACTGCTGTTGGGTGCATAAGCATACACAACAGTCAGAGTTTTCCCCCCCATAACCCACAGGCGTAGGGAGGCGACCCTCTCGTCCACTGGGGTAAACTCCAACAACGAAGCACCTAACCGGGGACTTGTGAGTATCCCCACACCCGCCCGGCGCCTCACACCTTGAGCAACTCCGGAGAAGAATAGAGTCCAACCCCTATCCAGAAGTAAGGTTCCAGAGCCGACGCTGTGCGTAGAGGTGAGCCCAACCAGATCCAACTGGTAACGCTCCACCTCCCGCACAAGCTCCGGCTCCTTCCCCCCCAGAGAGGTGACGTTCCACGTCCCCAAAGCCAGCTTCTGTCGCCCGGGTCTGGTCCGTCGAGACCCTCCGCTTTCACTGCCACCCTTCTGGCAGCGCACCCGACCCCATCGATGTTTCCCGTAGATGGTGGGCCCGCGGGACGGAGAAGCGGAGGTGTTGCCCACGTTGCCTTTTCGGGCTGGGCGCGGCCGGGCTCCGTGGCAAGCCCGGCCACCAGACGCTCGCCGACGAGTCCTCCTTCTGGGCCTGGCTCCAGAAGGGGACCCCGGGCTTCCTCCGGGCCGGGTATCCTCACTTCTTGTGTCGTCTTTCATGAGGTCTTTTGAACCTGAAACGATAAACAAAAACCGGGATACAATTTAAATAAAATATGTTTATTGATTTGATTTCAATGTTAAATTCAATATAAAAAAACAGATTACAATACAACAGTTCATAAAAGATATATATACAACAGTTCATAACAGATTCAATTGGACAGTTCATAACATATTCCAATACAACAGACCAATTCAAATACAAAATCACAACAGTACATCTTCTGTAATTATATGAAAGTAAAAGAAACATAACTGATCCTGGAGGCGATATTTTAGTTAGAACATTTAACATTAAACGAGGTGCTTCCAGGAATCTGTAGATACATTTGAATTATATTTAGTTAACCCATCCAGTGATTTCAGCATTCTGTACTTTTATGCAGATGGCCAGGTGAGAAATGAATAAGAAAAGCCAAACGACCACTTAAAGAGCAACTTGCAGGTTAGAGACCCCAGTGAATACATGTGTAGGAAAATTATGTATACACTAGATTTTCAAAACAATATACAGAAATATACACTACAGTGACATCTGGCGTCGTTTTTGTAAGACATTTTTACTTTTGCATACTTAATAAAATGAATGTGAAAAAATTAATTAATTATTCATTTAAAGGGGACCTCACCAAGTGTCAGAAAACACAACCCTCTCTCTATTCCTCCATACCCAAATCTCTAAAAACGGGGCTGCAAAGGATCTGATACAGACTGATCCAGATTTGAACACTTCTATGAACGAGGGGACCGTGCGGCAGAGTTTCAGTTAGATTTTTTTTCGTCCGGTCAACATGTCCGTTAAAGTTTAAATCTTCCGGACAAAATTAGAAAACTGCCGGTCAAAGGTCTTCTTTGTTATAGTAGTAACTATGGCCAGTACTTACCTTACGCTCTGCATCTAAACAAAAAACGGGCAAAATATGGCACACTGGGCTTTCCATACTAAATTGAACGAGAGACGCAGCTAAAGCTGGGACTCAAATGCTAATGATAGCTCGGGCAAAACGCCACAAACATAACTTTGAAAAGAGCATAATAAGGGCAACTTTATGGGAGAGGAACACTGTCGTCACCAGAAAGTCTAAGCCAAACAATAAATAAGACAGCAATCAGGACAACTTAGCTGGGAGAGGGTGCGGGGACACAGCCATCACCAGCAACAAGTTGACACAAACCTGTCCGTCGAGGCTCTGCACAGCGCACAGCCGGCCACAGCTCCTGGAGGACGCGTTAACAACCCGTAGCTCCGACTGTCAGTCGCGAAGCTGCACGCGGCCAGCTGCTTGCAGAGAAATCCCTCGGATCAAACGTTCAAACCTGAACGCTGTAGGCTACAAGAATGTAGCCGCGGTACTCTTGCGAAGCGAGAAAATGAAAAGGAACCGATCCACTAGTGACGCCGGCCTATGTAGCCGTAGTCACGTGGGTCACAGGTGACTTTGTTGTTATTAGGTACTCGAACTGCGCATGTGTGCGATGGACATATCCAGTGCTAAAAGCACCGCCTCTGGCGGTCAGTAGGGACGAAATAGAACACTCATTAGCTACAAAACTACAGGTTATAGTCTACAAGATAGTTGATTACTTTAGCTACTATGAAGATTCAGACAAATGATACAAAATATAATAATGAAATATTTTAACATGCATTATTATAGGAAGAAGATAACGCTTTATTGATCCCTTGGTAAATTCTCAAGTTACCAAGCAGTACTTTGGTTTTGTACTTACACTAGTACATCTATATTACACTGCGGTATTACTACTTACTAAAGCACAATATACAATAATATACAAAGTGCTGCAATTTTAAATATAGCAACATCTTTAGCTTGCATACCTGTGCCAAAAATCGCAGCGTAACCATCAGACGTGTCCCCACGGAGATACAATCCCGGTAGTTGGTGTTTTCCCTCTGGATGATTGGAGTGATGAGTTCCTCCAACATGTGGAACTGAACAGGAAAAAGCAGAGCAACATTTCTGAAATCTGGCATTTAATTTAACTCCAGCTCTCGACACAGGTTCGGGAAAGCCCCATGAGCTTCTCGCTGTAGTATCCATGATTTCACCCATTTGGTGCGGTTTCTCCTAATTATTCGCTTCCGCCTCTTGAGAGAGTGTTGCTTGACAATGTCTTCCACAAGCAACACTCCAATGGCTGATAGCTCCAGTACCGCACGAAACTGAAGTTACCTACTGTAACTCCAGCTTCCATGAGTATTGGCGAAGCCCTCTAAGGCTATCGCTATTGGGTAATCCCCCTGCAGCACTGAAAAACTTGTAGTCCACGCCCACCCGCAAGGTGGGCCCCACCCTCGGGCTCCCTTCCGGGAATAAATAGGAAGGAGACCCGACAGTCTGCTCCCATACAAAATAACTTTTCTTCAGCTATTCGTGGAGCCAGTGGGGCTCAGCACTTAGAGGGCTACGCCAATACTCATAGAAGCTGGGGTTACAGTAGGTAACCTCAATTCTCTTTCGTATATGGCTTCGCCCTCTAAGGCTATCGCTATTGGGTTAAGGGCGAAGCATGATGTCTGCGCCCCACTGGGTCCGCCCGGTACTAGAAGCACAGACACACCTGCTCAGATAATAGCCCATACCTATTGCGCCATGCATGTACATGCATCACAGTCCCTGGAATATAGCATAACATGAATATGTTCCATGAGGGGACGAAGGCTGGGAACAATACATACCTGCCGCTGTGAGAAAGTAGAGACGAAGGTCATACTTTGCCCAGTGACAAAAAGAGGGGGAACAGCAGCTCTCTGCGTGCAGACAGGCAGGAGAGCGCACGGCTGGATCCCTGACGTCACTCACTCAAGACACTCCGTACAGGGTGTGTCAGAGAGGAATGGGAGACATCCCTCAAATAAAAATGAATAAATTAACAGGGGGAAGACCAAGATGCAGCAGTGCAAATGACTTCCACTGACATTCCTCCGTGCAAAGCCGCGGAGGAGGAAATTCCTCTGGTGGAGTGCGCATTGATGTTCTCCGGGGGCTCCACCCCAGAGGAGACATATGCCTGTGACACAGCTTCACACAGCCAGTGTGACAGCCGTTGTGCCTACAGAGGTTGCCCTATCGAGCGCTCTCTATAGTTCACAAACAGGCGCTGAGAACGGTGCAAGGCAGCCGTGCGCGCCACTAGCAGGACAGCGCGCGCACAGGACAGAGGAGATGAGACGCGGCTTCTTCATCCGACCTGTGAGGAGGGGGGAATAAGCCATCCAAGGTGATCACTCTTGATCTAAAAGAGTTGTGATGACCTTTGGCATAAAAGCCGGGGTTAGGGCGTAAAACAGCTGAACTGCATCTCCTTGGGTCCGGAGGCATGACGGAGCCACAGAGAGAGCAGACAAATCAATCACCCTTTTCGCTGTTAGAGCCAAAAGCAGTACTACTTTGGCTGATAACAGTTTAAGGGGAACCTGGTCTAAAGGTTCAAATGGGGCTTTGCTTAGTGCGCGTAACACCAAAGCCAAATCCCACTGAGGCGCCAGTGTGCGTGACACAGGTCTGAGTCTCCATACTCCTCGCATAACACGGCTTTATTAGTATATAAGTGCTCTGTTAGCAGTTCTTTGTTAGTAATTATATCGCTCGAGGTGGAGTCGAAAGAGATGAGTTTTCAGTCTACGCCGGAAGATGTGCAGGCTTTCTGCTGTCCTGATGTCAATGGGGAGCTCATTCCACCATTTTGGAGCAAGGATAGCAAACCCACGTGTTTTTGCGGATGGGAACTTGGGTCTCCCTCGCAGCGAGGGTGCAGCGAGTCGTTTGGCTGTTGCAGAGCGTAGTGCACGCGCTGGGGTATACAGTTTAACCATGTCCTGGATGTACAAAGGGCCAGATCCATTCGCAGCATGGTATGCAAGTACCAGTGTCTTGAAGTGGATTCTAGCAGTTACCGGAAGCCAGTGAAGGGAGCGGAGGAGAGGAGTGGTGTGGGAAAATTTAGGAAGGTTGAAGACCAGACGAGCCGCTGCATTCTGGATGAGCTGCAGAGGTCGGATGGCACATGCAGGTAGACCAGCCAAGAGGGAGTTGCAGTAGTCTAGGTGTTACGTCCCCAGCTCGCTTAGGGTAAAAGGGAAGCAACACGAAACCAGGTGTTCTTGGTAAGAGGTTGATTTTAATAATAAACTCAAAATAAAGATGATATAACCAAAAATACAGGCTCTTAAAACCAGCTATCTGTTCACAATAACGCTACACAAAACAAAGGTCACAGATTATCACAGTCATAGCACACTATGGGCACTTAAGGCTAAAATAGTGAGGCGTCTCGCACAAGTTCGACACCGTCACAAATCACAGAATACACACTTAAGCACACACCCTAACTAACCACTGTATCAGAACTAGCACAGAGCTACACAGAACATAAGGAGAGCACCGAGAGACGTCTGACACAGATTCAGACCTCTCCCGTCTAACTGAGATGCACACACTCTTGTAAGAGTCCCCGGAAGGTGTGGGCAGGGATTGGTGAGTCGGGCCCGACCTGCTCCAATCCAGATCTTCGGTCACGCCTACCGGAGGAGGGACAGGAAACTGGCATCCAATGGCGTCCGGGCAACGGCGCATCTCATATACATATAACATACACAGCTGAAAACAATCCCAGACAGGTTAACGAGCAGACAGCAGCAGCAGCAGCCGTGACACTAGGCGTGAGGTGACGAGAGACTGGACCAGAACCTGCGTGGCTTTCTGGGTCAGCTGGGGACGTATCCTCCTGATGTTGTAAAGCGTGTATCTGCAGCAACGGGTTGTAACCAGCGATGTTTGCAGTGAAGGACAGGTTGTTATCTAGGATCACACCCAGATTCCTTGCAGTCTGAGTCGGGGAAACAACAGAGGTGCCGATGTTGATTGTCAGGTCAAGAGTGGGACAATCTTTTCCCGGAAGAAAAAGCAGTTCAGTCTTGTCAAGGTTGAGCTTGAGGTGATGAGCAGACATCCACTGAGAGATGTCAGCTAGACAAGCAGAGATGCGTGCGACGACCTGGGTCTCTGAGCGGGGAAGGACAGAATTAATCGGGTGTCGTCAGCGTAGCAGTGGTAAGAAAAACCATGCGGGCTAATGACTGATCCGAGCGAGTTTGTGTACAGGGAGAAGAGGAGGGGACCAAGAACAGAGCCCTGAGGGACCCCTGTAGTTAATTGACAAGGGTCGGACTCGGACCCTCTCCAAGTTACCCTGTAGGTACGGTCTTTGTGGTATGAGGTGAAGAGGGAAAGTGCAGAGCCTGAAACTCCAAGTTCTTGGAGAGTGTGAAGGAGGATCTGATGGTTCACCGTGTCGAATGCAGCAGACAGGTCCAACAGGATGACGACAGAGGAGAGGGATGCTGCTTTGGCAGTGTGCAGTTCCTCAGTGACAGCAATGAGAGCAGTTTATGTGGAGTGACCTGCCTTGAAACCAGACTGGTGCGGATCCAGAAGGTTGTTCTGATGGAGATAACAGGAGAGTTGTTTAAAGACAGAGCGTTCAAGTGTTTTAGACAGGAACGGGAGTAGAGAGACAGGCCTGTAGTTTATAACATCAGACGGGTTGAGAGTGGGTTTCTTTAGAAGAGGGTTTACTCTTGCCTCCTTGAGACTGTTTGGAAAGTGACCAGAAGTTAGAGAAGTGTTGATGAAATGGGAGAGAAATTATAGAATATCTGGAGCGATAGTCTGAAGGAGGTTTGAAGGGATAGGGTCCAGAGGACAGGTGGTAGGGCGGGCAGAGGTAATGAGGGTAAGAACCTCACTTGGAGAGAGAGGGGAAAAGGAGGTTAGTGTGTGGGTGAAAGGAGAGTCTGGTGACCCAGCGGTGAGTAAAGGTGAGTCAGAAAAAGAAGAGCGAATATCATCAACCTTTTTTTCAAAGTGGTTAACAAAGTCGCTTGACAGAAGTGAGGAGGGGGGAGGGGCTTTGGGAGGGTCCAAGAGGGTGGAGAAGATGGAAAATAGTGTTTTGGGATTGGAATAGGAAGATTGGATCTTATCTTGAAAGAAAGTGCTTTTTGCCTGAGAGATCGAAGCAGAGAAAGAGGAGAGGAGAGCCTGATAGGTTAGGAGGTCGTCATGGTGTTTGGATTTCCACCGTTTCCGCTCTGCTGCCCTAAGGACGGTTCTATTAGCACGCAGTGCATCATTTAGCCAGGGAGCAGGAGGGGACTGACGAGCCTGCCGAGATGTGAGAGGACAGAGAGAGTCCAGAGAGGATGAGAGAGTAGAGAGGAGAGTTTCTGCAGCAGAGTTTGGAGGCAGGAGTTGGAACGAGTCAGAGGAAGGGAGGGCTGAGAGCACCGATGAGGCAAAGGTAGAGGGGGAGAGGGAACGAAGGTTACGGCGGACAGGTGCAGGATGAGAAGAGATTAGTTTGTTATGTTTGGAAAGGGGTAGAGAGAATGAAATGAAGAAGTGATCGGATGTGTGGAGCGGGTTTACACAGAGGTTAGAAGTAGTGCAGTTCCTTGAGAATATGAGATCAAGGACATTGCCAGCTTTATGAGTTGGTAATGTCCTTGATCTCATATTCTGAAACCCAGAATTTGACAAGTGCGATACGAGATGTATCGTCTGTAAAGCGACTTCCTCCCTGGAGCGAGCCAGCAAATAGCAGGTCATCCAGAGAAAACCACACTCTCATCCCTCCTCTGTGTAGTGGCTCCAGCCTTCTATACACAAAAATGCGAGGAGCCAGGAAATATCCGAACGGCAGACGATTGTCTGGTCTGATATTCCCTGAAATGGAAAACGCAGGAATTTCCTGTGTTTCGGGATGATGGGTACATGGAAGTATTAAAGGTGTTCACAGTTTCCAGCTATAGTGTTATATTAAAAAGTTTAATTCAGCGTATTTCTATATTCATTTAGAGATCACATGAGATTCCATAAATGATGTGTGCTCATTGCAGTGGCTATATGCTGTATGATTGTTGCTACTGTTTAGCTGCTGGGGTAGTGGGTGATGTAACTTCTCATTATTGTTTGATTGTTGTACAACAAAATAATAATTGATCAACTATACCTGTTATGTGCAACATATAGTGAAACATCTGTTATGGAAATTGTGAGATCAAATGTATTAACATTGCTGACTGTAAGCTGTATTCTGAAAATGTCATGTCATGTGGTTTGACTGATTAGGTCAAATCCCTGGAGTGACCTTTGAATGTGTGTGAGTGATCAACGGATGTTTTTGCAAGGGGGTTTGAGGACACAACAGGAAGTTAGGATAAGGTGTTATCTGTTTCCCTGCTGCTCTGTGTAGGGTGTGAGTTTTGCATACGGGAGCTGACCTAATCAAATGTTGTAATGTAACTAAGCTTTGATAAGAGAGACTGTTTCACTCAGAACAGGACATGCTCTTTGGAAGAGACGTAATACTTGCACACACACACTGTAAAGAGAGGGGACGGACCAGACAAAATCAACACCAGCTGACTCACTGCTTGGGGGTCGCCCAGGAGTGAACAACGAATTAGAAGATATGAAGGGAGGAGCAACTAGCACAACCCCTCCCCGCTTATGGGTATAAATACTGTAACATTTCAATACTGGACACTCTTGTTCTGACTGGCTGTAGTGATACGTATATCGCACGGTGGTAGAACTTGAGTCCGGGGTTCTCTGTATTTTGTACGGGGTACTCTGTATTTTGTACGTATTTCTGTACTGTTGCCTTTTACCAGTAAACTCTGAGTCCTTCTTCTTATAGCAGACCATTCATCAAGGGACGGCGCAGAACCTTCCACCACCGCCATTGAGTGGTGCTCCAACAGTATGCATCCTTCAGGTGGAAGTGAACCAGTCGTCCTGGTGAACACATTCCAGCACCTGATTTTCTTCCCCTTGAGGAACCCTGGAAATAGCCTCTTTCAACAGGAGTTCCTGCAGCACGGATTGGAGCGCAATACATAGCTTCTGGGAGGACAGGAGTGTTTCCTGTATCCCATTGAACTGTGGGGGGGGGGGGAGAGGCGAACTGCAGGGCGTATCCTCTGCTGATCAGCCTGCTCATCCATCTGTCCATCAGACACACGCGCTGCCACTCTGAGAAAACTCTGAGAGCGGGCGCACATGATCGAGATGTTTTCGCACACTGCTTTTATCTGTACTCATTATGAACCCAGAGCCACATGAGGGACAATCTCTCACACAATTGTTACTCATGTTTACTCTGCAATTGAAGTGTCTCTTGTGCTTCTGTAACGGTGTGCTGAAGAAAAGAGGGAGCAGATTGTCGGGCCTCCTTCCTATTTATACCGGAAGGGAGCCCGAGGGTGGGGCCCACCTTGCGGGTGGGCGTGGACTACAAGTGTTACAGTGCTGCGCGGGTGCGCAGGGGGATTAATTAATTAGTGACGTGAGAAGGATTTCAAGATGGCGCCTGTGTCGGCATGCCGCTCCCTCAGCTCTCTGCCTTTAGCTATCCTGTTTTTGTTTTATGTTTGTCAGAGTTTCCCTGCTCTGCTTGTCTATGATTGCCAAGCTCTCCTCCACCTAAGACCCTCACCGGAGTTTATACTGCTGCCCAAACCTATATCTGGCAACCGTAAATCGACTCCCCCCCCCTCTACTGTCAGATATTCCAACCTACCTGCGCCGGTTGCCCTGCATCCTGCCTCACCGAAAGCGCTTTAGGCGACGGGGAAAGCGTGGTGGCGCGCTCGTCCATCAAAAAGCACACCTGACGGCTTCTTCCGTGACTTATCCACGCATCAGATGTCATGGCCCTCCCGCTGCACGGCATCCGAGGGTTCGGTGGATTCGCCCTGTTTTTCCGGAGCTGCGGCCTCTGCTGGGCCCGCTGGCAGCTCCTCCTGCCCGACTGACTGCTCCCGGTCCGCGCAGCGTTCAACACGCACATCTTCATCAGCTGAGACGCACTACACCTTCGGCCAGCCCGGAGAGAAAACTCTGCATGGCTTTGCTAAATGCTAGGTCAATAGCAAACAAGACGTTCCTGTTAAACGACTTCTTCACCTCTCATGATCTGGATTTAATGTTCCTGACGGAGACCTGGGTCCACACCGGCGAGTATGTACCGTTTTCTGAACTTCTTCCTCCCGACTGTACTTTCTTCAGCTCCCCCCGTACCACCGGACGTGGTGGGGGTATAGCTTCAGTGTTTAGAGCTAATCTCCAATGCCGTTTGCTTCACCCAGTAACTAGCTATACTAGCTTCGAGTTGCAGCTTTTTGAGCTGAACCCGGCCTCGCCTATACTCTGCGCAGTCGTGTATCGTCCGCCAAAGTACAATAATGATTTTATAACTGACTTTTCTGACTTTCTGTCCGGGATCATGGTGAAATATGATCGTGTTTTGATCTGCGGAGACTTTAATGTCCATGTGTGCTGCGAGTCTAAACCTCTGGTTAGGGATTTTTTAAACCTCCTCGACTCTTTCGGTCTCATTCAGTCTGTGGCTGGCCCAACACATGATAAAGGACACACCTTAGACTTAGTATTATCATTTGGATTGTCTATCTCTGTGGATGAAATCTGTGCAGGAACGCGTATCTCAGACCATTTACCGGTTCTGTTTACAACCTCGATCCCTTCTGTAGGAGTCGAATCACGTGCTCCTGCGCGTTGTCTGCGTTCAATTAACCCCTTGACTGCCTCACAGTTTTCAGATGCTTTTAATACTTATCCAATGTGTAAATTAGAGGTGAACTGTGCTTTTAGTGCGGATGAGCTTATCTCTTTGTTTGATTCGACATGCACACTAATACTGGATTCCGTTGCTCCTTTTACGCTTAGACGCAACAAAGTTCTCTCAGAGCTGTGGCTCAATGATTGTACTCGTGCCTTTAGACGCGCTTATAGGTGTGGAGAGAGAAAATGGAAAAAGGATAAACTTCATGTCTCCTTAGAAATTCTTCGTGCTTGCCTTTCCGATTATCAGACGGCAGTTAAAGCAGCCATAACAGAGTATATTTCTCTGTTAATCTCCAAAAACAGCCATAAACCTCAAGTTCTTTTTAATGTCCTCAATTCGATCATTAATCCTTGTGATGCTTCTCCAATTGTGCCATCAACTACTCTCTGCGATACATTTCTTAAATTTTTTATCGAAAAAGTATCTGCTCTAAGGCTAGCCTATACTAGTGCTACCCCAGATCCTGCTCCCTTTCTGTGCCCTGCTGTCCTCGACCACTTTGAGCCTGTATCCCTCTCTTCTCTCTCGGAAGTAGTCAAGCACCTGCGGCCGACAAACTGTATCTTAGACAGCATTCCCTCTCGCTTCCTTAGAGATGTTTTTGAATCAGTTGGAGCAAGTGTTTTATTGCTTGTAAACACCTCTCTTAGCTCAGGATGTGTCCCAGCTGCCTTCAAACATGCCGTGGTTAAGCCACTACTTAAAAAGAAAAATCTCGATCCCTCCATTCTCGCAAATTTCAGGCCCATCTCCCAGCTACCCTTTTTATCTAAAGCCCTGGAGCGAGTAGTCTACGCCCAGCTGCAGTCGTTTTTAACCACGCATGGCATCCATGAAAAATGTCAGTCTGGCTTTAAACCTATGCATAGCACTGAAACAGCCCTTTTAAGATTTTTTAATGATCTGCTCTTAGCTGCCGATTCAGGCAGCCCAGCTGTCTTGGTGCTGTTAGACTTAACTGCTGCCTTTGACACTGTGGATCATAGTATCCTGTTGTCACGACTTGAACAGTCCGCAGGTATTACAGGCTCTGCTCTTGCATGGTTTAGGTCTTACCTGACGGACCGTAGCTTCTCAGTGCAGCTAGGTGCCTTCTCCTCTGCCAAAGCCCCTCTTACCTGTGGGGTTCCCCAAGGCTCGATTCTGGGCCCCATCCTTTTCCTATTGTATATACTGCCCCTAGGTTCAATTCTCACAAAACATAATATCCCCTTCCATTGTTATGCTGATGATGTACAGATTTACCTGCCTCTCAATCAAAATGCCAACTCACTACAGGAGTTGAAGGACTGCTTAATAGAGATTAAATCCTGGCTGAGACAAAACTTCCTTACCCTCAATGAGAGCACGACCGAGGTCATCTTTTTTGGACCCCAACCAACAAGTCTCCCCGGTTGATATTCTGGACTCCCTCAATAAAAATATCCTCCCCTCTGTCATGAACCTTGAAGTGACCTTCAACAGCGCCTTTAAATTTGATAAGCAGGTTAGCACTGTAGTCAAGACCTGCTTTTTCAAAATACGACTATTGGCTAAGACCAAGTCGTTTTTATCTTTTAAAGACATAGAAAGGGTTATTAACGCCTTTGTTACCGCGAGACTGGATTATTGCAACGTTCTGTATGTGGGTATGGACCAGGCCTCAATTAGATGCCTCCAGCTAGTTCAGAATGCAGCTGCACGTCTTCTTACTGGCAATAAAAAGCGTGACCATATCACCCCAATTCTGGCCTCACTGCACTGGCTTCCAGTTTGGTTCAGAATAGATTTTAAACTCCTTTTATTTGTTTTCAAATCCCTAAATGGTCTGGCTCCTGCCTATATAGCCGAACTCCTCCATCGCTACACCCCAGGCAGAGCCTTAAGGTCGGCTGATCAGCTGCTGTTGATAGTGCCTAAGACCAGGCTTAAAACCCGAGGGCATCGAGCTTTCGCAGCGGCTGACCCTAGGCTCTGGAATACTTTGCCCCTCCATGTGAGGTCGACCCAGACCCTGGGGGTTTTTAAATCAACACTTAAAACTCACTTTTTCTCTCTCGCTTTTGTTTAATTATTTATTTATTTAGTTATCCACATAATTGATACTATTTTTAATATTATTAAATGTTATTAATATTATTGGGGTTTTATGGGGTTTCAGTTTTTTATGATTAGTAGGTTGGGGGCGGGGAGACCTTAGAGAAGGTTCTGACTGGACTGACTGGTTGCTACGTCTGGTTGCTTGGAGCTGAGTTGGTATAACCCTGAATTAGATTAGAACATTTTAGAAATAGGAGGAATAACCTCTTGGTTTTATAAACCGTTTTGTAATGACTTCTTCATCCATTTTTGGATCTCTGCGGGGTTTTCTTTTAAAACCCTAAACCCCCCCCCTTGGGGTTGGTCCCTCCTCTCTCCCTCTGCGGATCTAAGGTCCGGTAGAGGGGAATGGGGCACAGAGTCGCTTATCCAGGCGAAGGGAGTGCATCTGACGAAGAGATAGGTTGTTGTGCTCTCTATCTCTGTTTCTTATCCTACATTTTCCCCCTGGACTAGAGGGAAAGCGTTCTTGGACGCCTTTTCAGCTCTGTTTCTTAGTATATTCTTCCTACCCCGTTTACCTTGAACTATTCTAGGAGAGTGTGTTGACGTTGACTCGTTGGGCCTTTCCTCCTGTACTTGTTTGTTCCCCAGTTCTTTCCTTTAACTGAATCTAGGAGAGGGCATTTAGGCCTCTCTACTTCCTTCTTTTGATTAGTTTAGTTGTTCACCCCTTCCCCTTGGAACTAATTTATACAGGAGAGTGCATTTACGTAGTCACGTTGTGCCTCTCGGCGTATACTTTGACTTTCTGTGTCTTTGGAGAGTGCTAGTACGTTGGATACGTTGGGCCTTTTCACTGTTGTCCCTCTTCACTAGTATCCCATGTCCCCTCTTCATAATCTGGGTCTTCATAATGTCCACCCTATTCTAAGGGGAAGCATGATGGTGCCTTTTCATTTCAATTTCTGGCTTTGTGTTTCTTCACCTCTTACTCTTTTATTATTTAGGAGAGTGCATTTACGTAGTCACGTTCTGCCTCTCTTCCTCTGTTTCTGGCTGTTCTTTTCATACCCTTGTTTCTCAGAGAAGAGAAGAAATTCTAAAAAGGAGCTGACACATGGTGTCTCTTCACTTGTACACTTGAGGGGTCAGAGTTCATATGGTGAGGGATTCCATGAGCGGTATGCGCCGGTCTGTGCCTTTACCTTGGACTTCTAATAGAACTGCTCGGGTCTTGATAGATTGAGTGGGGAAGTTCATGAGATCTTTCTAGAGGGTTATCAAGAATAACTTTTATCCAATGACCTTTCCCCTCTCTGTCTGTGTCTGTGTATTTTCTTGTTCCGATTAACCCAGCCAAATCTTTTTTCTTGTTTTGTATCTATATCTACGCCGGGATCCGGAGTCGAGGCTGATCCTCTTGCTGTAGTCCAGTGTCTTGGATCCTCTATCCTGAGTTCTGGATTAAGTCGTGGACTTCGGGTCGTGGCTGAACCTGTCTCTGCGGTCCTGCCTTGGGTCTTGTCATGCTGCTTCCCTGATGGCTTCCACAGGATTGTAGCTGACATCCTCGTGGATTCATCTTCTTATTACAGACACATGCATTTCCTAACATTCGGTCTATATGCTGTAAAATGTATTATCTCTTTGATTTACACACGGCATCTATTGCACGTCTGTCCGTCCTGGGAGAGGGATCCCTCCTCTGTTGCTCTCCCTGAGGTTTCTCCCATTTTTTCCTCTTTAAACTGTGGGGTTTTTCTCTGGAAGTTTTTCCTTGTACGATGTGAGGGTCTAAGGATAGAGGGTGTCGTTTTACTCATACTGATATTCTGAACAATCTGTGCTGTTGTATTTGCTGTAAAGTGTCTCTACTGTAGGTTATTTTTATTATATGTACAGCACTTTGGCTCGACCAAAAATCGTTTATAAATGTGCTATATAAATAAAACTTGATTTGATTTGATTTGATTACCCAATAGCGATAGCCTTAGAGGGCGAAGCCATATACGAAATAGAACATGTTTAAGATGGACGAGTCCCCGGTTGGGTGCTTCGTTGTTGGAGTTTACCCCAGTGGACGAGAGGGTCGCCTCCCTACACCTGCGGGTTATGGGGGGGAAAACTCTGACTGTTGTGTGTGCTTATGCACCCAACAGCAGTTCAGAGTATACAGCCTTATTGGAGACCCTGGAAAGAGTCCTGTATGGGGCTCCTGAAGGGGACTCTTTAATCTTGCTGGAAGACTTCAACGCACATGTGGGCAATGATGGAGACACTTGGAGGGGCGTGATTGGGGGGAACGGCCCCCCTGATCTGAGCCGGAGTGGTGGTTTGTTACTGGACTTCTGTGCTAGTCATGGATTGGCCATAACAAACACCATGTTCGAACATAAGGATGCTCATAAGTGTACGTGGTACCAGAGCACCCTAGGCAGAAGGTCCATGATCGATTTCGTTATCGTATCATCGGACCTAAGGCCGTATGTTTTGGACACTCGGGTAAAGAGAGGGGCGGGGTTGTCAACTGATCACCATCTGGTGGTGAGTTGGGTCGAGTGGCGGGGGAAGCCTCTGGATAGACCTGGTAAGCCCAAACGTGTAGTTCGGGTGAACTGGGAACGTCTGGAGGAGGCCCGAGTTCAGGAGGCCTTCAACTCACACCTCCGGCGGAGCATTTCGGGCATTCCTGTGGAGGTTGGGGACATTGAACCAAAGTGGTAGGTGTTCAAAGCCTCTATTGCCGAAGCGGGGAGCTGTGGTCTCAAGGTCCTAGGTGCCTCAAGGGGCGGTAACCCTCGAACCTCCTGGTGGACACCGGTGGTCAGGGAAGCCGTCCGACTGAAGAAGGAGGCCTTCAGGGATTTGTGATCCCGGGGGACTCCTGAGGCAGTTGCAAGGTACAGACAGGCCCGAAGGGCAGCAGCCTAATGCGTGGCCGAGGCAAAACAGCGGGTGTGGGAGAAGTTCGGAGAAGACATGGAGAAGGACTTTCGGGCGGCACCAAAGTTGTTCTGGAAAACTGTCCGACACCTCAGGAGGGGGAAGCAGGGAACCATCCAAGCTGTGTACAGTAAGGATGGGACGTTGATGGAGTGTTAGGGCGTTGGAAGGAACAGTTTGAGGAAATCCTGAACCCGACAACTCCGCCCTCTATGTTAGAGGCAGAGCTGGAATATGACGGGGGATCAACACCAATCTCCCGGGGGGAGGTCACTGAGGTCGTCAAACAACTCCACAGTGGCAAAGCCCCGGGGGTGGATGAGATCCGCCCAGAAATGCTGAAGGCTCTGGGTGTTGAGGGACTGTCATGGTTGACACGTCTCATCAACATTGCGTGGAAGTCGGAAACAGTACCGAAGGAGTGGCAGACCGGGGTGTTGGTTCCCCTTTTTAAAAAGGGGGATCAGAGGGTGTGTGCCAATTACAGAGGCATCACACTACTCAGCCTCCCCGGGAAAGTTTACTCTAAGGTATTCGAAAGGAGGGTCAGGCCGATTGTCGAACCTCTGATTGAGGAGGAACAATGCGGATTCCGTCCTGGTCGTGGAACGACGGATCGTCTTTTTACTCTCGCAAGGATCCTGGAGGGGGCCTGGGAGTACGCTTATCCTGTCTACATGTGTTTTGTAGACTTGGAGAAGGCGTATGACCGAGTTCCCAGGGAGTTACTGTGGGAGGTGCTGTGGGAGTATGGGGTGAGGGGGTCTCTACTCAGGGCCATCCAATCTCTGTACTCCCAAAGCGAAAGCTGTGTCCGGATCCTCTGCAGTAAGTCGGACCCATTTCCTGTGAGGGTTGGCCTCCGCCAGGGCTGCGCTTTGTCACCAATCCTGTTTGTAATATACATGGATCGGATTTCGAGGCGTAGTCATGGGGGAGGGGGTCTGCAGTTCGGTGGACTAGGGATTGCACCACTGCTTTTTGCAGATGATGTGGTTCTGATGGCTTCATCGGTCTGCGACCATCAGCACTCACTGGATCGGTTCGCAACCGAGTGTGAAGCGGCTGGGATGAGGATCAGCACCTCCAAATCTGAGGCCATGGTTATCAGCAGGAAACCGATGGACTGTCCACTCCAAGTAGGGAATGAGTCCTTACCCCAAGTGAAGGAGTTCAAGTATCTCGGGGTCTTGTTCTCGAGTGAGGAACAATGGAGCGTGAGATGGGCCGGAGAATCGGAGCAGCGGGAGCGGTACTGCAGTCGCTTTACCGCACCGTTGTGACGAAAAGGGAGCTGAGCCAGAAGGCAAAGCTCTCTGTCTACCGGGCCATTTTCATTCCTACCCTCACCTATGGTCATGAAGGATGGGTCATGACCGAAAGAACGAGATTGCGGATACAAGCGGCCGGGATGGGTTTTCTCCGCAGGGTGGCTGGTGTCTCCCTTAGGGATAGGGTGAGAAGTTCGGTCATCCGGGAGGGACTCGGAGTTGAGCCGCTCCTCCTTCGCGTCGAAAGGAGCCAGTTGAGGTGGTTCGGGCACCTAGTTAGGATGCCACCTGGGCGCCTCCCTAGGGAGGTGTTCTCTCTGCGTCTGTGCGCTGGGCTAATGCTAATAATGCTAATGCGAGGATAATAAAATGGCGGCTTCACAAAACTTTTTGGGAGTTTTACGGGCCGTGGTTTGCAATCCGCCCAGCCAATCAGAAATAGCAACCTTTTTCTCCCACGAAAGTCCCTGGGAAAAAGGGGTAAAAAGGTTCTCATGAACTAATTTTAGTTCCGGAATTTTTTAGTGTGAACGCAACATTTCGGAACTAAAGTGGGAAAAGTACTGCGGTGTGAAAGCGCCTATTGTGTTCTTTTTAACAAAATATCTCTCAGAGGGGCGTGGGGAGTGGCACCTTATTTTCATCTAAAGTAACAGACAGAGAATCAGCACTTTTGAAACGGCTGAGACAGAGGGGATTATGGGATGCTACAATGATCTGTTTGGTATTTCGAGGCAAACACTTCAGAGACAAGTTTTGTATATATCTGAGACCTATAATATATTGATGAAAAACAGTATGATAGGGGACCTTTAATGTATTTTTTTGCATGGTCCTTGTGTTTTAAAGAAATACTAATAATGAAATAAACAAGATTTAAAGTTATATAAATAATAAGGAGGAAACAATGTGGGGACTTAATAATAGACAGGGACACATGTTTGTATTAAGGAAAAAAGTATGATTTGAAAAAATAACAATGACACTGTTGAGTGAAAAGTGCATTGCGGTTAATGTGACCAGATATTCAAAGTTAAACGTTGAGTAGTATTATCAACAAATAATGGTTACCCATGGTTACCCTTTCTTACAGCAGAGAGATTTGCATATATCTTTAAAAATGCTCCAATCCTCTTTTTTTTCAAACACAGCCCTGCACTATTCTAAACCTGGACCTGATGTCTGCCACGCCACAGTCCCAGAGGAACTACGACACTCAATGAAAAGCATTGAGTACAAGGTTTTGATTATAGAAAATAAACATCTTACCTCAGTACTCCACATGGAACACATAGGTCAACAGCTTCTCCATAAACACTTCATGTTAAACTGCAGCACATACTTTCAGTGTCCCATTTAACCCTTTACATGAACAACATTAACATCCGTAAGGGAAATATCAAGACAGGTAGTCTCCGGTGTCCAGTGTATGTAAGTCAGCTTAATAAAATGTAATGTATAGGAAATCATAACTACGGTCATAGTGTGTGGCAGAAAGAAAAATAAAACAAATACATAGTACATTATAGAAATCAATTTGAATGAAAAGTAACAAAAAAAAGTTACTTTTTTTAAAGTAATCGTATAGTACGTCATAAAGTCATAAAAGAGTTATGATGGAGCGTGCCATAAACATTTTTTTTTTTAGGGGCATTTTCCCTTTTTTACACAGCCAAAGAAAGACAGGTGAAGGGATGATCTGCAGGGAAAGGCTGCGGGTTGGATTCCAACCTGGGTCCCTGCTGTAAGGATCAGGTCAAAACAACCATTTATTAACCTATTAACATATACACTATGGTGAGTGTGGAAAGTGTGGATTCGGTACTGCAATGCCTTCCCCAACCCACAAACACTTTGCTATCTAGAAAAGTATATTTACATCTCTGGTCAAATGAAGAGACCACTCCACATGTTATTACATCTCAATCTCTACACGTTTGGCAGCCATGTGTTGAATTCTAACACAGAGAAATGTTGTCAGTAGTTTATAGAATACAATAAAAATAATACATTAACTCAAACACATACCTATAAATAGTAAACCAGAGGAACAGATAATGCTTCAGTGTTTATATAAAGTGCAACCATTGCGTTCGGAGATAATCCTTGAGTTTCTTGCTGCAGCACCAACACACAGGTTACTTTGGATGCTAAAGGACTTTAAATCATTTGTCTTGAAATGTGAACTCCAGTCTTAATGAGGACACTTCCTTTAGACCAGCAGTCTTCCCCCTGCAGCTTCAGGGTTTTCCTCAGATGATCCTCTGTGTCCCCCAGGGCAGACACTCTGTCCCTGCAGCTGCTGATGTTCTACCTTTATCTATCATGGGGAAGCTTTTGCTAAGTGTGCATGTTTTTTCCCCGCTCTTGTAACTGCAGACATCTAGATTGTGGCCTTTGAGCAGCATTAGAGGAACAAATTAGAGCAAAAGTGGTTGTTTTTGGAGGTGGACACATTACTCATTCAGACTACACAGCTGGTGTAGGGAGTCCAACAGATACAAACCTCCTTCTATCACTTTTAGGCTGCTGCTGCTGCCTCGGAGAAAGTTATTTTAACTCTTGCAAAACCTTCTTTGTGTGTTTCTGAATAAGGGCAGGAAGATAATACCATGATTGTTTTCACTTTATCTTTTAGTAAATGATCAACACAGCATGTTGCTTTCTCCCCTTCTGATTCCATGAAGTCCAACCAGTTCCTGACTAGCATCACCACATGTCACTCTTGCCAAGAAAATACTCACTCACTCTCACAGACAAGAGAGTAACAGCACCAAACCATTTCCTGGTGTCACATGTTTCAACTCTACGAGACTAGAAACAATTCTTTCTTTCATTATAATGGAACCTGAGCTGCCAGATAATCTCATAAATATGTGTTGTATTTCTTTTTCTGCACTCAGGCTGGTGGGAAGAAAGAGGCAGGCCTTTGTTTGGGGCTTCCTGGCTCACAGGAAGTGATTGCAGTGGGACAGTGAGGGACACTCATCTCTCGGGCAGAGGGGAATGCTGGAAGACGTATCCCTTTTTGATCAAGGCCTGCTGACGGATCCCCCGGAGAAAGGCAAATGGGGATCATACGGAGGCCTGATGACAAGAGGCCAATTTTGATGTCCCTTTTCTCTCATTGCGGTGCTTCTCTTTCAAGCCCAAATCGGGTTGAGCAGCCTGGGAAAATGGCCTTTATCCCACCTTCCTCGTCAGAGCTGACAGGACAACTGAGGGCTAAATTGAATTTAGATGAATGTTGAGACTTAATTCTTGTGTCTAAATTCTAGTGGCAATGAAAAGGCTCCTGATTGCTTTAAAGAGATACTTTTTATCAACAAAACATTAAAGGGGCCTTATTTAGCTAATTTTCAGGTGTATATCAGTATGTAGTGTCTCCATTATGACATGTCTCCATGCTTAATGTTCAAAAAGCTCTTTTTCTCATACTGCCTGTGCTGCAGTACCTCTTTTCACCCTCTGTCTGAAACCAGAGCCCAGTCTGCTCTGATTGGTTAGCTGGCTGGCTCTGTTGTGATTGGTTAACCGCTTAGAGATGTCCCGACCCTTGGCCAATCACGTACAATGTGTTGGAGCGCTAGCCAACAAAAGCGTTGCATTTAACTCTATATTATATTATATTGGTTTTCGTCAGAGTGTAAATAAACCAACCCACTGCTATAATCACACTCTCGACCTTGTTCTGACTTATGGTATTGAAAGTGAGTAACTATTAGTCGAACCACATAATCCTGCTTTATCCGACCATTTCTTAGTGACTTTTGAAGTACTGTTACTAGACTACAAAGCATTAGTCAAAAGCTCCTGCAGCAGAAACCTATCTGTTAGTGCTATAGCCACATTTAAGGAAGATATTCTACCAATACTTAACTCGATAGCATGTCTGCATGTAGGGGAGGAAACTTATACAAAATGTACACCACCCCAAATGTATCATGTTGTTGATAGTGCTATAGATGCGCTGTGAATAAAATTAGACTCTGTTGCTCCTTTGAAAAAGAAGAAAATAAAACAACATAGACTAGCTCCATGGCATAATGCCGAAACCCGCAAAATAAAGCAAAAGTCGAGACAACTTGAAAGGATATGGCGTTCCACTAAACTTAAAGAATCTCGTTTAATTTGGCATATTACTCTCAATGAATATAAGAAAGCACTGCGTAAAGCGAGAGCAGCCTACTACTCTTCATTAATAGATGAGAATAAGAATAATGCAAGATTTCTTTTCAGCACTGTAGCCAGGCTGACAGAGAGCCACAGCTCGATTGAGCCTTATATTCCCATAGCACTCAGTAGTAATGATTTTATGTGCTTTTTTAATGATAAAATTGTTACTCTTAGAAACAAAATTAATGACCTCTTGCCTTTGACCAGTATAGTGTTATCAACAGCTCCCGGAAAACGTAAGTTATAATGTTAAACTAGATAGTAAACTAGAATGCTTTTCAGCCATAAACCTTGAACAATTAAATGCAATGATTCTCTCTTCTAAACCATTAACGTGTATCTTAGACCCGATTCCAACTAAGCTGTTGAAGGAAGTGTTTCCATTAATTAGCACTTCTTTATTAAATATTATGAATATGTCTTTATTATCAGGCTATGTTCCACAATCATTTAAAGTTGCAGTAATAAAACCGCTTCTTAAAAAGCACAACCTCGATCCAGAGATTTTAGCCAATTATAGACCTATTTCTAATATTCCATTCCTCTCAAAAATTCTTGAGAAAGCAGTCGCAAAACAGTTGTGTGATTACTTAAAAAACAATGATTTATTTGAAGATTTTCAGTCTGGCTTTAGAGCACATCATAGCACAGAGACAGCTCTGGTTAAAGTCACAAATGACTTTCTAATAGCCTCAGACAAAGGACTTGTCTCTATTCTTGTTTTGCTCGATCTCAGTGCTGCATTTGATACTATCGACCATGAAATCCTATTGCAAAGACTAGAGCACTTAGTTGGCATACAGGGAACTGCTTTAGACTGGTTTAGGTCCTGTCTATCTGAACGCTCTCAGTTTGTACGTGTCAACGATGAATCTTCCACGCAAACCAAAGTTAGCCATGGAGTGCCACAGGGCTCAGTGCTCGGACCTATTTTGTTCACACTATCTTCCACTAGGCAATATTATAAGGAATCATTCTGTAAATGTCCACTGTTATGCGGATGATACTCAACTATATTTATCCATCAAGCCTGATGAAACCAATCACCTAAATAAAATTCAAGACTGCCTCAAGGACTTAAAAATGTGGATGACCTTAAACACGGCTAAAGCTGAAGTTATTGTACTTGGCCCGAAGAATCGACGAAACAAATTATCTAAAGATATACTAACTATGGATGGCATTCATTTGGCCTCCAGTGAGACTGTAAGGAATCTTGGTGTTATATTTCATCAGGATTTATCCTTTAACGCCCACATAAAATCAATCTCAAGGACCGCCTACTTCCATCTACGTAACATTGCAAAAATCAGGCATATCTTGCCTCAAAACGATGCAGAGAAACTAATCCATGCATTTGTTACTTCAAGGCTGGATTATTGTAACTCCTTATTATCAGGGTGTACCAAGAAGTCAGTCAAGTCGCTTCAGCTGATTCAAAATGCTGCAGCTCGTGTACTAACCAGAGTTAGGAAAAGGGACCACATTACTCCTGTTCTGGCTGCCGTACACTGGCTCCCTATAGAACACAGGATATCATTTAAAATTATTCTTCTCGCCTACAAAGCCCTTAACCTCTTAAGCCCGAGGGTCCCCCCAGTGGACCCCTCCCACCGTTTTTTTACGAGACTATGTCTCAGGGCTTCTTAACATTTATGAAACTATTAATGTTCCATACCCTGTTAACGGTAAGAAACTCAGATAACTGACAATATAAACCATTTTTAGTTAAAAGAAACACAAGAATAATACCAAGCCTTTGAATTAGCATGGAGCTAAAAAATGCTAACTAATGCTAACGGACTTTTGCACAGCACTCACGGTAGAAATGCCCTTATTACTTATCGTAACTGCACAAACAAGATATCCGATTAAAGCTGAGACTCCACAGATTCCACACATGTAATGTCATCACTGTAGGACCCCGAATTCCTGGAGTTATCAGCCAGAAAAGAGAAAGTAAACAACATCCGGTTTCAAAAATATTACAATAATTACGTATTACCTTTTTTGATTTGTGATCACAAGTTGTGTTCAACGGAATAAAAACGCCGCTCAAGGTTAATCCAATGTCTTTGTGTCACGTAGACATTTTTACTGATAATCCATCATCATATTTATGGCAATATACTGGGTATAAAGTTTTGCCGTACAGGCTTGTACTTTCAGATATGCTTCATTTGCTTCTCTATTACGTCCGCAATGGTAATGTTTACGTGGATTTGGGAACTGCCCATCGATTCTATTGGATGTAATGGTTAAGAAAAAGGTGTAAATCACCCAAATCGACCAATAGGTTCCAGAGATATGGTCCTGCGTAAAGTATAAAGAATGCCAGCCAGCGTAAGCACATTACGCAGCAGACTTTACTTATTGTTTACTACGTAAGGAAGCAGGAATTGCAGGACCCAGAGCGCACGGAGCACAGAGCGGACAGCAGATAACGGAATTGCAGTTTTATTGCTTATAGATTATCAGAACATTTCAAAGGGGACACAGCCACATTGGATATTAACCTATGGATTAACTACATCATCGTTTTTATCGTTTTAATGCCATTGAAGACCAGTTTAGACCAGACAAAGACCAAGGTAAGCCATGTTAGCCTAGCGCATGTTAGTACCTAGCGCCACTTGTTTTGATGTACGTTTTTGTTGATAACGTCGCGAGTTTGTATCTTTCAGTGTTGAGGTGGGCACCATTAGATTCTGTGTCTTTACGATCATAAACGATGTGTTGCACACGGATGTGCAGCTAGGATAAGTAATAAGGGAGCTAGGAGTGATTTTCGGTGCAATAATAGGTTAGCATTTTTCGCTCGGGGCTAATTCAGAGGCTCACTGTTAGCATTGTGTGTTTTGTTTTTGAAAAAAAAATGAAAAAGATCAGTTAAATTAGTTTTTACCGTTATATGGATATAAAATATTCATAGTTTATAAAATATTAAGGTTCCTTAGACGTTGTTTCCTGCAAATGACGCGATTTCGGCCCCGGAACCGGGTCCGTGGGGCCTAAGAGGATAACAGAGTATGTTTGTTTTGTTTTTTTTGTTTTTTTTTCACAACAGTTGTATTTGGATGGAATGAATACCTATAGTGATAATTCTAAGTAATACAATTATTTTTACAGTGAAAAAGGTCAAATGGAACTGATGGTTCCCAAATTACCCAGAGGTGAGTCCGCCTGGACTTTATTTTTCTAAACCTCTCTAAAAAGGTCAAATTTCACTTGTTTTGCATCAATCTTGATACAGGGTACTTATTATATGTTATAGTTTGGATTCCTAAAGCTTTTAGTCTACTAACCCATCATTCAAGGGTGGTTTTTACTATAAGTAATGGGGTTTTTTTAGGCGGACATTAGAATTTACATGTTTTTACTATGTTCCATCTGAATTTACTTTAAAATAAAAACATCTATATTGATTCTGACACTTCTACATCCAACTCACAGATGTAACCTTGCTTTGAGAGAAAGGATTATTAATGTACCCCTTTTAGAAGTGAAGATATAGTCTTGTGTTAGTGGCATTTTCGAGAATGAAACCTGAAAAACAGGCTCAGGGCTTAAGAGGTTAATGGGCAGGCGCCATCTTACCTTAAATAACTCATTATACCCTACTGTCCAACTAGGGCATTGCGTTCCAAGAATGCAGGGTTGTTGGTTGTTCCTAGAGTCTCTAAAAGTACAATGGGAGCCAGAGCCTTTTCTTATCAAGCTCCACTTTTGTGGAATAAGCTTCCAGTTTGTGTTCGGGCGGCAGACAGCCTATCCGTTTTTAAGACCTTCCTTTTTGATAAAGCTTATAGTGATAAAATAATCTAATAAGAGTGTATTGACGTAGATACACTGTGCCTCTTCACCTATACATTTGTGTACATCCACCTCGTGGATTCATCTTCCTATTATACACACATGCATTTCCAAACATTTGGACTACCTATGTTGCAAATGTATTATCTTTTCAATTTACACACGGCATCTATTGCACGTCTGTCCGTCCTGGGAGAGGGATCCCTCCTCTGTTGCTCTCCCTGAGGTTTCTCCCATTTTTCCCTTTAAACTGTGGGTTTTCTCCGGAAGTTTTTCCTTGTACGATGTGAGGGTCTAAGGACAGAGGGTGTCGTATTGTCATACTGATATTTTGTACAAACTGTAAAGTCCACTGAGACAAATGTAACATTTGTGATATTGGGCTATATAAATAAACATTGATTGATTGATTGATTGATTGATTTGAGTTCTTACTCTTTTTCCTTACTGATGGTATATCATTTGGTTGTGTGTGTAGACGGTGGAAGCAGGGAGAGGCATAGACGTGCCTTGATCTCTGCCGAGTCAATGCACAACTGTTGATTGGTGTCAGTGCCAGGACAGTTTTTAGGAGCAATGCGCTCATGGTATAGATGTGGCGCATACATCTTAATTCCTACTCTTTTCCCTAATCCTATCCTAAGGGAGTGCATGTACGTAGACACATTGTGCCTCTCCACCTCTGTTCCTTACTTCTTACTTGCTACCCCTTATCCCTCAACCTATCCTAAGGGAGTGCATGTACGTAGACACGTTGGTTTAGCTGCTATAGGCTTAGACTGTCGGGGGACACCTTACTTCTTCCTTCTGTCTGTCTGTCTGTCTGTACCTGTGTACTCTCATGTTCCCAATAACCCAGCTTCCCTCAAATTTATTTTTGGTCGGGATCCTGAGTCGAGGCTGATCCTGTTGCTGTGGTCGTGTGTCCTGGATCCTCTATCCTGAGTTATGGATTTGAGTCCTGGACTTCGAGTCGTGGCTGAAACAGTCTTTGCGGTCCTGCCTGACTCTCATCATACTACTTCCCTGATGGCTCCCAAAGGATTGTTGACATCCTCGTGGATTCATCTTCTTATTACAGACACATGCATTTCCAAACATTTGGTCTACCTACGCTGTAAAATGTATTATCTTTTCGATTTACAAACGGCATTTATTGCACGTCTGTCCGTCCTGGAAGAAGGATCCCTCCTCTCTTGCTCTCCCTGAGGTTTCTCCCATGTTCCCCTTTAAACTGTGGGTTTTCTCTGGAAGTTTTTCCTTGTACGATGTGAGGGTCTAAGGATAGAGGGTGTCGTATTGTCATACTGATATTCTGTACAAACTGTGAAGTCCACTGAGACAAATGTAACATTTGTGATATTGGGCTATATAAATAAACATTGATTGATTGATTGAAGTGTGAGTGTTACATAGTGATGTCACTATGTAATAGTAATAGAAGCGTTACGGGTAAGGGGGAGTGTGTGGGAGTAAAACTCCTTCTGGAGGGTACACAGGGATTTTAGCCTTTGTATACCATTTACATGCACAAAAACATATAGAACACACTATAGGAGAGGGGAAACCCACAAAGCGAAATAAGGCCTCTTTAATCTAGAGTCTTTTAGCTGTGGTTATTATTATCACTGGATCAAAAAGCACATTGAAAATGGGAAATTTCAGATCAAGAAATTCCATAAAAGATGTGACAGAAAGCAGTGAAATGAAAGCTGGCTGTGTGCAATAACAAGGGGCACGGCTTCGTTTCATCCCAGATTGTTGAATTGAAAAATGTTGACCCATGTGAGAAATATTATATCCCAGAAACATCAGGCTCCATATTCAGTGAAACTATAACCTCAAAGGCCACATGTTCTCGCAGTGTTAATAATGCATTAGTGGAACAAACTCCACACTGTACTCTCTTTACAAATCCCACCTGGCCATGTATTAGTTGCAGATGTGGTTCTCTAATTCATAATGAACTAATAATGGTTTTGTTAGTGCAAGATTGTTTTCCTTTCCCCCCTCGCACACACGTAGATGGGAGATAATCTGTTCTGGAGGTGTGGCGGTGCAGGAAACAATATTGCGCCCTGCATGAACCACAGACTCAGGAATGTGCTTTTGCAAGATAGCAGACTTTGAGTTCTCCTATAATGTGACTCACTCGTGGAGCATTGAATGGATCTGTATCATTAAATAACAGCTTTTTTCTTTGGGGAGAAAGAATATAATGACTTATTGTTAAATGGGGGGAAAAATCCACATGTGCGCTCTCCAACATGCAGAGGAGAAACCGCAGAAGTTCAGCACCTTGTCTAATTGAATGTCTATTTGCGGCAAATGAAACCACATGACACAGACCGGCAAACGAATGTCTCCATGGTTTGATGGTGCACTGATATGGAGGAGAGCTCAAGGACTAGACATACAGGAGAACAAAAGACGGAGATGTGAGGGTGACTAACCTGACATCAGATAATTAACAGCCTGAGCTAGCTTTAATGTCAGACAGACTGCAGCGTAACACATCCCTGAGTCATAGCTGCCTTTAATTAAAGTCATATTGACTAAATTGAATGATTGCAAATAAGTCTCACTTTAATGTTAAATTCAGGTCAGCATACGTCATTTTATCTTAAAGACGTTATGGTTTTTATGTTTTTCCCTCTCCTGCAGTGTGTTCTATGGGTTTCTGTGCGTGTAAATGGTCTGCAAAGTTTAAATCCCTCTGTTCCCTCCAGAGGGAGATTCTGCTGCTACATTTGTAAAACTACATTCTTACAATCCCCTAGTTTTTATGTGCATGTTCAAACTAAAAATAAAATCTTGAAGTATCGCAAAAGAGTGTATATGCTGGACTAAGGAGGAGAAAAGAGTCAAAGCCAGCAAAAAGTGCAAAAGAAACTGCTTCAGCTTTTGAGGTCCAACTGGCTCTTCTGAGGCCCTCTCCTCATTCTCTCCTCCTGTCAGTACAGTAAAGGTTTCACATCTGGATGTTTGCACCTACTACCACCAGTGGTAAGTAATGTAAGGTACCAGTAAGTAAGGTAATAAAAGCTTTTGCTTTTATTTTGCAAACTCTCTCCAAATGTGGTTAAATTATGCAAAACATTTACAACTCAACATTGGTGTGGGTTTTTGAAACAGTGAGTCGTAGTTTCACTCAAAC
This sequence comes from Gymnodraco acuticeps, assembly GCF_902827175.1. Classification (NCBI taxonomy): domain Eukaryota; kingdom Metazoa; phylum Chordata; class Actinopteri; order Perciformes; family Bathydraconidae; genus Gymnodraco; species Gymnodraco acuticeps. The sequence continues at coordinate 2,849,498 of NW_022990981.1, forward strand.
ACAGGCTTCTGAGTTATTGCAAGCTGAAGGGAAGCTGAAGGGAAAATTGTAACTTTATATTTATTTTGGCTAGCTGGCTAGCTTCTGCTGACTTTGTCTTTTTTTATACTACGCCACCAGACTTCATAATAACCGCCTCAGCTTGACTGGCCTGCCTTGCACAGATTCAGTTGCTAAACCATCAAAGAAATCATCAACTCACGTCTATTTCATGCCATGACATACCTTCAACATGTAAATCCTCCTACTTTACATGCTGCCAAATTTAAGATCAGCCTATAACTTCTTAAAAAATCTGCTTATGATTTTAAAACAACACAGATGGTGCCATATTGAGCAGCTTATTATTATGATTTATCTGCATGGATTGGATTCTTCGAATCTAAAGGGACATGGAAAAAAAGAGAAAAAAAAAGTCGGGATAACGGGTTAGTATCTTGTGCGCACAAGAAAGTTTCTCGAGCACACAGGAGACAACCATTTCATTGCAGACTGTTATGTTTATGTGGGGAAATGACAGTGCATACATTATTTGAGATTATATTTCGAACTCAGACTTAATTTTAAGGACATTTCGGCAAGGGGTGTAGAGCTATTTGTTTAAGCACCGGATTGGCAAAACAGGAGAGTCTGCAACCAGGTCTGTTTTGAGAGTCCGTGACTCTCCGAGTAGGCTACCTGCTGCCCGCAGCTGTTTTAAAGGGAAACAAACACTCAGAACACACACAGAGCCAGTGGCGGACTGGCCATCAGGGCGTTCGGGACGAATCCCGATGGACCGGTACCGAAGTGGGCCGGTCGGGCCACTCGGCCCACTCCGATCGGGCCACTAGGTCCACTGTTTTGACCGGACATCTCCTTCATAAAACTAATACAAGGGGGAGTAATCGGGCAGTTCGGTGTGTGTGTGTGTGTGTGTGTGTGTGCGTGCGTGCGTGCGTGTGTGTGTGTGTGTGTGTGTGTGTGTGTGTGTGTGTGTGTGTGTGTGCGTGCGTGTGTGATCTCAAAATAATGTATGCACTGTCATTTCCCCACGTAAACATAACACTCACTCTGCAATGAAACGGTTGTCTCCTGTGCGCTCCACTTCCTCCTCGGTAACTTTCTAAACAATTCGTGCGGACGAGATACTAACCCGTTAACCCGACTTTTTTTCTGGTCAAATCTAGCTCTGAAAGAAGACGTTAGGAAGCAAAAGGTCATGGATCATGTTTTGATATATAGTGTTTCAACCATAGACTGTATATATAAATGGACGTAGGGTCCGTGACGTCACCCATAGGATTCTGCAGAGTTGCCGTGAAGCCCTTAGTAGGCGGAGTCGGCCACTAACGGCTCGACAGTGACGCCAGAGTTCAACTCCCGCCTTCTCCAGCCTGCTCCAAATAAGGGCAAAGTGGCCGAGCCGAGGCGGGACCTGCTGCCACCGAGCTGGAAGTTCCAGAGCTAGCTGAAGCTACCAAGCTAAGCTAACATGCTCCCCATCTGCACGCTGTCGTCGCATTTTACGTTTCTAAGGTAAGCGGACATGAAACTATTCAGAAAAACTATAAATAATAATCTACGTTATTGAGCTTTTAGCATAATACTTCAGAATCTTAAAACCCCTTAACGTTTGTATGCAATTGTGCTAAATTCAACACTGGAATCAAGCAAATATTAATATGTTTGCATGACATTAGTTATTTATATATTAGTTATTCACTTAACTATACGTTTAATACATTTAAGTCAAGCTAAGGTACATGTGATGGTAGCTAGTTAGCGCTCTTACCTGTGAGGCCTCCTCCAAACAGCATAATAACCAGACTGTATCATTAAAACTAAGTGCCAGTTCTAGATCCTTGACTTTAGACAAACAATTCCAAAGACAAAATGTATTTAAAGACCAATCTTTATTTGAATGTGCCTCTTAACCTGAGATATTAGTTATACAGTAATAGTATTGACAATCTAACAAAACTGAGCAACTCAACAGTCAACTTTATGTTTCTTATTGTCTAAAGCATTTATTATTTTCATTTTCCCAATCTCATATTCAGTGTGGACGGATTGAGACAGCATGGTGTCCAGAGAGCTGCAGAGACTTCAGGGAGAAACCTCCGTGTGATGGACGTCCTGTCTGTTGGTTTGGAGAGGACTGAGGGTCTTTCCTCAGTGAGGAGGACCAGGCCTGATGGAGGAGCCCATGCTGGGCAAAGCTGATACCAACTGCACAGGCCTAGTCTGTCACTTTATTTGACTAAATGTGTTTAATACATTTAATAGGTTTACACCTTCTGTCCATATGTGCTTTATATTTAAAACATTTGATTAACTTTTGGTTCACATTTCAATAAATTGTATTTGTATTTGCACTCCTTTTGTCCATTATTCTTACTGAAAATGTTAGATTACACATTCACATCTGACTGAAGATTGGCCCCATTTATTTGTGACGTTGCAAAACAAGGTACATGTTGTGAAGCTCATAAAGTGAGGCAAATAGAAATAATCAGCTGATGGAGTGTAGATGTGGAAATAGCTGCATTCGATCAGCTGACTGTTTTTACAATAAAAGTAGTTTCTTAGTGAATGTCCTGTACTGGTCTTAAAATCTCATAACATCAGCTTTTAATGTTCCTCTTGGATGTTCTTCTTGACCCTCAGGAGAAAATGTCGTGTCTTTCAGGCATGTCCTTTCCTAACACAAATGACAGGAAACATAAAACATATTATTGCAGAACAAGTGTGTTATTTATGAAAGCGGTGTGTTTGTGTGTTTAGGGGCTGTAGATATAATTATTTTGTAATTGTAATGTTCAATCAGATTATGAATGAACAGTATGAAGTTCATCAACATTGAAATATATGTTATTATCAAAATAATATTGAACTGTTACAAAACGTAGTGCAACTGTAGAAGCTTGCTCTGTTGTCTCACTGAAAGAATAACTTTTACCACGTTTTTTACAGACAATATTGAGAGATAAATAGTAGTAGTTCTCACTATGTGTTAAATATCTTTGCCTTCAACACATTAAATTAGAAAGCTGACAAAGTCATATTGCTTGTTATCATCTAAATGTAACTTTTTGCATGGAAAAAACCCTCAACTTAACTGATGTGTAGGTGATCTAGTATTTAGTATTGTTTAATGGAATGTATATCAGTGTATTCAAGTCAATACTTCATTCATTTAAACCAATATCTTTCTTGATTCTTTGTACAGTATGAACAAATAGTCTTTGTACCTGTGCTGAAGTTCACTGCTGTGAGGAGTCCAGTTCTGTCTCTCACTCTCTGGTCCAGCCTGTCTGCATCACCTGGACACTTTAAACAAACAGATATATATATATATGTAAAGTACCATGTGTACAAACAATATAACTGATTCTCTTCTGTTGAACATGTTGGATTGTGTATTGTCCGAGTCAGGGGCCTTTTTATTTTACTGTAACTTTGGAAGTTGTGTTACCAATGCTTACTGTTTATTTGATACCCATTTGGTAATACAATTAATAAAAACAACAAGGTTTGGGTTCGTTCTTCAGATGACTGTGACGTTAACGTGTAAGCTCAATAATGAACTCCAGCTCAACCAACCATATTGTAATATCTAAGTAATCATCTTGAAATATGACATTAATAATTGTAATATACACACATCTTATTGTGAGGTTGATTTCACATACACTACTTCGACATTAGCTTGTCTACATACTTGAGCATAGCCAATTTAAATTAACCTTAGCGATGCATACAGTTCTACCTACATAATAAAATATCTCTAAGTTACAAGGATGTAACCTTATTTTATCAACCTCAAACAGAAGCCGTTTGTTCAACAGTATTATCCCACTTAACACTTGTCTATTTCGTTGTAACCTTTATATATACAGTCTATGATTTTAACTTGGAGGCTACGATTACAATCGTTAGCACCGATGTAGCTACCACTAGCTTACATGCTAACCCAAGCCTTAACATTCATTACGTAGCTGATTAAAATCATTAACACATAAATAAAGAACTAGAATTTCACTTACCGCAAAACCGCATTCATGCACCGTCTGTTTTAACTGCAGAGTGAGTCACAATAGTCCGATATATAAGCATGAAGAACAAACAACCACGGCCGGCTACAAGTTGTGTTTTCCTGGATGAGCTGAGCAGGCAGAGTCCCTGTAGCTTCACGGAGCAGCTAGCAGAGAGACAAGAAGCTAACAGCGGCAGGCACTTGACAGAGCCGTCACTCAATGTGACCACGCCCTAATTTATGCACAAACTTTAAGACCTAATATAAATAAAAGGGTCGCGTTAGAAAACAATTCACTCACAGATCCATAATCATGAAGGTGGAATCTAACTATATCGATAATAAAATGTATGGAGCCAGGGGTAGAAACATGTTTTTTTCTGCTGTAAAGTTGGGCATTTTAACATGGGGGTCTATGGAAATTGCTCCTTTCTGCAGCCATCGCCTATCGGCCAATATATGAACTGCAGTGTGTGGCACTTCCGTATTGGCTTCCCGGCTCTACCCCACAGTTTGCCGCTTGGTTTCAACACAGAACACTCTCATGTAGGGATGGGTATCGAGAACCGGTACTAAGTCAATACCGGTACCTGATTGGACGGTGTCGGTATACCGTTAAGCCACTCGACAAACGGTGCTGCTATCGGTATATGTGTTACGTCTACTTCCTAGTTTAACTTTAAACCATTCTGGTTGGTTGGGAACCCTCCGTGTGATGTATCCGGTTTGAGACCCCTCTGATAGGCCATTGTAAATGCCACTCGTCATCTCTCTCAACAGCGCTCTTATTATTGTTGTGAGACTCCCGCAGGCATGGCGGACAGAGCGAAGCGATCGAAGGTCTGGGTGATTGATTGATTGAAAAGTGTATTAACAGCTTGTATATTGGGTACAGTACAGTACAGCTCAAAACATACAATTGTTAAGGGGATGCAGACCAGAGAAAGACTTTCGTCTTGTTTACATCAGGGTCCCCCATTTCCAATTCATCATGGTGCACTTTAAAAAATGTAGTGGCGGTAGTGCAAGGTGCAATCTATGTACTCAATTAGTTGCTTGTAAAGGGGGTAACACAAGCAATGTAATGAAGCATTTTCAAACGAGACACTCATTGAATCTAAAACGGTGCAGCGTATTTGACAGCCTAAACAATGTGGCTGCTAGCGATACTGCTAGTGCTAATAGTGCTAGCGGGCTTCAGCCGCGCCGTGTGTAAATTTGACCTGAGCCAAGGCGCGCAGGCAGGTTAGCTGCTGCGCACGGTAATATGTTTTGTTTACCTGAGTGGAGTCTTGCAGGCACATCGCCTTGTCTTTTTTTTAGTTTATTAACACTGACAGTGTATTAATGTGAGCTCCTACACCTATAATAATTTGGCCTTTCATTGAATGCTTTATAAACCAGTTAAACGTACAGATGTCATTGTGAATTGGAAAACTGCATGTAAATGTTGTTAAAGGTCAACGTTTCAATGTATGGTTCAGCAATTGTTGGTCGTTTACTAGGAATTGACATATTTTAAGCTCAAATACTTTGTTCTATGTTTAAACCTTCAGACACGTTTTGACGTGTTTTAGTTCAGCACATCATTTATTTTGTGATGATTTAAAAGTACAATCCAGAATAATATATGTACTCGCCTTTATCTTTTTGTCATCTTAGCCTTTTTACCAATGTCTTCATATCACAGTTTTGCATGATGTCACTGTAGGACAATGTTTTAAGGATCTCTTGTTGTCAGTTTGAAATGTCTGGATGAAGATGTAACTGATTTACAAATGTTAACATTTTTTTTTTTAAATGGCTCTTTTCATCCTCTGTCCGAGGGAAAACCCCAAAAAGCATGATAGGGCGAGCCAGGCCCCTTTAAGTTATTTTATTTATTTGTGTCTGCTTCTGAGAAGCTAATGTATAAGTTATACAGTTATTTCTGCAAGAAAATTACAATAAAATGACTGTTTAATCTTCACATCTTGTATTCATGTCTATAATTTTGACCACCAAATTATTGAAAAGTATCGATAAGAGTATCGAAAAATACCGATACCGATAAGCAGCACCGGTATCGGTATCGATAAAATCCTAACGATACCCATCCTCTCATTTGTTGGAGAGCAGTGCTCGAATCACTTCTCCTGTAGAGGTATCACTTAGAGCCAGGTGCTAGAGAAACCTCTCAGATTTCCATTATTCCGCAGTGTACACTGAGCCTACAAGCCCAGCGTTGTTCACACAGAATAAGTGCACTCTGCCGAAGGGAGACCATAATATCCCGAGGAGTGTGTCATCCTGCTTTCAGTTAAAAGCTTGTTGATGACGTGCAAAGAACAAAGCCACAACACGTGTCGCGAGAAGTATTAAATTAAAAAGTCTTCCTGCTCCCTCCCTCGTAGATTTCACCTCGCTGCTTTGATATCTGACCTGAGGAAGGAGGGAATGAAGCTGCACGCTCGCTCTTATTGCAGCGTGTGTGTGTAGAGTAGAGTCTCATTAGGGAATTTCATGCGATAGATTTCGCAGTACGGAAAACAGGGATGATAAAGAAAATGAAAGACGGAGGGAGCAGGAGGAAATCCAGAGAAGAGGGGACTGGGGATATTGTAATTAGTTGCACCTGTTTCCTTTAACCCGGCTCCAGTTTCCCTCTACAAACGCATGCAGATTACCCATCAAAGCCCTCTGCTGCCTCTGCTCAATGGAGCCTTTGTTGCCAGTTGTCAGGGAGGCGGCCCACAGAAGTAACACAAGCAGGCCCACTGCTCTGGAACTTACAGTACATGCACCGGACACAACAACACCGGGCAGTGAGTAGAGTCTGCATCACCACGCTCTGCCTGTCACACAACAACAACAACTTCATCATGTGTCAACACAACTGGGCGGTATTAGCTGTAAGAGGAACCGCTCTTCCACACAGGCATCACTAACTCTTCATACTATGATATAGAATATTGTAAACTACACCCTCAAAGACACACTTGACGAGAGTATACCTGAAATGTTAGGATTAATTATTTGCCAAATAGTCGAAGGGCAAAAAATGAAAAGTTGCTAAATTCTGTTTTAAACTTCACTGATCCGCTGTGGCTTTACAAACTTTTGCTGTGAAGCCAAACATTTTTTCAACCCACATAAATTGTGGGGGTTCCAACAGATTCCAAACAGACCAAATATGTCAAGCTGAGAATCCATTTATATTTGATGGACTGATGGAGCCATAAAAAGTCTTTAGTTTGAATATTTCTCCCAGTGTAAACATCATTACTTCCAGATGATGAGGATTAAGAATGATACTGTCTCACATACATATAAATAAATATAATGCATGGGGAGAACTGCATGTTGGAGACAACAGTGATTTAAACAAAAATGTGATTGAAAAACAAATATAAAGCTCCTAATTTTCCTCTATTTCTTATAATTAAAGTTAATAAATTAATGAAATTAAAACTTTAAAAAAAGTATTCCTTCATGTTTCCATTTCACTAACCTTTTTTTTAATTTGCAAAGTAAAACCCTTTTACCTAGATGTTTTCTAAACAGGTATTTGTATAGTCACATTGTTGATCCAACAGATTTGTTGGCTCCATGTTAAACCAAAACTTCTCACTTGTTTCATCTACTGGGAAACTTATACAAAATAATGTGTGTTGATAATTAGCTTATTTCCCTGAAATGCATGTTTCCTATGACAGTGTTAGTGTCATGCCAAAAAAAACATGAATCTTTTCAACATTTTACTGTGAGAAATTAATAGTTATAACAAGATCTTTTACCACAATAGATCAAATATAATTGCATAGTATTTCTTTTTCTGACATGGCAGCAATACACTCTTCTTCCTCTTTGCTGCAGACACTGTTTTAAAAAAAAAAAAAAAAGTTTATCTTATTTTGAACGCTGAAATAATCACTAGCATTATTGCAGCATCACTGTAGTTAAAGCACCCTGATGATCTGCTGATAATGATGCTGCGTTAGAAACAGGAATGATCTCAAACTCCGTCCTGCGTATTGAGCTCTATGACTGATGGCCTCCATAATCCATATCATGTATGGATTGCCCATGTTTCAATTTCTAGTTTGTATCCAGCAGCTTTCCTATTTCCTCCATATGGTCAGCACATCATTGAAAACACTTAGAGCAGTGACATTGTGGTCGCCGTGTTCCTGATCCTGGAACAGCCAGTCCTCTGCAGCTGCTGCGGTCTAATAGCATCCATTTGAAGAAAGTGTCCTTGATTAGGTTATTATCAAGATCATTTAGCGTTTCAATAAGAGAAGTGCTGGGAGGAGTGGCTGCAGTGTGGAGGTACATTTCTGTCCTCCGTCATTCAATTGGACTCTGATAGGTTCACATGCTCACCTCACGGAACGCATCTGACAATGAGGCTGCGGCGGAGGCAGGGGGTAAAGGGGGGGGGAGCGCTCTGCATTCAAGCGCTAATTAGAAAAATTAGATCTATGAAAGGCAGCAAGTGATCTAGGCCTTCAACCTACGTCTGTGTACCGCTGTAGCAGCACAAAGAGGAGGCAACAATAAGCACTGAGGAGGGGGGGGGATAAATAATTTAATCCATTATCTACTCTGCAAAGCTCATCAGCACTGCTACACAATGGCCACGATTGAATTGCTGATTGCATTTCTCTCCTATCCTCCAGGAGAAAATGCCCATGCTCCACTCTGCCAGCGCCACCAAGAGAGACGAGAGAGAGTCTCCACCAAGGTCAAACTACAATACAGCAATCTAATTAAGACCATCACACAGGTTCCTGTGCGGGGTCAGCCTCATATTGTCCATTATGTATTACATCATGTACTTCTACATGTAAATCATGGATGTGATGCTGTGATCTCCACGTCCACATTTCTAATTGATAAGAGTGTATCTATAAAAGGAGCCTGACCAGCAGGGTGTATGTTCAGATTACTGCTCAGGTAAAGTGCTGTCTGTGATTTATAACGTGTACAAATACCGAGACTACAGGAATGGTTGTTTGACTCCTAGAACAACACACATGGGGAGTCCCAGCGACAGGCTCACATTGTGGGACATTTGCAGTTTAAAACATGTGGTTTACGGTGTGATTTCAAACTGAAACCAAACTACTTGGTTAGGTTTCACAGTTTGGGGAAAGCTAGTTTCAGAACATACATACATATAAGTATATTACATAACTTAGACACATACATTGGATAAAAGTCCACTTCTTAACTTTTGATTTCACACAGACAGCAGCCTCCTGGGTGAAAGTACTGTTGTTTGTTGTTCATCCATCACAACCTCAAGGACGCTCTATAACTCTGGGATTTACTTCTTCCCTTGCTTACATCAATAGCATTAATCCACCCATTAGAGCAGCGTTTCTCAAAGTGTGGGGCGCAGAGATGTGATAGGTGGGTCATGAATGGACGCGATGAACAAGAGATTTTTTTTATTTTGGACCTCAGGCCGGAATTGAACCTGGGAGCGAGCGGTAGTGGACTGTTACAGCCGGAGACTCGCAACAGCGGTGGACTTTCACAGCGTCGCTGCGCCGGATACGGTACCGGCGCAGCGGCGCTGTGAAAGTCCACCGCCCACCTATGCCAGAGCCAGCGGCCCACCGAAGGCAGCAGCCCACCAACGGCAGCGGCCCACCAACGGCAGCGGCCCACCAACGGCAGCGGCCCACCAACGGCAGCGGCCCACCAACGGCAGCGGCCCACCAACGGCAGCGGCCCACCAACGGCAGCAGCCCACCAACGGCAGCGGCCCACCAACGGCAGCGGCCCACCGAAGGCAGCAGCCCACCAACGGCAGCAGCCCACCAACGGCAGCAGCCCACCAACGGCAGCGGCCCACCGGGAAAAGTCCCAAATCTCCCGATGGCCAATCCGAGCCTGCTCACACGCACAACTGAAACCAAAATCATTTACAGACATATGTAAAAATCTCTCATACACACATGTGAAACCAGGGCCGTGCACAGACATTTGGAGGGGCTATTGCTCTAAACTGGAAAAAGGTATATCGTTCTTTATGAGCGCAGTAACGGTAAGGTATCTAATTACTTATTTTTGTACTAGAAAAACTTGTTTTATTTTTTTTAAGTAGCTCTCATCCTAAAAAGGATTGGAGAACGATACATACATTTGACAATTTTAAGCTTGGCCTACCATTTTATTGGAGCGATGAGGAACAGGTGGGGCTTGAAAAGGCCCACCTGTTCAAAGTGGGGAATGACAGAAAAAGTTTGAGAACCACTGCTTTAGAGGCTGTTGTGCATCAACAAATGCACATATGGGTTGAAATAGTTGCCTGAGAAGACAATCCATACATTTTGGGAGAGTGGCCTGGTAATTTGTGATGTCGCCAACACTTTGGTTGAAACTTTATAACAACTATTTGATGCCCTGGTATTTTGTACCCACGTTCATGGTCCCCAGAGGATGAATATAAAAAGATTCCTGTAGCACCACCATGAGGTCAACATTCTGTCTCTACAGCTATTAAAGGAATTTTAACCCTATTGACCAGCTGTGAGGCCTATATGAATTGTCATTGTCACTACCCGATCCGTCCCCCTGCCCGATCTGTACTGCGCATGTGCGAGATGGTCCGCCATATTGGAGAACTCCGGACGGCAACCCAAGACTAACTTATGTTAGACAGCTATCATACTGAATAAATATTTACTGTGAATGAATGCAAAAATGTATGGCATATGGCTGTCTAACAGAAGTTCCATTTCTCACTTATTCTGACAATGTACTTAACCCCAAATAAAAGAACCCAATAAAAAGAGTTGTTAAATAATAGTGAAGTCACGTTGTAATAACAATAACTCATCTCTCTCGAGTTTGATTTTTCAGCTTTGCCAAAAGCCACTGTGTCAAGTGTCCTTCTTGGGTTGCCGTCCGGAGTTCTCCAATATGGCAGACCATCTCGCACATGCGCAGTACAGATCGGGCAGGGGGACGGATCGGGTAGTGACAGTCATGAAAATGTGTAGGGGAGAAGGGGGTAAATTGAGCCAGTGGGTAAATTGAACCACCCCTGTAACCAGGCAACACCTTATAGTTGTAATCAAGTGACTAGAAATTATGCAAGCTCCACCCATTTCTCGTTGCCTGTGAAAGAGAGATGCTCATTGTGTGTAAGTAAACATTTTTACAAAAAAACGTTTTTTTGCTTGTCAAGTACATTTTCTAGATGGCTATATCGGCTGTCATGTCAAAAAAAAAGTATCCAGGTTTAAACACATATATTGTATATGTTGATGTGTTGGCAGCGTATTAAACCATGTGAATCATTAAGCTAAAGATGACTGCATTTTAATGCTAGGCTATTTCTTCTAAAATGGTGGCTATGGGGTAAAGTGAACCATGGGCCTTGGGGTAAGTTGAGCCAGTTTTTCAATGGAGAAATGAATGAAAGTAGGCCAAGTTGAAAATAAGAGCTCATTGTAGGCTACATTTAAAGTTGAATTTACCCTGTGTTTGATTGGTAAGATGTATGAAATTGTATCACCATTTGTATGATTACTTTTCCTTTTAACATGTTAAAAAAAAAAATCAATTCAATCGAAATTTATATTAAAAATATTTGAAAAACTAAGCTTGTATTTGGTTTGTTATTTATAGTTTATAGTTACTTTTAAGATTTGTTGTAGGTATGCCCAGGTTTGAACAGGTATGCCCAGGTTTGAACAGTGGTTCAATTGACCCCCTGACCTGGATCAACTTACCCCTACACTGGGGCATGTTGAGCCACAAGACTTTTTATTTTGAAGAAGTAATATTTTCACTGCCCTTGATCAAATATGAATTATTATCATTGCCATTGATATGAGACATCCTGAACTATAGGTGTGCGTTTTCATTTTTACTGTGTCATTTCTCCTTGCTTAGAGAACAGCATAACTAACAAATGGCTCAACTTACCCCACTCTCCCCTACAGATATTCATGATCCTCAGATGATTAAACATCGTGACTCACATTCTCTGACCAATGCAAAAATGAAGTTAGTAGTTTTGAGTAAAACGTCTCGACAACTTTAAGAAAAAAGGATTCGGCCTGATAAAAAAGATTTGTATCCTATTTCCCAAGTTGCAACCGAGTTCACTATTCAGGTAACCACAGGCTAACTGTTTTATATATGTTGTTATCTTGTTGGGCAGAATATTTGTTTGCTTGGAGAGGCTTTATAGATTTCAAAAAGGAACAGCAATAAGTCTGTTGGTCGACCCTTTAGATTTTTCAAATATCCTTTAGAGAAATGTAGCACTTATATTATATGAAATTATAATACATTGTCTGAAATGGCCCATGGCTGTTGACTTACTGGAAGCCACGATCATCACTGTAAGCTAGCTAGTTTTTTAGTTATTGTTCGCAGTACACAGCTAAAAGAACCCAATAAACATTCTGATGGCATCAACAGAATAGTGGCAAAAACAAAACATGTATTACTTACATTTGTATTGAGCTGTGTTCACTGGACAGCCACCGTTAACGAAACCTTCCCTTATACTACGTAGCCCTAATGGTGGCCATTCAAGCGCTCCACACTTAACTGTTAACAGTCATGAGTACCCATAGTGCACTGCATCTTCCACACTTGTCAGAGTGAATGTAACTATGCACTCAAAACAGCAACAAAAGAACAGAGGAACACACACCGAGACAAAGCAGTAGTCCTGCTTAACTTGACTTTTCACATCATCAAATGTCAAAGAGTAACAGGGCAAGAAACCATTAATGGATGAATCTGGCAATGGTTTATGAGGATGATTACTTCCATCACCCCGCCCTCCCCACCCCACATATCAACTGCAATCCATCATGTGCATCAGGCTCCAGTAAAAAAGGAATATCAGGATCACTTACTTGGCCCAGTGCCTCTGACATGGTGGCTTAATTTTACCTTCCATTTCAGTGTGGTGCATTTACATAAAACACAGAGAAAAGTAGCACACATAATGGTCCCCTCTAGCTAGGAGCTTTAAGGTCCTGTCCACGTCCCAGTGAGGGGCAGTCAAGCTGCCTCTGCTCTGCTCTGTTAGTTTTATGGAGCAGTATTGAAACCACTTTGAGGTCAACTAGCTGCAGAAACTGTGATGGGTCTCCTATGGTCATGAGAACGGGTCCAAAATGGATCAGAGGGCCATTTCTGGCATTCCAGTCAACTTTCATTGACAAAAGGAGGTCATTACTCTGTGCACAGCTTCAGCAATACCAGGATAAAATGCTCCGTCAGGGTGGCAGTGAGAGATGTGACTTATGTTTGGCCTGCTGGTGCCAAGGTTCAAGCCCTCTTGCAAAGGTGGTTCTTCAGGAAGAGGATTTCTGAAAAAGAAAAAGAAAGCCCAAAATGTGCTTTTTCTCAACATGCGTACATGCGTCTTTATGTGTACCCCATTTGCACACGCTCATTTCATTTGAGTGCTGTCATTATGCAAGTACAGCACAAATTGTCCAAGACCAAGTGAACTATGTATAGCTAGCACAAGGCCTGAGAGCCAAGTGTGCCTAATGGTGTAATTTGTATTGTTAATGGTAATGCACTATTAGTTTGTTCCATTTGGCTTTGCACAGGTGCATGGGGCTGGTGAACCGTCTCACTCCTGCTGAGCCTTTCTGAAGGGCCACGGCGCCCTCTGGTGGTTCACAGCAGAACAACGAGGCAGAAACCACTTCAAACACGAGCTGCAGTCAAGGTTAGGAGAGAGGCATGTTATTGAGAGAAAAGACAAACATTTTGTTGAATGGAGGAAATCAAGTAGTCTTATTGGGTCAGAAAGACCTAAAGAGTTCTTAAAAAACTGAAGCGAGGCAACGCAACAACAAACAGTTCCCACAAATGTCAAACAACAACAAAGCAGGACAGACTTTTGAAATATCGTGTTCCTAATTAACCTTCAAGCTCATCAGCCACAATCAATATAGAGTGCAGCCTTTTTTTCTAATTGAGATGAAGTAATTATCAGACTGTATTCATCTCGTTAATGAAACTATGTTCCAATATGCCTGCAGCTAAACTGTTAATTGAGTTCTATTTTCTGAGATGGGCGGCCTCTCCTTGTGTCCACGGCCACAAAGCGTCAAATGTGGGTTGGGGCCTTTGTGCTGGTTTTTTGTAGACTTAGGAACAGACTGTGGACTGGTGGAGCGTGTGAGAGCCCCTCCCCCCCGAAACTCTCCATCTCTCCTGTCTGTTCTCAGTGCAATACCGCTGACTTCAGCAGATCATCTCGTCCCAGTCTGTTATTTCACGGTTTCAGTGGTTAAGTACTCCCTGTTGAGTAAGATATAGCGAGGCAATTATTCTGTAATTATGGAGCCAAGAGACGAGAAATTGAGTCATGAGGTTCTGGGCCTGAAGTCACTGCGAGACTGAATAAACTGAAACATTGAATTTGATTAAATATATTATGTCAACAGATTTCACATAACTGTATTAGGTTAGTTGAAAGCAATAATTGTAAGTTTAAATACAAAATATTAGGTTCAACTTAATAATATTGCTTTCAACTAACCTTATACAGTTATGTGAAATCTGTTGACATAATACATTTAATTAAAGTCAGCGGTTCAGTTTTTCAGTGTGGGAGGACTCACTGTCCGTGTGCTGTATGACATCACATCTCCTGTCCTGACATAATCAACTTTAAAAACCAGTGGGACAAATAATAAAAGGTATTTCATATATTCTGCCTCCACTAACAAATCATTTAACCCAAAAAATGAAATGTTCAATATCAACAGACAATTAAATAAAGGGGAATCTTGGAGGGTTTTTACTCCAAAGAGGGCTTCCCGGGGAACTGCAGCTGGAGCTGTTTTCTGGTGGCTGAGGGAACAACAGACCCCGCCTCACCCCAGTGAAGAATCATCTCCACTTTCAGAGGAAGGGTGAGAGGAACTCAAAGACATGCTGGACTCCAGAGGTCATTCCGTGTCCATGTTAAGGAAATTGTGCCCGTCTTCCAAATAAATAAAAATGTATTCTGCACTGAAATGTCTCTTGGTCAAACTGCATGTTTATCTTTTGAAGCCAGGTGCATAAACACAGTTGTTTTTGAGTAATCAAGCACCTCTTCAAAGACACATTTGATTTGATTTATTTTGAACGTGTAATACAATAAAAAAAAATTATAATAATAATAAAATGAAACAAGAGAATTATGATACTGTAGAAACGTAAGCAGTATCAAATTGATCAACTAAATATTATTGACTTACAAATTATATATAAACAAATGGTCTACCTAATTACACATCCGAAAAGGCGTGGGAAGGAGTTTACACGTATTTAATCCCACCCCTTCTCCCAAAAACTAAATTAACAGTTTGTTTTGTCTTAACAAAATATCTAAATGTATATCTACATACAATATACATTGACAATTATAAATAGATTATATCATTCTTACTACAATATATATATTTTCGTTGTATGTCAAATTTGATAAGACAAACAAATTGTTGTTAATAATAATAATTTAATTTCTGTAAGAAAAACATATTTTCATGCATTTTTAGATCGTTAATAACAAGCATTACAATGTCTAAAAAGACTGTGGCCGTTTCTCAATGTCGAGTATACCTGCTGCAGAGCCACTATTT
The DNA here is from genome assembly GCF_902827175.1 of Gymnodraco acuticeps. Taxonomy (NCBI): domain Eukaryota; kingdom Metazoa; phylum Chordata; class Actinopteri; order Perciformes; family Bathydraconidae; genus Gymnodraco; species Gymnodraco acuticeps. The sequence goes on from NW_022990981.1 coordinate 2,865,128, forward strand.
CAAGAATACTATGTCATCGAGTGGCGCCGAATACTGGGCATTTCTCCATTTAAGCCCCCAGGAAGTGCGCCGGAGTCTGATGAGAATATTCGTAGTGGCCAAACGGCGGTACTACACTTCCGTTTGGTTGCTGGGCCCGGAAACACTTTTTCCCATTGACTTACATGGGGAAAGAGTGGTCTGTAACTCGTTGGATGATTTGTTTTAAACTAAATAAACAACCCAGTATGAACACTTGTATAGCCCTTATTAAAAACATTCGTTCCTCAAGTTGTAAAAATGTGCTAATAACGTTATTCTGAGAGTTATTTCCCTCGGCATTATGAACGCGCATCTAACCCACGGGACCGCGCCGCCCGGCACATTCATGTTACGTGTTCAGTACTACATGAGTTTATCTTTACCCATGGATGCACAATAACAACGGACCCATATCGCCTTACTGCCATCCCACGGAGCTGTAATAATGGATATATTGCACATGTTTGCTGTAATTCATCATTTGTAAAATATTATACTACATGGGCTGTATGATGTAAATCTTGTACCGTAAATGTTGTATTAAATAAAGTTAATATTACCGACGTAGATTAACGCTCCTGTAGCTTCTTATTACACTTGCAATTGTTTTAGTTACTTGTGGGCTACTTAACATGAATAATCACAGTTACTATCCTTTTACTCCATCACATTTCAAAAATAAATAGGCTATTGTTATTTTAACTCCACCACAGTAATCCATCATCAGCTTTACTTTTTAGATAAAGTTTTAACTCACAATTGATCATAACAGGCTTCAGTGTGCAACTAGTTTTTGACAAGAAAGCTACTGGAGACTTCTAGAATTGTGTGAGTAACACTGTGTTTGTAGACTTCTCTGTTTCAGTGTGTGTACTCTGTATCAATGCTCTGTAGTTGATCTGACTGGAATTGTGTTTTTAAAAAACTCAAAACCGCTAGAGTATCTGTCAGACAGAAACTTGGGAAAAGTCATTTGACTGAAACCTTAAAAGTGATCTAACTGACTACTAGGGTTAACTTTGATTTAAACATTTGTAGAATACTAAGAGCTTTATTGAGTAGGTGTAACTGTATTAAGGGTTAAACTCAGAACTTTATAACTTAGGGTTTAATGTAATTGACTTAAAAGACAATAACACATCAGGACGAAGCCAGTCTAGATTTCCTTTTGAGGGCCACCAGCTGCAGAGAGTTAACTAATTAAAAGGACGTTGCCCCACAGCTGTGAGAACTCAGCAATCAGGTGTCCATTTTAGGTAGCACTTTCCTGGAGCGTCAGCTTCAGGGTCAGACAGGCTAAGACTGACAAAGACATTAGAGTCCTGTGGGAGTCAAAGACTGGCAAAGACATTAGAGTCCTGTGGGAGTCAAAGACTGGCAAAGACATTAGAGTCCTGTGGGAGTCACGAGGGAGGCAAAGAGGGGGCAAATCCTACTTTGATTGAGCTAAGTATCGCTGGTGTTTTTTATTTCGTTTAATTTTTATTTGGTTGTTTAGCCCCTCATGCTATAATCATGTGTATTTTCTCCATTCCTGTTCATGTGTCTTCTCGCAATTATCACTGGCCCCGTATATCTCGTAATCGATATAACCGGCCTGCTCTCATCTAACCCACATGCTCCACTGAGATCCAACATCTAATTTCAGGTGGCCTGTGGAACTGCCAGTCAGCTGTTCCTAAGGCTGACTTCATCTCTGGCTACGCCTCCCTGCAGTCTCTGGATTTCCTTGCTCTCACTGAGACCTGGATTACTCCATCCAACACATCCACCCCAGCAGCTCTCTCCACAGCATATTCCTTCTCCCATACACCCAGACCAACTGGCAGAGGAGGTGGCACTGGTCTCATGCTCTCTCCCAAATGGAGCTTTTCCCTCTTCAAGTTACTTAACTTCACTCCTTCCACCTTTGAATTCCATGCCGTCACAGTAACCCATCCTATACAGTTAACCATTGTTGTTCTCTACCGTCCACCAGGCGCCTTGGGGGACTTCTTGGAGGAATTAGATAATCTCCTCTCACACATCCCTGAAACTGGCCCTCCCGCTGTACTTCTCGGAGACTTCAACCTCCAGACGGGGAAGATAGACAAACTAACATCTCTGTTAACCGCCTTTGCTTTCTCACTGTCTCCGTCCCCACCGACTCATAAAGCTGGCAATGTCCTTGATCTCATATTCTCAAGGAACTGCGCTACTTCTAACCTCTCTGTAAACCCGCTCCACACATCCGATCACTTCTTCATTTCATTCTCTCTATCCCTTTCCAAACATAACAAACTAATCTCTTCTCAACCTGCACTTGTCCGCCGTAACCTTCGCTCCCTCTCCCCCTCTACCTTTGCCTCGTCGGTGCTCAGCCCTCCTTTCCTCTGACTCGTTCCAACTCCTGCCTCCAAACTCTGCTGCAGAAACTCTCCTCTCTACTCTCTCATCCACTCTGGACTCGCTCTGTCCTCTCACATCTCGGCAGGCTCGTTAGTCCCCTCCTGCTCCCTGGCTAAATGATGCACTGCGTGCTAATAGAACCGTCCTTAGGGCAGCAGAGCGGAAATTGTGGAAATCCAAACACCGTGACGACCTCCTAACCTATCAAGCTCTCCTATCCTCTTTCTCTGCTTCGATCTCTCAGGCAAAAAGCACTTTCTTTCAAGATAAGATCCAATCTTCCTATTCCAATCCTAAAAAACTATTCTCCATCTTCTCCACCCTCTTGGACCCTCCAAAAGCTCCTCCCCCCTCCTCACTTCTGTCAAGCGACTTTGTTACCCACTTTGAAAAAAAGGTTGATGATATTCGCTCTTCTTTTTCTGACTCACCTTTACTCACCGCTGGGTCACCAGACCCTCCTTCCACCAACACACTTACCTCCTTTTCCCCTCTCTCTCCAAGTGAGGTTCTTACCCTCATTACCTCTGCCCGCCCTACCACCTGTCCTCTGGACCCTATCCCTTCAAACCTCCTTCAGACTATCGCTCCTGATATTCTACCGTTTCTCACCCATTTCATCAACACTTCTCTAACTTCTGGTCACTTTCCAAACAGTCTCAAGGAGGCAAGAGTAAACCATCTCCTAAAGAAACCCACTCTCAACCCGTCTGATGTTATAAACTACAGGCCTGTCTCTCTCCTCCCGTTCCTGTCTAAATCACTTGAACGCGCTGTCTTTAAACAACTCTCCTGTTATCTCCATCAGAACAACCTTCTGGATCCGCACCAGTCTGGTTTCAAGGCAGGTCACTCCACAGAAACTGCTCTCATTGCTGTCACGGAGGAACTGCACACTGCCAAAACTGCATCCCTCTCCTCTGTCATCATCCTGTTGGACCTGTCTGCTGCATTCGACACGGTGAATCATCAGATCCTCCTTTGCACTCTCCAAAAACTTGGAGTTTCAGGCTCTGCACTTTCCCTCCTCACCTCATACCTGAAAGACCGTACCTACAGGGTGACTTGGAGAGGGTCTGAGTCCGACCCTTGTCAATTAACTACAGGGGTCCCTCAGGGCTCTGTTCTTGGTCCCCTCCTCTTCTCCCTGTACACAAACTCGCTCGGATCAGTCATTAGCCCACATGGTTTTTCTTACCACTGCTACGCTGATGACACCCAATTAATTCTGTCCTTTCCCCGCTCAGAGACCCAGGTCGTCGCACGCATCTCTGCTTGTCTAGCTGACATCTCTCAGTGGATGTCTGCTCATCACCTCAAACTCAACCTTGACAAGACTGAGCTGCTCTTCCTTCCGGGAAAAGATTGTCCCACTCTTGATCTAACAATCAACATCGGCACCTCAGTTGTTTCCCCGACTCAGACTGCAAGGAATCTGGGTGTGACCCTAGATAACAACCTGTCCTTCACTGCAAACATCGCTGCTACAACCCGTTGCTGCAGATACACGCTTTACAACATCAGGAAGATACGTCCCCAGCTGACACAGAAAGCGACTCAGGTTCTGGTCCAGGCTCTCGTCATCTCACGCCTAGACTACTGCAACTCCCTCCTGGCTGGTCTACCTGCATGTGCCATCCGACCTCTGCAGCTCATCCAGAATGCAGCAGCTCGTCTGGTCTTCAACCTTCCTACATTTTCCCACACTACTCCGCTCCTACGCTCGCTTCACTGGCTTCCGGTAACTGCTAGAATCCACTTCAAGACACTGGTACTTGCTTACCATGCTGCGAATGGATCTGGCCCTTCGTACATCCAGGACATGGTTAAACCGTACACCCCAGCGCGTGCACTACGCTCTGCATCAGCCAAACGACTCGCTGCGCCCTCGCTGCGAGGGAGACCCAAGTTCCCAATGGCGAAAACACGTGGGTTTGCTGTCCTGGCTCCAGGATGGTGGAATGAGCTCCCCATTGACATCAGGACGGCAGATAGCTTGCACATCTTCCGGCGCAAACTGAAAACTCATCTCTTTCGACTCCACTTCGAGCGATAGAACTATTAACGAAGCACTTTTATACTAATAAAGGACTGGCTTTTCTAAAGCCAGTTGAGTAGCACTTGAAATGTTTTTGCTCTATGAAACCTGATGTACTTTTATGATTCTGTTTTCTTCAAATTGTATTTTGTTGGACGAACGCACTTATTGTAAGTCGCTTTGGATAAAAGCGTCAGCTAAATGCAATGTAATGTAATGTAGTGTAACATACATTTTTATATATTACCAAGTGGTTTCATGTACAACCCACACAAGTATCATGCTAAATGAAGCTCTGTTGCTTGGATATCACTAGATCCTGATGTCAGCGTAATATAAAAGTACATAACGATTGATGTGTGATTTAGCAACATTTACTAGCTAGCCGCTAGCTGCTAACTGCCGCCTCGTTCCCTTTCGTTAAATCCAGTACCATGCTGTCATGAACGCGCGGTGCTGTTACGTGTACGCAAATTCACGTGAACAAGCCTTTTGGGCGGCGTGGTTAAAGTTGCGCATGCGCTATGAGCGCACATACGGGTACTTCTCAGGCATGCCGGGTAATCTGTGACGTTTCGCTCTCTCAAAAGTTGGGCCATTTTGTCATCATGCGCTATTGAGCAACTCTCATACGAATGAATGAGGCCGCGCCTCCCAAGCTGTATCTAGTTCTTATTATATATCCATGATTTAACCATGGATGTATGAGAACCGCAGTGACGCGTCCTAAAACCTGGAAGTAAGTTAACATTTGTAGCACTTCCGGTTCCTTCGTCAAAAAGCAATGCATTTTCTCCATAGGGTTTTAGAAAATAGCTCGAAATAAGGTCTGTGGTTGACACAAATGTAAGAGATAAATCATGTTTTGTTCTATGACATTAAATACATCAGCAGTGACCCCACTGGTGATTTTTGAAGAGTTTACGTGTCTGAAAAACGATCGTTGTTACCGAGTGGCTGAATAGTACTACAGAAATGGTCGAGGCCGTTGTACTTCATTACACCGAACACGTAAACACTCCAGCTAAGTTTGTTTTCCCCCGTGTTCTGCTTGAAAGCAAGTACCTGCCTATCTTTAGTATCTGTATATATATATCTGACCATTAGAATCTGTATTTTTGAAATTGTCGTTTTTAACACCGTAGTTTTTGAAATTATAGAATAATTAATTACCAGTGTTTTCCAATTTTACTCGGCAGTTCGTTTCGTTAGCTAACGTTAGCTAAAGCTAGCGCTAGTAGTTAGCTACGCAATGGTTTGTTGCTTTGCTCCGGGTTGCAGCCACAGGTCTTCGCATGAAACGTGCTCGTTCTATCGTTTCCCAGCCAATGTTTTCCAAAGGAGAGTCTGGATTTGTGCCATGAGGTAAGCTGACGTTACATTTTTGTCCATGTCACGGTGAAATTTAAATGATGGGTAGTGACCAAGCGGCAAACTCTGGGAAAGAGCCAGGACGCCAATACGGAAGTGCCACACACTGCAGTTCATATATTGGCCGATAGGGACTGACTGCAGAAAGGAGCAATTTCCATAGACCCCAATGTTAAAATGCCCAACTTTACAGCAGAAAAAAACATGTTTCTACCCATGGATGCAATACATATTATTATGAATATAGTTAGATTCCACCTTCATGATTATGGATCTGTGAGTGAATTGTTTTCTAACACGACCCTTTTATTTATATTAGGTCTTAACGTTTTTGCATAAATTAGGGCGTGGTCACATTGAGTGACGGCTCTGTCAAGTGACTGCTGCTGCTAGCTTCTGGTCTCTCTGCTAGCTCCCCCGTGAAGCTACAGGGACTCTGCCTGCTCAGTTCATCCAGGGAACACAACTTGACCCTGGCCGTGTTTGTTTGTTCTTCATGCTTATATATCGGACTATTGTGAGTCGCTCTGCGGTTGAAACAGACGGTGCATGCATGCGGTTTTGCGGTAAGTGAAAATCGAGTACTTATTTATGTGTTAATGATTTTAATCAGCTACGTAATGAATGTTAAGGCTTGGGTTAGCGTGTAAGCGAGTGGTAGCTAACGATGCTAATCGTAGCCTCCAAGTTAAAATCATAGACTGTATATATAAAGGTTAAAACGAAATAGACAAGTGTTACTGTATTGTTAAGTGTATTGTGGCCTTTTATTCTGGCCAGCCTAAGGCACACCTGTGCAATAATCATGCTGTCTAATCAGCATCTTGATATGCCACACCTGTGAGGTGGGATGGATTATCTCGGCAAAGGAGAAGTACTCACTATCACAGATTTTTTCAGATTTGTGAACAATATTTGAGAGAAAATGGTTAATTTGTGTATCTAGAAAATGTTTTATATCTTTGAGTTCATCTCATGAAAAATGGGAGCAAAAACAAAAGTGTTGCATTTATATTTTTGTTCAGTGTATTTATCTCTCAATATTGTGTGAAAAAAACATGGTAAAAGTTATTCTTTCAGTGAGACAACAGAGCAAGCTTCTACAGTTGCACTACGTTTTGATAACAGTTAAATATTATTTTGATAATAACATATATTTCAATGTTGATGAACTTCATACTTTTCATTCATAATCTGATTGTCTGTTGAAATAAAAAAAAAACATAACAATTACAAATAATTATATCTACAGCCCCTAAACGCACAAACACACCGCTTTCATAAATAACACACTTGTTCTGCAATAATATGTTTTATGTTTCCTGTCATTTTTGTTAGGAAAGGACATGCCTGAAAGACACAACATTTTCTCCTTCTCTGAAGGTCAAGAAGAACATCCAAGAGGAACATTAAAAGCTGATGTTATGAGATTTTAAGACCAGTACATGACATTCACTAAGAAACTACTTATATTGTGAAAACAGTCAGCTGATCGAATGCACCTATTTCCACATCTACACTCCATCAGCTGATTATTTATATTTGCCTCACTTTATGAGCTTCACATCACTTGTGCTTTGTACCGCAGAGTTTGCAACGTCACAAATAAATGGGGCCAATCTTCAGTCAGATGTGAATGTGTAATCTAACATTTTCAGTAAGAATAATGGACAAAAGGGGTGCAAATACAAATACAATTTATTGAAATGTGAACCAAAAGTTAATCAAAAATGTTTTAAATAAAAAGCACATATGGACAGAAGGTGTAAACCTATTAAATGTAGTAAACACATTTAGTCAAATAAAGTGACAGACTAGACACGGAGGTGTCTTTTGAATTGTTTGTCAAAAATCAAGGATCTAGAACTGGTACTTAGTTTGAATGATACAGTCTGGTTATTATGCTGTTTGGAGGAGGCCTCACAGGTAAGAGCACTAACTAGCTACCATCACAAGTACCTTAGCTTGACTTAAATGTATTAAACGTATAGTTAAGTGATATCAAAATATAAATAACTAATGTCATGCAAACATATTATTATTTGCTTGATTCCAGTGTTGAATTTAGCACAATTGCATACAAACGTTAAGGGATTTTAAGATTCTGAAGTACTCAATAACTTAGATTATTATTTATAGTTTTGCTGAATAGTTTCATGTCCGCTTACCTTAGAAACGTAAAATGCCATGGCAGTGTGCAGATGGGGAGCATGTTAGCTTAGCTTGGTAGCTTCAGCTAGCTCTGGAACTTCCAGCTTGGTGGCAGCAGGTCCCGCCTCTTTGCCCTTATAGAGTGGCGAAGTCACGCCCATGTACTTCCGGTCCATGGGACCTTATTTTGGAAAAATTATGCATTGAAGTCAATAAAGAGAGAAAACGTATATTTCGATCCCGTTTGAATTGTGCCACGAATTACACGTATGATGTTTGTCAATCTTAACAAATAATTTCCGTGTCAAAAAAGTCACAGTTTGTCGTAAAACTGTTGAAATATAAGACTATGAAAAATACGCAACTAGAAAGACTACAAATCCCAGAGTCGCGTAAGTGATGTCACAATTGTTTTCCTCCACTAAGAGATAGCTAAGATCAGCGCCATATAGATATAATCTATCTATGGCACTGGCTAAGATAAGATAACCTTAACAAGATGCCTGTGTGCTTAGTACCAGGTTGTTATCATACCAGCAATGGGTCTTGCTCATTCTTTCGCTTCCCGTCTGATGAAAGGACCAGGAGTGGCTGGATCAAGTTAGCTACCTAGCTAGTAGCTAGCACCTTAGTTAGCATTACAGCCTTGTAATTTGTATTAGCCTTAACATTAAGTAACCCAACATGTTAAACAGTAAGAGTAGTAGTCATATTTCGTGAACCCTTTGAAGAGTACTGTCACACCGGTGTGATCATTCTATAATACACCATTTAAGCCCGGGGGAGAAATGCTAACGCTAACGCTACATTAGCATCGGCGATCTTTTTCTACTTCATGCTATCTGCACAAATGGTTGACATTAAACATTAAAAAGATCAGGCAGTTCAGAGAGAATCAAAGGAAGGCAGGCAGGCAGCTTTGCATGACATTCTTCTGGACGTGTTTCATTGTGGTGATAGGCAAGGCAAGGCAAGGCAAGGCAAGTTTATTTATATAGCACCTTTCAACACAAGGCAATTCAAAGTGCTTTACAAAAAACGAAATACATTAAGAAAATGGCATTTAAAATCAGTCATTAAAAAGAAAAGATAATAAAATAAACATTAAAAGAAAAAATACATGGATACAAGTTACAGTGTAGTTTAAGATGTGAATAGTTCAATTAAAAGCAGCGGCAAAAAGAAAAGTCTTTAGTCTGGATTTAAAAGTACCGTAGTCAGAGTTGCAGCGGACCTGCAGTTTTCTGGGAGTTCGTTCCAGATATTTGGAGCATAATAACTAAACGCTGCTTTTCCATGTTTAGTTCTGACTCTGGGGACAGAAAGCTGACCAGTCCCTGAAGACCTGAGAGATCTGGATGGTTCATAATTTAGCAGTAGGTCAGAAATGTATTTTGGGCCTAAACCATTCAGTGCTTTATAAACCAGCAGCAGTATTTTTGAAATCTATTCTTTGACACACAGGAAGCCAGTGTAAAGACTTCAGAACAGCAGTGATGTGATCCACTTTCTTAGTGTTAGTGAGGACTCGAGCAGCGGCGTTCTGAATCAGCTGCAGCTTTCTAATAGATTTTTTAGTGAGACCTGCAAAGACACCATTACAGTAGTCCAGTCTACTGAAGATAAAAGCATGGACACGTTTTTCCAAATCCTGCTGTGACATTATTCTTTTAATCCTAGATATATTCTTTAGGTGATAGTAGGCTGATTTAGTAACTGTTTTAATGTGACTGTTGAAACTCAGGTCAGAGTCCATGATTACACCTAGATGTCTGGCTTTATCTGTTGTTTTAAACATTGCAGACTGAAGCTCAGCGCTAACTTTTATACGTTCTGCCTTGGCTCCAAAAACCATTACCTCAGTTTTATCTTTGTTTAATTGGAGAAAGTTCTGACACATCCAGTCATTGATTTGTTCAATGCACTTACTCAGTGTTTGAATTGGAGCATAGTCTCCTGGTGAAATTGTTACGTACATTTGTGTGTCATCCGCATAGCTATGGTAACTTATTTTGTTGTTCTTCATTATCTGAGCCAGTGGTAGCATGTAGATGTTAAAGAGAAGAGGCCCCAAGATGGAGCCTTGAGGTACCTCACATGTCATATTTGTCAACTCAGATGTATATTTACCTATAGAAACAAAGTTTTTTTCTGTCCTCTAAGTAAGATTCAAACCAATTTAGAACTGTTTCCGAAAGTCCCACCCAGTTTTCTAGTCGGTCGAGTAATATGCTGTGGTCAACAGTGTCAAACGCAGCACTGAGATCTAATAATACTAACACTGAAGTTCTGCCACTGTCTGTGTTTAAGTCAGGGGTGCCCAACCAGTCGATCGCGACTGGTCGATCGCGAAGGGGTTCCCAGTCGATCGCGAGTTGTGTCTAAAAATAGACCAACAATATGCTGTTTTACCGTTAAAAAAAAAATCTTCCTGTGCCAGAATAATGCACTTGAACGCATCAAAGCTTTGTGATTGGCCGGCGTGACCCCATGTGTCGGGGCGTGGCTGGTGGGCAGCGAGCACCTGTTCGCTGAGGTTGTTCGTGGCAACAGGAGTGACAGTCCGCACACACAGGACCGCAATTATGGCAGAGGCAAAAAAGCCAAAAATATATAATTTTCACTCCGAGTGGCAGGATGATTATTTTTTTGTCTATTCCAATTCCAAGTGCATCTGTCTCAACTGCAATGCGAGCGTGGCTTTACCGAAGAAGGGCAATTTAGAGCGTCATTTTTTAACAGTGCACAAACGCTACGAGACGGAATTCCCTCCAAATTCTGCCCTCCGCTCCCAAAAGGTGAGGGAACTGAAAGGACAGCTAAATGCACAGCAGTCCATTTTCACCCGGCCCAACAACAAGAGCAAGGCTGCTACCATTGCATCTTACCGTGTCAGTCACATTCTTGCTAAACACATGAAGTCTTTCAAAGACGGCGAGATTGTGAAAGAAGCATTCTTGGAGGCTGCCGACGCGCTTTTTGGGGACAGTAAAAATAAGGCGGACATCATGACTGCTATTAAGGACGTGCAATTGTCCCGGAATACCGTTACACGGCGGTGTGAGTTGATGTCGGAGGACGTTGAGGAGCAACTGAAGAGAGACATTAGCGCCTGTGAGTGTTTTTCTCTCCAGTTTGACGAGTCGACTGATATGATGGATGTGGCACAATTATGTGTTTTTATCAGAATGTTTTTTTCAGACATGAGTGCAAAAGAAGAGCTGCTCACTATTTTGCCATTGAAAGGACAAACAAGAGGCGAAGATATTTTCAATGCGTTCATGGATTTTGTTAAGAAGAGCCAATTAACCCTCTTTAAACTCATCTCCATCACAACTGATGGTGCTCCAGCGATGGTGGGCCACACCAAAGGTTTCATAGCACTGTGCAAACAAAATGAATCTTTCCCGAGCATCCTGAATTATCATTGTATAATTCACCAGCAAGCACTATGTGGGAAGACTTTAAATATGAAAGAAGTGATGGATGTTGCAATGAAGATTGTGTGCTCTGTTCGGGCCAGGAGTCTACAGAGGAGGTTGTTCCGTGCTCACTTGGAGGAGACAGGTGCAGAGCACACAGACCTGCTGCTGCATACAGATGTTAGATGGCTAAGCAGAGGAACATTTTTGGCAAGATTCACTGAGCTGTTGCCTGAAATCAAAGACTTTCTGAAGCTTTCAAAACATGCAGAATATCCAAAACTAGATGACCACCAGTGGCTTTTGGATGTATCGTTCCTTACAGATATCACTGGCCTGCTCAATGAGCTTAATTCAGAGCTGCAGGGTAAGGATACAAATGTAATGAACATGATCAGTTCAGTGAACACATTTAAAAGCAAGCTAAAACTGCTGTTCAGTAGGCTGCAGCGCTGTGACCTGCGCAACTTTCCTCACATGCAGGCAGAACTTCAACATCAGAGCAAAGACGTCAAGCAGCTTGACAGTACACGGTATGAAGAGCAAGTTCAGAGCATCTTGACAGAATTTGAGAGGCGTTTTACTGACTTTTCATCCATTGAACCCATTGCCGGCTATCTGTGTTTTCCATTTGGTGGAAGTATTGATGTGGATGAGATCGTCTCCAAAGTAAATTCACTGTTTGACCTGGATAGCTCTGCTGTTGAGAATGAGATACTCACACTCTCAAATGATATTGAGATCAAATCCAGCACAACACCTGGCAGCAGTGGACAGTTATGGAACCTGCTCTTGGAACAAAAGTATCCCAACCTCAGAAGATGTGCCTTGAACTTGACAGCACTTTTTGGGTCCACCTATTTGTGTGAGTCTGCATTCTCTCACATGAAGATCATCAAATCCAAGTACAGATCTACAATGACTGATGACCACCTTGTGACCTGCATACGGCTTGTAACCAGCTCTTACTGCCCTGACTACGAGAAGCTAGCGGCCTCCTCCCAGTGCCAGAGGTCCCACTAAGGTAGAAAATACATCTGATAATTCATTTTGACCATGTTAGGTGAGCACCGCGATGGGTTGACATCATCCATTTTCAGAGGATGTAAAATGTAAATACAATAGAACTGCTGTTTTTATGCCACAAGGGGGAGCCAGAAAAACAGTAGGGAACACCACTAACATTATACACATTGTATATATTTGAATACCTCTATTTTCTACAGTAGCAAGAATCGGGTTTGATTCTTTTAATTTTGTCTTTTTTATTGCACTTTGGCAGCAGATTCCTTTGTAGCTTCAGATCTGAGTTGTTTTATTAGTAAGCCTAATTTATACTTTTGTAATGGCAAAGAAAGGGTTCAGTGTATTTTATTTTATTCCTGTGTCATATGTGGCAGCACTGTTCAATGTTTCTTGAAAACATTACCCACTGTAGTGACGTGTGAATAAACTCTGTATCAACAACACTGTTGTGTAACTTCAGTTAAATACTTGTATGTGTGTAGATTAGAAAGAGGTAAGATAAAGGATCTGCAGTATTTTATGAAGTATTCATCGTACGAAGGTCAGTTTTATACAAGTAGAAGTGTGTATTTACCTGGTAGTAGGCTGTCAGTAATGGCTACGCCTCTCTATTTGGACTGGTAGATCTCGGCAGACTGGCAACTTTGAAAGTAGCTCTCGGTTCAAAAAAGGTTGGGCACCCCTGGTTTAAGTGGATGTCATTGAAGACCTTTACAAGAGCAGTCTCAGTGCTGTGGTTTGGACGAAAGCCTGACTGGAACACATCGAAACAACTATTGAAATGCAAGAAATTACTCAACTGTTGAAAAACACATATGGTGTTTGTCAATTTAACTGACTTCTAGTTCAATTCAGGGTAGCCAATCTTTTTGTTGACAAGACAGTAGTGACGGCCATCTTGGTGACGTGTGTTGTTCTGCTAGACCGGAGATGTAGTTCATTCAGCGTTTCACACAAACAAATGTGTTACTTCACAGTTTTACGACACATATTTATTTTTTTTACTCGCAAAATTATCTTTTAAATTGACAAACATCATATGTGTAATTCGTAGCACAATTCAAACGGGATCGAAAGATAATCTTTCTCTCTCGATTGACTTCAATACATAATTTTTCCGAAATAAGGTCCCATGGAGGTCCACCGGAAGGGGAGGGACTTCGCCACTCTATTTGGATCAGACTGGAGCAGGCGGGATTTGAACTCTGACGTCACTGTCGAGCCGTTAGTGGCCGACTCCGCCATTTATTTTCAATTTAATATTCCATCCCTCACATACTTTTGTATATATAATAACTTATATTTTGTTTTTCTTGTTATACTGCTGCAACACAAACATTTCCCAAATTGGGATCAATACAGTAATATCTTATCTTAATTAATTAAGAAATATAACTATTATAATTAGTGTAGCAGCTGACACCTATTTTCAATATGGATTAATCTACCATTTATTTCTTTAGTTCAATTTTCATCTATAAAAATTTCAAAATAGTGAAAATGTTCACGAGACTTATCAAAGTGCAAGGTTATATATTTAGATGTTTTGTTTTAGCCTATGTACTGTATGTCTTAATGCTCTTATATGTGACGGTGTGACTTCCATGAAACTAATATTTTATATCTTCCCAACAGACGAGCTGACAGGAAACACTCTAACAACCACAACATTGCAAAGGCGAATACATGTAAATTAAAAACGATTCACAATTTCTTAATTTCTTCTTCTTTCTTGCAGTGAGGTGAAGTTGACCTTGCACTTGGTGCCAGTAAGGATGTTCCTCACGCAGGTTGAATGTTTCTCCTTCCTTACTGACACAGAAGCCCTTGATTTGCAATGCTTCACTAATTGTTAGGGATGTAACGATATACCGAATATCGCGGTAAATAAACGTCCCAATACCGTCGTGAGACTGACAAAATCAACCGCGATTTTTTTTTTTTAATTCATTTTTTTTTTAAATATATTTTTTTAAAAACACTTTTTTTTGTTTTAAACCTTTATTTAACCAGGTGGTCCCATTGAGATCATCGATCTCTTTTTCAAGATAGACCTCTCCAACATGGCAGCAAGTAGGTTACAACATGAACATAAAACAAAAGAACACAAAAGGACATCGTATTTACAGGGCTACATTTACACACCTAGAGACATTGACAAGTACCAACAGTATATTTATTTCTCGCCCTGTCAATAAGCCTCACCTTCTTGGCAAAAACTGTATTGTTTTTGAAGTGGTGGAGAGACAATGCACAGTTTGACCCACTGCTGTCACCCATGGCCAAAGCATATCTCTCCGTCCCACTGAGGTGGCGTTAGACTTTTTCCGCTGTCCTTCATTTTGACAGACAGGATCGTAAAATATCCGTCATAATCCCTTATTACCCGTCGGGTCTGAACAGTTCACAAGAGAGCACGCTCGTGAACTGTCAACGGGGGGGGGGCGGTGTTATGCCATGTGTGCATGCACCTCGCAGTAGCGCACACAGCGTAAAGCAAAACCTCCCAGACATGTATTGATCTGTACGGCAAAGTACGGTTTGGAAACTATATCATTTCCTTTTGGAGGGCATGCATAACACGGCATAACACCAGAGCCTCGCTGCGGGGAAACGTTGGGGCTGTTCCAAGTTTGTTCTAATCTGTCAAAATGACAGACTGCTTTCAGATTTTCCGTCATTGTTAAATAAAATATTCGGTTAACGCGACCACTGCTGTCCCAGCAACATCAGTACCAAGCGAGAGAGTTTTTTCCAGAGCAGGGGATATTGTAAATGCCCAAACATCCCAGCTTATAAATACCTGGAAATGTCGACATTCTCATATTCCTAAAAACCTGTCTGATGATGCTGAGTGAGTGACTAGTGAGTTTGAGTTGAGTTACTTGAAAAACTAAAGTGAAAGTTGCAGTGGCGAGCCGTCAGGGCCCTCTAGGCCTGTGAGGGCCTAAGATATTCTAAAAAATAATATTTGAAAACATTAAAAAAAAAACATTATTTTTTAAATATTATTTTTTATATTTTTTTGTTGTTACATTTTTCATTAATTTTACCAAAATAACTTGATTTAATTGTATTTAAAATAATATTTCCAAAGAAATAAATCGTTCGAATCTGCCTGTTCAGTTTCTGTTAGAATGTGAAGAGTTAAATGCCGTCTCTGCGAGTTATGTGAAGACGGGAGGGCTTGTTGGTCCCTCTCTACATTCACAGAGGGCCCGCTATAGTAACTCAATGAGAGAGTAATGTCAAATGACAGTACAATTGACCAATCATATCTTCCCTCTAAATGGGCGGGCTTTATTTTCGCGGACTTTATGACAAGTTCCGCCCGCTGTGAGGTCTATGCAAGTGGTGCAGTGGCGCGTCCTAAAACCCGGATGTAAGCTTCGCTCGGATTCCCTCGACAGAAAGGCCCTTTCTCATTTCTCTAACTCCCCTCCTCGACTCCCCTCCTCGACTCCTATCCTCGATACTGTTGAGATCTTCATATGAAGTGAATACTTAAAACGAAAGTTAATTGAGATCATGGTATGAAGTGAATACTTAAAAAACGAAAGTTAATTATAAATCATACATGATCAATCATATTCTTGTATAAACCCATAATGAGAATGCTTCTTGACGGTTTTTGAATATGTATCTATGCTTACAATTTGTTCTGTTGCTATTTTGATAACTTTGCGTTTTGAAAAGAGGGTGTTGTGAGTTTTCATAGTATGTTTAATACTTAAAAACGAAAGTTAGTTATAATCAAATATAATCAATTATATTCTTGTATAACCCACAATGAAAATGCTTCATATTTTAGGTTTTCTATAGTTACAGTATAAACAAAACAAAGTGGTTTGTTTAGGTTGAGTTTTCTTCCTCTCCTCTGGCAGCAGTCCACAGGGAGGGGGGGCTTCACACTAAGGGGAGAAACATTAGAGGCCAAAGAGAGTTCATGTCCTTTTCACACTAACATGAGAAAGTAAGTCTTATGTCATAAAACTATGGAACATGTTGAGACATGTTTAGCCTTGTACATTAGTGGGCATGCGCAGTTTTCCACAAATTGGGTGAAGAGGAGGAGTTTGTTTTTTGGGTTTTCGATCCAGTTTTTTTTAGCATAAAAAGACTGGTTTTTTGAGAACACAGAGAGAGGAGGAGGGGGGGAACCCCTGGTAGACTCTCTCCCGGTAGGCTGTGTGCTTCAGAGCTGGGTAACTAGCTCTCGGTATTGGTTCTGTCAGACGGGGTAAATATCTCTCGAATTTCTTGGTTGTTGGCTGAGTGGAATGATTTGATGAGAGATGTGTTTGTGGATATTATAACTCGCGACCTGTAAGGACTTTCCTTCGAACTCTTGGCGGATAGGAATGTGTTTTTGACAGGTTAATCCGCCGTCTGTGTCGGAAAAAGTGTTTGAATATTATAAATACCGCGACCTGTAAGGACCTTCCTTCGAACTCTTGGCGGATAGGAATGTGTTTTTGACAGGTTAATCCGCCGTCTGTGTCGGAAAAAAGGTATGAAACTGATGTGAATTGAGTTGGTAAAATGAAAAAGTTGAATGCGCTTTTTATTGTCACCGGTCTTTTTACGAGGAAATACCTCTAAATTCTATCGGGAGAATTTTAAAATGTCACAACTGAAATGGGCAGTTGGAATTAAAACATTTTGGTAATAAATGTAAGACTGTGAATTAAAGTTTCATTTGAACATGATCACAGCACGGTTTTTTGTTAGGATGATTATAATGTTGTAAAGAGAGAAGGTAAAAACCCTGTATTAGTTGGACCTATTTTTTCTTCAAATAAACTGAATCCCACCAGTTGGATTGGGATACTTTAAAAGACACCTGTGCTCTCCTCTCCTGCTTAAAAGGTAAGACTGCACCCTGCCACACACACTTAGGTAGGAGCACACTCCATTTACTGATATCAAAATCCTTCGGGATCGCTTAAACAGATTAAAAAAGAGTTGTCTGAATTGAAACAGCAGTTAATTTAACCTGGTTCTTCGGGAAGTTAATAGAGGTGAGATCTTGCTGACGTTGGTGGATCTGAGCCAAGCAGCAACCTTACATAGACTCAATAACTTCGGAAAGGTCAATTAGTAGGTCAGAGTAATTTACCGGAATAAATTATCAGGACCTCTCCAACTCTAAACAATACTTAGTCCCACCCACAGGAGATGCAAGCCGAGGAGCCGAGGAGGGCAACCGAGGAGAGAGGAGGGGAAGCAGCAGGCGGTTAGAGAAATGAGAACTCCTCTCCTCTGAGCGGTCATTTTAAAGAGACGTCCATTAATGATGACAGGAGGCACAGCAGCCTGATGGACAGATGTGTTCATGACCACTTATATATTTACTTTTAATTCATTCACAGTGCGGTATAATGAGACAATAACAGGCTACAGATGCGGACACACACACACATATATATATATATATATATGTATATACAATTTCAGAATCAAACAGAGCACTCTCATAATAACGCAACACTATCAGAGACTGGATATATCCCCCCCCCCCCCTCTCCCCTCTCTGGTCGCTACAATGAGGAAAATAAAATACGGGCCAAAAGTTTTATTTACAAGTATTAAAAGTAAGCAGAGGACACCAAACCAACTAAGACCCGTCTGTCCGCTGCATCTAGTACGCACACACTGTACCACACACACCTACACCACACACACGCACATACAGTTCCTAAAACAGGCTACAGCCATTGTGTATTTTATTATGTGAAGCACTAAATGGTTTTAGAAAAATATCGACTCTTTGTTTGTAGATATCTACTAAACTAAAGCAAATAAAGAGAGTAGGCCTGTTATACTGAGTGATATATATATTATACACACTGCTCTGCTTTCTGCACGGACCTCACAGCTGTTCTCACTGTAAACATCGCGTTGCGATGAGAGCAGTTAATAAAATAATATCCAGGGGATGCATGCAGAGCTGTCATTGGCTGAGATAAGTCCGGCCGTGCGTCACGCCTCTTTGAAACATCTCTGTTCCCGGAAATGCATCCACGAAGGAGCCGTGGAGGACCCATCAGTGTATCCTCGGTTATAGCTCCTCCAGAGAGCCTCCTCGACGCTCGATCCTCGGTCCTCGAAGTGCATTTAGAGAAATGAGATGTCCTTCAACATGGCTGAAATTCATTTCCGGGTCACTACCGGAGGACCGAGGAGTCCAGGAGTCGAGGAGGGGGATTTGATGAAATGAGAAAGGGCCAAAGCATCTCCATAGGATTTTGGAAAATAGCTCGAAATAAGGTCTGTGGAAAACGAACCTGTTAGATAAATGCACGTTTTGTTCAGCCGGATAATATCCACATGTCTACCCTACTTTTATTATTAAAGATCAGAGGAAAAGAACAGAATGAGAGGGGTAAATCCGGAATAAAAATAAAGAAGCAAAGAGATGAGCAGTGAGAAGGAAAAAAGCTTGGTGTGTCAATTCATTACATTGCCAGTATTTTTCGTTGTTGTGAGAAAAAAATAATCGCCCCCTCGGATTTTTTAACAGCCCCCTCAGTTATTTCATCCTGGAGCCGGGCCTGGGGTGCTATTTCCTGCTCTACCTCTCTCATGTTTGGTTACTTCCCTACCTCCTTTACTGGTACCGATACATGTGTTAAATGTAGTATAGTTGTTAGGTTGGAGGCGGGAATCATAGCCATAGAAGCCCGGCTCCGCATCTTAGAAAGTAACCCAGCTACAATAAAGCCCATGTTAGCCGGTGCGGACCGGCAAAAGGTGGCTCCTATTAGCCGTCCCCCGGCAACTCCCGAGCAGCAGGGAGACTGGGTGACAGTTCAGAAGGGGCATAACGCGAAACCCGCAGGTCCCCACCAACCCGTTCACGTATCTAATAGATATTCCCCACTCAGCGAGACACCCGCTGAGAAGCCAACTCTGGTTATTGGTAGCTCTATTATGAGACACGTGAATTTAGAGACCGAAGCCTCCACAGTCACATGCATTCCGGGGGCCAGAGCGGGCGACGTTGAGGCGCATCTTAAACTGCTGGCTAAAAATAAACGTAAATACAGTAGGATTGTTATTCACGTCGGTGGTAATGATATTCGTTTACGCCAATCAGAATGCACCAAACTTAATGTGGAGTCGGTGTGTAGTTATGCTAAAACAATGTCGGACACCGTAATCTTCTCTGGTCCCCTCCCCAATTTGATCAATGATGATATGTATACCCGCATGTCATCATTTCAGCGCTGGTTGTCTTGGTGGTGCCCAGCAAAATAGAAAATGATTGTATCGTAAATAATTGGACAGCTTTCTGGGGAAAACCTGGTCTGATTAAGAGACCTACTTCATCCTTCATCCTACTTTGGAAGGTGCAAATCTCATTTCGGCAAACATTTCAGGGCTGTGGACTTAATCCATGACAAACTGGAGTTGAGACCAGGAGGCGGAGTCGCAGTCTTACACGCTTCTCTGCGCTCTCTCCTAGGCAGTCATCCATAGGAATCCCGAACCCAATAAAATACCCAATATTAACAGTGTGTGTGTCTGCCCAAGGACCATTTAAGGTAAAACCTAATAGAGGTGTCATATATAATAACCTAATAAAAGTAAATGTAACAACTACTACAGTGCAACAAAACAGGAAGATTAAATGTGGTCTCTTAAACATAAGATCACTAGCATCTAAAGCAATATTGGTAAATGATTTAATATCAGATTATAATATTGATATATGCTGTCTCACTGAAACTTGGTTGAGACATGAAGAATATGTCAGCATAAATGAGGCCACTCCACGCAATGCTAGCAGTACTGCTCCGTGGCCCGGAGCCCGCCGACAGCATACCGCGTTGGCGGGGGACGCCAAAGTCGCAAATGAGGCCGGCTCCGCCCCCTCCGACGTTTGTAAAATAGCCGGACCCCCGGGGGGACTCGGGGGGGTCCCTGCGCCTCGGGCGACGACCCCCCCGCTTTCGGGCGAAGGTTAACCCGTTAGGCGGCTCCCGGACGCCGTCCCGTCTCCGGAGCGGACAGGAGCCCGCTTTCCGCATATTACACAGTAACACAAGTATTCACTTGTGTGTACTTATACTTAGGGGGGGGTGTCCGTCAACCCAATATGGGTCCCACTTACCAAATATTACACAGTAACACATGTATTCACTTGCTGTCTACTTGTATTTATGGGGGGGGTGTCCGTCAACCCAATATGGGTCCCACTTACCAAATATTTCACAGTAACACATGTATTCACTTGCTGTGTACTTATGGGGGGGGGGGGGGGGGGGGGTGTCCGTCAACCTAATATGGGGTCCTAATTTTTTATTCAGGGTCTTCTAAATAGTGCCCAGATCAGGAATCTGAAATATGGGAACCCTTACCCACCCAGAAATGTTTATTCAATTAAATGTCAAACTTTCTCACAAAATCCTCTCATAAGCTAAGGGTCTGACAGGCTTGTGGTGGGGAGGGGCAGAACACGAGTATTCACTTACTGTGTACTTGTACTTGGGGGGGGGGGGGTCCGTAAACCCAATACGGGGTCCCACTTACCAAATATTTGTCATATTACACAGTAACACGAGTATTCACTTACTGTGTACTTGTACTTATGGGGGGGGTGGTAGATGTAGATCTAGGTGCCCACTTGTAGATCCCACATCTCAGGGGAGGCGCTCTCCGTGGTGCTGAACCCCGGCCACTTGCAGATATACCTATGGGGGATTGTGGCGATGTCTCATCTCAATTACGCTCTCTGTGGTGCTGAACCCCAATATAACCCTAACCCAATATTTCCGCCATCAAAATGTACAAACGACACATCAAACCACATCTACAGACCAAGACGAAGCGAAAGGATATACTTTCAGACACCTATCGTGTGTAAATGTTTGCGAAAGTGTGAAGTATCCGAAACGGAGCATATTTCCACTTGGGTTATTGATTAGTAGTTAACAGTTAATGACTATGCTATTACACTTTTGGTTTGACTTTAACAACACGTGGTTAGCCACCGTTTTAGAGGAGGAGTCACAGATGATATAAATATAAGTGACATGTGCTCAATAGTTATTTCTTCACCAGACAACCTTGGAGAGAGCTGCTTATAATTGTCGCAATTATGGTCAGCCAATGTCCTATTTGTTTTAGAGAGTACACGGCGTTGGCCCAACACTTACGGGTCACACACAGAGTGCTGAACAAGGAGGAAAGGGCACATTTAGTTATGTTGGGCGACCCCCAAAACACGGACGCAGCAGCCCCAGCATCTTTCCCTGTCATGAGCAAACAGGCTATTTCACACTGCAAGGAGACAGAGCGCGAAAAGCACCTCTTTGGGGCCGCTCCAAGACCCCCAAAACACGGACGCAGAAGCCCCAGCATCTCTCCCTGTCATGAGCAAATAGGCTATTTCACACTGCAAGGAGACAGAGCGCGAAAAGCACCTCTCTGTGGCCGCTCCAAGACCCCCAAAACACGGACGCAGAAGCCCCAGCATCTCTCCCTGTCATGAGCAAATAGGCTATTTCACACTGCAAGGAGACAGAGCGCGAAAAGCACCTCTCTGTGGCCGCTCCAAGACCCCCAAAACACGGACGCAGCAGCCCCAGTATCTCTCCCTGTCATGAGCAAACAGGCTATTTCACACTGCAAGGAGACAGAGCGCGAAAAGCAACTCTTTGGGGCCGCTCCAAACCCCCAAAACACGGACGCAGCAGCCCCAGCATCTCTCCCTGTCATGAGTAAACAGGCTATTTCACACTGCAAGGAGACAGAGCGCGAAAAGCACCCTCTTTGGGGCCGCTCCAAGACCCCCAAAACACGGACGCAGCAGCCCCAGCATCTCTCCCTGTCATGAGCAAACAGGCTATTTCACCCTGCAAGGAGACAGAGCGCGAAAAGCACCTCTTTGGGGCCGCTCCAAGACCCCCAAAACACGGACGCAGCAGCCCCAGCATCTCTCCCTGTCATGAGCAAACAGGCTATTTCACACTGCAAGGAGACAGAGCGCGAAAAGCACCTCTTTGGGGCCGCTCCAAGACCCCCAAAACACGGACGCAGCAGCCCCAGCATCTCTCCCTGTCATGAGCAAACAGGTTATTTCACACTGCAAGGAGACAGAGCGCGAAAAGCACCTCTTTGGGGCCGCTCCAAGACACCCAAAACACGGACGCAGCAGCCCCAGCATCTCTCCCTGTCATGAGCAAACAGGCTATTTCAAACTGCAAGGAGACAGAGCGCGAAAAGCACCTCTTTGGGGCCGCTCCAAGACCCCCAAAACACGGACGCAGCAGCCCCAGCATCTCTCCCTGTCATGAGCAAACAAGCTATTTCACACTGCAAGGAGACAGAGCGCGAAAAGCACCTCTTTGGGGCCGCTCCAAGACCCCCAAAACACGGACGCAGCAGCCCCAGCATCTCTCCCTGTCATGAGCAAACAGGCTATTTCACACTGCAAGGAGACAGAGCACGAAAAGCACCTCTTTGGGGGCCGCTCCAAGACCCCCAAAACACGGACGCAGCAGCCCCAGCATCTCTCCCTGTCATGAGCAAACAGGCTATTTCACCCTGCAAGGAGACAGAGCACGAAAAGCACCTCTTTGGGGCCGCTCCAAGACCCCCAAAACACGGACGCAGCAGCCCCAGCATCTCTCCCTGTCATGAGCAAACAGGCTATTTCACACTGCAAGGAGACAGAGCGCGAAAAGCACCTCTTTGGGGCCGCTCCAAGACCCCCAAAACACGGACGCAGCAGCCCCAGCATCTCTCCCTGTCATGAGCAAACAGGCTATTTCACTCCTGGACGCTCAGGGAGTGAGAGTGTGCTCCCTGCCATGTAGGGGTGTCCACAGACGAATATGGAAGCCCACTCTCAATATTATTAATAATTCCAAAATAATAATAATAGATTTTATAACTATTGCATATAACTATATGCACCCTATTGACTTGGGTCACATATACTCAAGATTTAGTGCCAAGGGCAGGAGTCGAACCCCGAGGAGAACACACCAAGGAGGGCGGGAGTCGAACCCCGAGGAGAGCACACCAAGGAGGGCGGGAGTCGAACCCCGAGGAGAACACACCAAGGAGCGACTCTCATTCCATTGCCCCACAAGTGGCGCTAAAGCTCATTGAACAAAAGTATAATATATAGACTCCACTATAAAGTAAAAAGACATTTCTCTATCGTTTTGGTGATCAAAATTGACAAAAAAACACATCAAATCACATCTACAGATGAAGACGAAGCCAATGGACCTACTCCGAGACTCCTAGCATGTGAACATCGAGATGAGAGATCTCTCTCCCTCCGTTTCTCAACAGTGATGTCACTTTCAGCTTCACTTTAACAACGTGGTAAAAGTAACAATTTCAATGAGCAAAATAAATAAATAATTTCATTATTATAATAGAATACACTACAGATCCATCCTCCATCTCTTAATTCAACATAATTCATTCACACTGCCGAGGCTGGTTTCGAACACAGGTCGCTTGATAGGATCAAAAAGCTTGATAGCTGTATAGTCTTTTATAAACATTCCGAACGGCACATTTCCCTGCGTTTTCCACCATCAAAATGGACAAACGATGCCTTAAATGACATCTACAGATCAAGATGAATCGAATGGACCTACTCCCGAACTCCTAGTGTGCGTAAATCGAGACGTGAGATCTCTCTCCCCCGCCTGCTTGCGAGGGCGAGGGGCAGTTTACACACACACAGCTGCTACATGCAGCAACACACACACACAGGGAGGAGATGGCAGAGATAACGCGCTCCGAGGTGTGGTTAAACTTATCGGTGTGACGGGCGGTAACACGAGCAATTTATCGAGACATAAGTCATATATAAAAACATAATTTAATAAAGTCTGAGTTAACTTTTTTTTAGATCCATAGAAAAGGGGTGAAAATGGGAAAAAAAAGTATCCGAAAATAGTGTCCCATAAGGCGGGTAGAGTCCCTGACAACTCCCCTTACATTCCTCCAGAGTCAGAAAAAGTATGTTAACTTTTGGAAGAACCAGAGGAAGGGGTGAAAATGGATAAATGTATCCGAAAATAGTGCCTCATAATGCAGGTAGAGTCCCCTGACAACTCCACTTACATTCCTCCAGAGACCAGTTCAAAAACTTAGAGTTTTTTAAGAACCATACTGGGGGGTCTCCAGGCAACACATGTAACGGGGCAAGAGTGCACATGGAGCGGGGAGTCATTCCTCCATGAAGTGAGGCAGCCAGTGAGTCCTTTCAAAAACCGATTTCCGGTTTCCGATTTCGTGCAGACAGTAGTCTTTTACACCATCAAAATGGACAAACGATGCATCGATAGGTATCTACAGATCAAGACGAAGCGAACGGAAGTACTCTCAGACTTCTAGCGTGTGAAAAACGTGTGCAAAGTATCCCCAAACGGAGCAGTGGCTGTGATGCTAGCTTTGCTGCTAGCGGTTAGCATTTTCAATGGAAATATACATTGAAATAGCTCCCGTTAGCTTAGCAACTAGCGGTTAGCATAATATTAGTATTTCACACATTCACTGTTCACCCTGACATAAATTATAATGTAACCCATTATCCCTCTCTTAATTCAACACAATTGTTTTATATTTAATAATTCCATAATAAATAAACCTATAATAATTAACCTAAAAGTAAAGATCCTTTCTCCCTCTCTCAATTCAACTAATTTTAAATAACTTTCGCATTTTCATTAAACAGCTAAGGCGGGTATCGTACCCGGGTCACCCACAGCAAAGACCAACGCTTATCTCAGTGCGACATAGGGCCGCCACTCAGAGATTACTGAGAAAAAAGTCTAATATATACAGATATATTTCTCAGTATGTATATCAACGGGACATTATCTTTTCCGCCATCAAAATGTACAAACGACACATCAAATCACATCTACAGACCAAGACGAAGCGAATGGAAGTACTCCCAGCGTGTGAAAAACGTGTGTTTTACATTTAATAGTTACAAAATGAATAAACCTATTATTTTCCACATATAATTCTCTCTTGACTAAATATAAAAAATGTTGCATGCATGCCATAGCATGGATTCGAACTCGCGACCATCCGCATCAATGAGCAACCCTTATATCACTGCAACTGCACTGCTTAGAATCTGACAGGCTCGTGGTAGGGGAGGGGAATAAAATGAAATGGCTCTTAGTACTGTACACGGTCCCCACATTTTGCAAGCGGGTTCCACACAAGTGCAACAACACACTCTCAAAGGCTCGGAGCGCCAAGCACATTTTTTCAATTTTTTTCATTTTCTTCCCCTCTGCCACCACAAGCCTCTCAGATTCTAAGCTCCAGACAGCATTATGTGAGAAAGTTTGACATTTTATTGAAAACAAAGTTCTGGGTGGGTGAAGGTTCCCATACTTCAGATTATTGATCTATGCCCTATTTAGAGGCCCCCTGTGAAAAAATTATCTCTTTAGCCCTTTTCAAAGTACTTCAAACACTCAGCTTCTCAAAAGGCCTTAACGGAAGGTTTTGTTACATTTTAAGCCGTAACCTTTGACATTTAGTTGCACCAGAGGCATCCATCTGCATCTGCTCTCCGACACGGTTAAAATGACATCAAGCTCAAAGCGGTCGGACCTTCCTTTGTGCCGTAAAGAGCACCGTACGGCTTTAAAACGTGACCTTTGACCTTTGGAGCTTTGTTACATTTGAAGCTGTAACCTTTGACATTAGGAGCAGCAGAGGCATCAATCTGCATGTACTTTTCGAGCCGGTTCTAATGAGAGCAACCTCAAACCAGTCGGACCTTCCTTTGTGCCGTAAAGGGCACCGTACAGCATGGAAACGTGACCTCTGACCTCGGTTTTGACCTTGTTCAAGGTCGCAGGGTCCCCAAATTTTGCAAGCGGGTTCCACACACGTTAAGCAACACAATCTCAAAGTTTCGGAGCGCCAACCACATATTTTCAATTTTTTTCAATTACCTCCTCTTTCCTCACCACAAGGGTGTCAGATGCTAAGCTCCAGACAGCAACCTCAAACCGGTCGGACCTTCCTTTGCGCCGTCGAGGGTACTGTCGGCATTGCGAATGTGACCTCTGACCTCCGTTTTGACCTTGTCGAAGGTCGCAGGGTCCCCACATTTTGCAAGCGGGTTCCACAGACGTTAAGCAACACACTCTCAAAGTTTCAGAGCGCCAACCACATTTTTTCAATTTCCTCCTCTTCCCTCACCACAAGGGTGATGCTAAGCTCCAGACAGCATTATGTGAGAAAGTTTGACATTTTATTGAAAAAAAAGTTCTGGGTGGGTTAGGGTTCCCATATTTCAGATTCCTGATCTGAGCCCTATTTAGAGGGGCCCTGTGAACAAATTATCTCTTTAGCCCTTTTCAAAGTACTTTAAACACTCATGCAGCACTGCAGCTTCTCAAAAGGCCTTAACGGAAAGTTTTGTTACATTTTAAGCCGTAACCTTTGACATTTTGTTGCACCAGAGGCATCCATTTGCATCTGCTCTCCGAGACGGTTAAAAGGACATCAAGCTCAAAGCGGTCGGACCTTCATTTGTGCTGTAAAGGGCACTGTACGGCATGGAAGCGTGACCTTTGACCTTTGTTACATTTCAAGCCGTAACCTTTGACAATAGGAGCAGCAGAGGCATCAATCTGCATGTACTTTTCGAGCCGGTTCTAATGAGAGCAAGCTCAAAGCGGTCGGACCTTCTTTGCCCTTTACGGCACAGTACGGCATGAAAACGTGACCTCTGACTTCGGTTTTGACCTTGTCGAAGGTCGCAGGGTCCCCACATTTTGCAAGCGGGTTCCACACACGTTAACCAACACACTCTCAAGGTTTCGGAGCGCCAACCACATTCTTTCAATTGTTTTCATTTTCTGCCCCTCCCCACCACAAGCCTGTCAGACCCTTAGCTTATGAGAGGATTTTGTGAGAAAGTTTGACATTTAATTGAATAAACATTTCTGGGTGGGTAAGGGTTCCCATATTTCAGATTCCTGATCTGGGCACTATTTAGAAGACCCTGAATAAAAAATTAGGACCCCATATTGGGTTGACGGACACCCCCCCCATAAGTACAAGTACACAGCAAGTGAATACATGTGTTACTGTGTAATATGTGGTAAGTGGGACCCATATTGGGTTGACGGACACCCCCCCCCCCACCCCCATAAGTACAAGTACACAGCAAGTGAATACATGTGTTACTGTGTAATATTTGGTAAGTGGGCCCTCATATTGCCTTTGGGCCACCCCCCATGCAGTATAAGTAAACACTGGTGAAAAGAGCGCCATCTATTGTCCAATGCATGCATACACACTCATATGCTGTGTGAGTACTCATTTAGACTGGCAAGCGACGGTAAAAAGTCGAGTCGGTCCCTCCTCCTGGATATTACATTACATTGCATTTAGCTGACGCTTTTATCCAAAGCGACTTACAATAAGTGCGTTCGTCCAACAAAATACAACTTGAAGAAAACAGAATCATAAAAGTACATCAGGTTTCATAGAGCAAAAACATTTCAAGTGCTTTAGTATATTTATTAGTATAAAAGTGCTTCGTTAATAGTTCTATCACTCGAAGTGGAGTCGAAAGAGATGAGTTTTCAGTTTGCGCCGGAAGATGTGCAAGCTATTAGCCGTCCTGATGTCAATGGGGAGCTCATTCCACCATCCTGGAGCCAGGACATCAAACCCACGTATTTTCGCCGTTGGGAACTTGGGTCCTCCTCGCAGCGAGGGCGCAGCGAGGGCGCAGCGAGTCGTTCGGCTGATGCAGAGCGTAGTGCACGCGCTGGGGTGTACGGTTTAACCATGTCCTGGATGTACGAAGGGCCAGATCCATTCGCAGCGTGGTAAGCAAGTACCAGTGTCTTGAAGTGGATTCTAGCAGTTACCAGAAGCCAGTGAAGCGAGCGTAGGAGCGGAGTAGTGTGGGAAAATTTAGGAAGGTTGAAGAACAGACGAGCTGCTGCATTCTGGATGAGCTGCAGAGGTCGGATGGCACATGCAGGTAGACCAGCCAGGAGGGAGTTGCAGTAGTCTAGGCGTGAGATGACGAGAGCCTGGACCAGAACCTGAGTCGCTTTCTGTGTCAGCTGGGGACGTATCTTCCTGATGTTGTAAAGCGTGTATCTGCAGCAACGGGTTGTAGCAGCGATGTTTGCAGTGAAGGACAGGTTGTTATCTAGGGTCACACCCAGATTCCTTGCAGTCTGAGTCGGGGAAACAACTGAGGTGCCGATGTTGATTGTTAGGTCAAGAGTGGGACAATCTTTTCCCGGAAGGAAGAGCAGCTCAGTCTTGTCAAGGTTGAGTTTGAGGTGATGAGCAGACATCCACAGAGAGATGTCAGCTAGACAAGGAGAGATGCGTGCGACGACCTGGGTCTCTGAGCGGGGAAAGGACAGAATTAATTGGGTGTCATCAGCGTAGCAGTGGTAAGAAAAACCATGTGGGCTAATGACTGATCCGAGCGAGTTTGTGTACAGGGAGAAGAGGAGGGGACCAAGAACAGAGCCCTGAGGGACCCCTGTAGTTAATTGACAAGGGTCGGACTCAGACCCTCTCCAAGTCACCCTGTAGGTACGGTCTTTCAGGTATGAGGTGAGGAGGGAAAGTGCAGAGCCTGAAACTCCAAGTTTTTGGAGAGTGTGAAGGAGGATCTGATGATTCACCGTGTCGAATGCAGCAGACAGGTCCCACAGGATGATGACAGAGGAGAGGGATGCAGTTTTGGCAGTGTGCAGTTCCTCCGTGACAACAATGAGAGCAGTTTCTGTGGAGTGACCTGCCTTGAAACCAGACTGGTGCGGATCCAGAAGGTTGTTCTGATTGAGATAACAGGAGAGTTGTTTAAAGACAGCGCGTTCAAGTGATTTAGACAGGAACGGGAGGAGAGAGACAGGCCTGTAGTTTATAACATCAGACGGGTTGAGAGTGGGTTTCTTTAGGAGAGGGTTTACTCTTGCCTCCTTGAGACTGTTTGGAAAGTGACCAGAAGTTAGAGAAGTGTTGATGAAATGGGTGAGAAACGGTAGAATATCAGGAGCGATAGTCTGAAGGAGGTTTGAAGGGATAGGGTCCAGAGGACAGGTGGTAGGGCGGGCAGAGGTAATGAGGGTAAGAACCTCACTTGGAGAGAGAGGGGAAAAGGAGGTAAGTGTGTTGGTGGAAAGAGGGTCTGGTGACCCAGCGGTGAGTAAAGGTGAGTCAGAAAAAGAAGAGCGAATATCATCAACCTTTTTTTCAAAGTGGGTAACAAAGTCGCTTGACAGAAGTGAGGAGGGGGGAGGAGCTTTTGGAGGGTCCAAGAGAGTGGAGAAGATGGAAAATAGTTTTTTAGGATTGGAATAGGAAGATTGGATCTTATCTTGAAAGAAAGTGCTTTTTGCCTGAGATATCGAAGCAGAGAAAGAGGAGAGGAGAGCTTGATAGGTTAGGAGGTCGTCACGGTGTTTGGATTTCCACCATTTCCGCTCTACTGCCCTAAGGACGGTTCTATTAGCACGCAGTGCATCATTTAGCCAGGGAGCAGGAGGGGACTGACGAGCCTACCGATATGTGAGAGGACAGAGCGAGTCCAGAGTGGATGAGAGAGTAGAGAGGAGAGTTTCTGCAGCAGAGTTTGGAGGCAGGAGTTGGAACGAGTCAGAGGAAGGGAGGGCTGAGAGCACCGACGAGGCAAAGGTAGAAGGGGAGAGGGAGCGAAGGTTACGGCGGACAGGTGCAGGATGAGAAGAGATTAGTTTGTTATGTTTGGAAAGGGATAGAGAGAATGAAATGAAGAAGTGATCGGATGTGTGGAGCGGGTTTACAGAGAGGTTAGAAGTAGCGCAGTTCCTTGAGAATATGAGATCAAGGACATTGCCAGCTTTATGAGTCGGTGGGGACGGAGACAGTGAGAAAGCAAAGGCGGTTAACAGAGATGTTAGTTCGTCTATCTTCCCCGTCTGGAGGTTGAAGTCTCCGAGAAGTACAGCGGGAGGGCCAGTTTCAGGGATGTGTGAGAGGAGATTATCTAATTCCTCCAAGAAGTCCCCCAAGGCGCCTGGTGGACGGTAGAGAACAACAATGGTTAACTGTATAGGATGGGTTACTGTGACGGCATGGAATTCAAAGGTGGAAGGAGTGAAATTAGGTAGTTTGAAGAGGGAAAAGCTCCATTTGGGATAGAGCAGGAGACCAGTGCCACCTCCTCTGCCAGTAGGTCTGGGTGTATGGGAGAAGGAATATGCAGTGGAGAGAGCTGCTGGGGTGGATGTGTTGGATGGAGTAATCCAGGTCTCAGTGAGAGCAAGGAAATCCAGAGATTGCAGGGAGGCGTAGCCAGAGATGAAGTCAGCCTTAGGAACAGCTGACTGGCAATTCCACAGGCAACCAGAAACTAGATGTTGGATCTCAGTGAAGCACGTGGGATAGACGAGAGCAGGCCGGTTATATCGATTAGGAGATACACGCGGCCAATGATAATTGCGAGAAGACACATGAACAGGAATGGAGAAAATACACATGATTATAGCATGAGGGGCTAGAAAACTAAAGAAAAGAGAAATAAGACACCAGCTCAATCAGAGTAGGATTTGCCTCCTCTTTGCCTCCCTCGTGACTCCCGTAGGACTCCAATGTCTTTGTCAGTCTTTGACTCCCGTAGCACTCCAATGTCTTTATCAGTCTTAGCCTGTCTGACGCTGAAGCTGACGCTCCTGGAAAGAGCTACCTAAAATGGACGCCTGATTGCTCAGTTCTCACAGCTGTAGGGCCACGCCCCACTAATTAGTTAACTATCTACAGCTGATGGGCGACAATAGACTGGCCCTGCCTATATTAATGCAGGCTTGAGTGCTGAGACCTGTGAAGCAGGTTTCGCCTGAGCAGATCTGAGATTTAAAATCTCTCAAAAGCGATTTAGCCGTTTAAGCTACAATAACAATTATACAGAGTCGAATAAATGAAACAGAGAAGTCTAATTAAACAAGAATATAACTTACAGTGGTTGCTGCGTCAATAGGTAATGTCGTCACCGGGTCCAGATGCACACTCTTTATTTGCTTTAGTTTAGTAGATATCTACAAACAAAGAGTCGATATTTTTCTAAGACCATTTAGTGCTTCACATAATAAAATACACAACGGCTTATGCTTTAGGAGCTGTAGGTGTGTGTTGTACAGTGCGTAAATGCGGCGGACAGACGGGTCTCAGTTGGTTTGGTGTCCTCTGCTTACTTTTAATACTTGTAAATACAACTTTTGGCCCGTAATTTCAATTCCCCATTTCAGCGACCAGAGAGAGGGGGTGGGGGGGGGGGGGGATATATCCAGTCTATGATTGTGTTACGTTATTATGAGAGTGCTCTCATACTTTAAATTGTATATATTTATATAAATATATTTGTGTGTGTGTGTCCGCATCTGTAGCCTGTTATTGTCTCATTATACCGCACTCTCAATTAATTAAAAGTAAATATGTGGGGGAACAATGTTCAGCTGATCGAACAGAGATACAGCGCTATGACAAAACACTCGACAGCTGA
Source organism: Gymnodraco acuticeps (assembly GCF_902827175.1). Lineage (NCBI taxonomy): Eukaryota > Metazoa > Chordata > Actinopteri > Perciformes > Bathydraconidae > Gymnodraco > Gymnodraco acuticeps. The sequence goes on from NW_022990981.1 coordinate 2,897,070, forward strand.
TACAGCTGTTGCCACGTAATAATGAACGGACGTCTCTTTAAAATGACCGCTCAGAGGAGAGGAGTTCTCATTTCTTTAAACGTCTGCTGCTTCCCCTCCTCTCTCCTCGGTTCCCCTCCTCGGTCCTCCGCTCGCATCTCCTGTGGGCGGGACTAAGTCTCGAGGAGGGGAGTCGAGGAGGGGACATTTAAGAATTGAGAACATCTAGTGTCTGCGACAGGGATTTGTTTTCCTGGTTTGTGCTCGATAGTGATGTCATATCTCTGTAGCTGCAGTATCATGCGTTGCAGACGTGGTGGTGCAGCTGCTAAGGGTTTACGCATTATTGACTCAAGTGGCTTATGATCTGACTCGACGACAGGGGCGGTGCCAGGGGGGAGCTAGGGGGTGCTGAAGCACCCCCCAGGATCTATAGGCCCTGGCTACGGAACGCGGCAGGGTCGGATGTGGGCGGGGCTGGACATCCGATGGGCGGGGTGTATGGATATCCTAATGACACAAACAGCATCTGCTGGACAACTACAATAAGTACAAATACAAATCTGCACTCGACTAACTATAATTTAAAAACTAAATATAAAAACTTCATACTAATTAAATGCATGAATGTATTTACAAATCTGCACTCGACTAAATATAATTAAAAAACTAAATATAAAAACTTCATACTAATTAAATGCATGAATGTATTTAAATATGTGGTATAAAAAGTCATATTTTCTATATTAGTGTATTTAAGTTCATTATTTAATATTTGTTTTAATTGATATATTAGTGTATTTAAGTATATTATTTAATATTTGTTTTAATTGATTATTCATTTAGTCAGTTCTGTGCATACTCATATCTAGTCCATATATTTCAAATAATACATTGCACTGCATTTCATAGAATGATAGAAAAAGCATTTATTATTTACAACATTTATCATATAACAGAACAATCATTAAGATAACAGAACCGAAAAAGCAAATACAGTAAATATAAAAACCAAACCAAGTATACAAAAAAAAAATCTATACCACAGTGAAAGGCTTTGCTGATGCAAACATTCAACCGCGCTCTTCAAAACAGGCATGAACCTTAAGGTTTTCTTTGTCAATGCACTGCTCAAAAAACATGAAATAGTCCGACTCAAATTTGAACCTGAACATAAATGGGTCCATCCTGTCTTCCCAGCTGTCTTCGTCCCGCAGGTTGCTGGCTTCACCAAGGTTATGGAGAGCTGCTTCTCTGTCCAGTGGGGCCATGGAAATAATTTGTGGCAGGATGACTTTATCTCCCATATTCTTTGCAGAGCACCACTGAGATGCCGCCATAGCACTACTTATAAAGGGGTGCTTCTCCTACAGCAGTGGTTCTCAAACTGTATATATTTAGCACATTTTAACATTATTATATGCTACCTTTAACCTTTGTGTGCTGTTTGGGTCTGCGGGACCCTTTTGCAGTGTTTACTAAAAGAACATGTATGCAATTTAATTATTTTAACCTGCTTTATTTGGTGGTGGACGTCACAACTGTAAAGAAAAGATTGATAAATTCATCAGATGAGCCATACCATGAGCACAAACACCCCACAGTTGTTGGAGGCCCGTTGTCTTGGTATGCCCTATTTCATGAAGAAGGTGAGATTATATACACATATACACACACACACAGTGTAGGAATCCAGGAATCAAACTCAATTAGTGTGCATCATAATTACTAACTTCCTCCAAGTTTACAGTAAAACAAACTGGTGGTGTGACCAATGGCCATTTACAAATATTAATACTATTACTATTATTAGTAATCAGAGAAAGCTCAGAGAAAGGAGTATGAATGTAAGGTTTCCCCACTGACACAGAGAGGAGGAAAGAATGTCTGGCTCAAGTCAGCAGGAGCAATTTAACTATCACAAAAGACAACAACAGCAACAACATATGTGAGGTAATCATATTTTTCACAAAACGAAGACCACACCATTGGGAAGCTTAACGTCTGTTTAATCAAAATAAGGAACAGGGAGAGGATTGCAAAGCTCTGGGAGTTGAGACTCAGGTGCAGGGTGAGGGTCTCATTGCAGGTCTTCAGGCTCCATTGAATCCCCCTGGGGTTCTTGTGCTGAAAGAGGGAGACAGGAGAAAGGGTTAGATACATCTAGCAAACTAGAGGATGGGAAATTGCTGACCTATTTGAAACTTACCTTGTGTTTTCACTCTCACTTAAGTCCCTCTCCCTTTGCCATCAATCCAAAATCAGCTGACCTGCAACATAATACAGACGGGTAATAATCAACAGAATCACAAAGACATAATATTACTGATAAAAACACTCACCCATAAGTTATGTTTTTGTTTACTGTTTAGAAGTCTCAAATATGCACTCTAAATCCATATCAATAGCGATGTATCACAAAAATAGCTCTCTTCCTTATTATTGTGTAACGTTAACTATATTATACTAGCTTGAACTCCAAAATGGATATCCTCATTTCACCACGTCCACCCACTACAATCACACGCCCCAATGTTATATTGAACTAATATGTAACTCCCTCCACCCCGGATAAAAGCACGTTAAGAAGCCCCTTTTCTCTAATTCCACAACGTTGGAGGAAATAACATGAGGATTAATAGGCTGTTCGTGGTTAACGTGTGTTGCTAACTTTATCCGGCATCCTAGCCTAATCTGTTATCTGTAAACGTTAAATATACTGATTGAAGGGATAATCCACTAACATCCTTTAATACACATGTGTAGTTAATTTGATTCAGATGTTCTGATAATATCCGCAATATAAATCTTTAAACGTCTTCTTACCTTTAAAAGTCCATCACGAACGGCCTATTATGCTACAACTCTACTGCGCTGCTCGCCGCAGATCCTCTCAATAGTTTCCCGGAGATTAGCAGCAAGCTAACTTCCGGGGAATTATTGAGAGGCTCCACGATCCGCCATTGCTGTAAAAAACTGGTCCATTGGAGTGAACGGAGATGTCGTAACTCTTCTCTGGGCGGGGTCGGACATCCAACCCCGCCTTTTATCCGACCCCGCCCCATTCAGCAGCGAGGACCTTCTCCCCAGGATTGCCAAAGCACCCCCTAAGCACCCCCAAGAAATATGTGGTTTTTTTTCGAAAATTATTCTTATTATTTTTATTAAATTAGAAAAATTATTGATTACATCAATGCAAATGTGAAAGAAACACATTTTTGACCAAAAACATAAAGCCAACACAGGTGATATGATTAGGCCAATGGCCAGCACCAGTGGCGGCGCTAGGGGATGGCTACTTGGGCTCAAGCCCCGGATGTTTCACTTAAAAAAAGAAAATAAATGTAAACAATTTAAAAAAAAAAACTTTTAAGACACTAAAATAACGTATTCCATTTTTTATTTTGTTTTCGCGCGTGGAATTATACACATAACAACGGAACTGACAGGCAACCCTCTGAATCAGACTCCGATTGGCTGTGACTGCATCCACTCAGAGTGTCCGATTCAGAAACGTGACTCTTACACATTTTTTACGTCACAAACAAAGATGGTGGATGAGAATAGATCTATAAAACGATAAGCAATGCGCCAGAATCAAGGTGAGACTATCCGCATCCTTTAAAACTCTACGCACATTCGTTTCACCTTAATAAGTAAACGACTATTTGAGTGAGTTAAGGCATTAGTTTACTTCATTAAAGGGTGTTAATGAGTGTTCTCCAGTGCCTTTTGTCCGCTTTAAGGTGTTATTAAGGTAGGGTTAATGTTGCTCTCAAAGTGCACCAGATTGATGCTTTCAACTTCAATATTTAAAAACAAATCTTCCCGGGGGAGCATGCCACCAGACCCCCCAAGAGGAGGCGACGACCCCCCTAAAGGATGTTCGGTCCACCCCCAGGCAGGGGTAGCACTGTACCCCTGCCCCCCCCCCCCCCAACAACTCCTGGGCTAAGCCCCGGATCTCCTACAATCCTAAATCCGCCACCGGCCAGCACCCATTCGATTTTTGACCTACCCATAGGCTAAATTACTTTGTGACACTTGAGTGACTTCCTGTTAGCTAGAGTGCCAAATTATTTGCTAACAGCAAAGTGAAACATTTATCGTTTTTTAGTCCTTAAACGTCCACGTGTGGACACTCAATCAAAACCACCTGAAAGCGAGAGGGATTCTGCACATAATAGCGTGAGTACAAGTAGCTTACTTCTGGGTCTATGTGTGTAATTCAAGCTCTGCTCTGTGTGTGTGTGGCACGAGCCATTTTGTGTGCGTGCGCGAGCGAGAGAGAGAGCTCGCGCACCAGTGGGTATCTACTGGAGATCGTTGTGGTTAGCATCTGGTGCTAGCTAGCCAAGCTAACGGATATAAGGAGCTTTTTCAACAACAAGGTGGAGGGAGAACTCTCCCCTGTCAGACTGAGAGTCTCAGATAACCTCAGCTCAGGTGAAGTAAAGGACTCTCAGTGTTTAGATAGTTAACTTTAGTCTAGTTATCTCAGTGGGTCTCAAACGGTTTGTTTTAAAAGGGGAGTGATTTGTAAAATATCTATAAAGAAATAGAAAATCTGTTTACAGTTCTGTTTCATATGGGTGTTGAGAGATACAGTATATCCATAGATCTCTTAATGTTGCTCTCAAACAACATCAGATTGATGCTTTTAACTTCAATGTTTAAAAAAATCTTCCAGGGGAAGCATGCCCCCGGACCCCACTAGAGGAGGTGAGGTCCCTCCTAGAGGAGGTGAGGTCCACCCCCCACTTATAAAAATAGCACTTTACCCCTGCTTACACCTATATGCATTGAGCTGATTACCGAGCCTTCATTGTAACAGTCGCGGGTACACTGTGTGTGCGTGTGGGGAGTGTTGCAGTAGAAAATTCAACTGTAGCGCTGGTGCATTAATGGGAAACCCTTAATGTTTGAGCACCCTCTATGAAACGTCAAGCTACCCCACAGCACCCCCTAGAGAGAATCTCTGGCGCCGCCACTGCTCGACGATCACCTGTCGTCCGTACAGGTATTGGTGAAACCGCCTACATCCAAAGAGCACTGCATATAGCTCCTTTTCGATCTGAGCATAGTTCTCTTCAGTTTCAGTCAGTGTCTTTGATGCATATGCGACTGGTTTCTCTTCCTGGAGCAGGACAGCTCCTAAGCCGTGTTTGGAAGCATCGACTTGTAACTTCACATCCTTTGTGGGATCGAAGTAGGTGAGTACTGGGCCAGGCTCCTGTGTTAGGATGTCTTTTACTCGTTGGAAGGCTGCATCATGATTTGAGTCCCACACAAACTCACTGTTGTCCTTTAACAGTTGCCGGAGTGGAGCTGTTGCCTCTGACATTCTCGGGGCGAACCTGGAAAGGTAAGTGACCATGCCCAGTATGGTCTCCAACTCTGCCTTGCTTTGTGGGTTAGGCATTTCTTTGATGGCCTTAATCTTGTTCGGGTCAGGGCGGATGCCTTCTCATGTCAGCTTGTGCCCAAAATAGCTTACCTCAGGCACACAGATTTCGCACTTGTCCTTATTCAGCTTTATGCCTTTTTCTCTGGTTCTCTCCAGCATGGCACGCAGGCTGGCGTCGTGCTCCTCTTTGGCGCGGCCGTAGACTATGATGTCATCTACGATGGCGGCAACGCCTGGAAGCCCCTCATAGGCCTCATCCACTTTCCTCTGGAACTCATCTTGAGCAGATATGATTCCAAAAGGCAGTCTCTTGAAACGGCACCTGCCGTAGATCGTGTTGAACGTGGTTAGCAGAGATGAGTCGTGTGTGAGTTTTATATTCCAGTATCCAGATCTGGCGTCTAGTACACTGAAATACTGTGCTCCAGACAGTTTTGGTGTGACGTCATCTAGAGTAGGGAGTGGATAGTGGGCTCTTTGGATGGCTTTATTCAGGGCGCGGGGGTCTAGGCATATTCTCAGCCTATTTGTTTTTGGCTTTTCCAACACTACTAGTGCATTAACCCATTCAGTTGGCTCTGTGACTTTTTGGATAACGTCCAGTTTTTCCATGTCGTCCAACTCATCCTTGAGCCGGTCACGCAGAGCATATGGGATGCGTCGAGGTGGACATACCACTGGTGGTACAGAGGGTTTGAGTTGGAAACTGCATTCTCCAGGAAACAGTCCGATGCCTTTAAACACATCAGCAAACTCTTCCATCATGGTTGTGTGTATTATCGGCTTTGCATCAACTACATGTATCATTTTGACTAGGTTTAAATATAGACATGCTCTTAAGCCTAACAGAGGTGGAGCATTTGTATGGACTATGTCAAAACCTACCATGGCTGTTTTCTCATCGTGTTTACATGTCAGTCTACATGTTCCTTCTGCTTCTATCCTGTGCCCACCATAATCTGAGAGTTTGCTTGATGGGGGGCCTAGTATTACACTTCCATATATCTTGCGGAATGTGTCTGCTGGTATAATACTAGTCTGAGCACCAGTGTCCATTTTAAACTTCAGTTTGTTCCTCGCTTTTCCTATTTCTACTTCTGCATATGCCTGTTCTCTTTCTGTGTTTTCATGCTCTTTTATGATAGCATCAATATAGAGTTATTCTAGTGACTGTTCTGCACTGTTTGAGATGGTATCCAATTTTCTGGGATTATATCTCGTCTGTGGCTGCTGTGTTTGTGACCTACACACTTTAGCAAAGTGGCTTCTTGCATTTGCTGCATTGGCGACCCTTTGCTGGACATTCCTCAGTGCGACTGTGCTTCCTCCCGCATGCTCCACATTCCTTGCTCCTCACGGCGCTGTTACGATCATTCCATGTCGTCTTGTGCCCATGGGATGCTTGGTCTGCTGTAAAAGGTTTTCTGCTAACTGTCGTGGCTAGCAGCGGGGGTTAACATTGTCTTTAGCTGCTGCTGTGATAGCTCATGTGAACGTGCAATGTCAATGGCTTCCTCGAGCGTCAAGTCTGGACCGTGATATAGCAGTTTTTCGCACACTCTTTGTGAGTTTGTAGCAAAGACAATCCTGTCTCTAATCATTTCCTCACTGTTTGGGTAGTTGCAGTCTTTACTTAGCAATTTTAGCTCCGTTACAAACTGGTCGAAACTCTCACTGTCTCCTTGGATCTTTTCATGAAATTTATAGCGCGCAAATATGGGATTTGCTTTCGGAGTTACATAAGCTTAAAAACCGTCATAGTACGTTTTTAGTACCTTACTTTGGTCTTCTGTGAGAGTCCATGTGTAAAAGACATCTCTGCCTTTTTCCCCAATCCATAGGAGTAGATAGCTACATTTTTCCTCCTCGTCTTTAGCATGTAGCGGGCCTGAAAACATTAGCTGCACATGCTGTCGAAACTTTCTACGTGCGTCCGGCAGATTAGACGAGTCCCAGTCCATTCGTGGTGTTGGAACACCTGTGTTCTCCATCTTCCGTCGTCAGGTCGATGATAAATGAACTAACTCTGACACCATGTAATATTATGTTCTATGAACATGTAAGTGTTTACATAAACAGATGAAGCGGACCACTTCTTTCAATCCGAGTGTCCATCTTTTATTTCACTGGCGTGTAACATGCACACATACCTTACGTCATCCACGTGATCTCTGTAATCAAAGATCTTGTATTCACCAAGATGTTACAGCGCTGATCTTAGCTATCTCTTAGTGGAGGAAAACAATTGTCACATCACTTACGCGACTGGGATTTGTAGTCTTTCTAGTTGCATATTTTTAATAGTTTTATATTTCAACAGTTTTACGATAAACTGAGTTTTTTTACATGGAAATTATTTTTTAAGATTGACAAACATTATATGTGTAATTCATGGCACAATTCAAACGGGATCGAAAGATACGTTTTCTCTCTCCATTGACTTAAATACATTATTTTTCCGAAATAAGGTCCCATGGACCGGAAGTAGATGGGCGTGACTTCGCCACTCTATTGCCACACACACACAGAGCCGAGCTTGAATGACACAAGCACATGTGTATTTCCATGCAACTCTCTGATTGGTCTGGTGACTTGCCTCTGTTGCATTCACTGAACACGGGAAATTGCACTACTGCTGTCCTCTCGTGTCATGATGAGGTTCACGTAAAGCACGGTTAATGTATTATATTATTGAGGTGTCTCAAATATACGTCAATCAAGTGGCACCTGCTAACGGGGTGGTGGATGATAGGGTTACATCTAAAAACGTATTTTCAAACATTATTATTTTCTTTTTCTTTCTTTTGTTAGTTTTTTTTTAACGGTCCGCGATCTACCCGCACCACACTCGACTGGTTGGCGACCGCTGGTCTAGAGCTTGTACTGGCATATGATTTGATTGACTGTCGCTTCCGTCGAAGCTTCAAAAGTTGAACATTGCTCAACTTTTGAAGCGAGCAACGCGAGCAAAGCGAAGCGACGGAACCAGGGCTCGAGCTTAAGGACGTCCCGTCGTCGAAAAAAATAGTATCGGGGATGATACAAAATAATTTTGGGACGAATTTGGGACGAGAGTTCAAATAAAAATACCCTGCTAACTCTACTACAAAAGGCGATGAAAATGAAACCGACTGCACGTTTTGTGTAGCAAATTAAACCTCCTTGTCAACATAAACACACATGTACATTTAGAAACCCGCAAAATACACACACGTAGCTACAGCTGTGCCGCTGGCTGTCAGCCAGCCGCCCAGCTGGCTGTGCCCGCGAATTCCTGGCCCGCAAATTCGCGGGTCTAGCTATGTACTGAGTGTGTGTATTTCGCGGGTTGAGTGATGTACAATGGCATCCCGTGGAGGAATTCTGAAATGTTTTACCGTTAATCACAAAAACGCACAGCAGAACCAGACCCTGGAGCGCCGGCCTCTTTATTTACTTACTCCTCTTCATCCCCTATGGGTAATAACGGAGCGTCCACACTACAGCTTCAAAAAAAGCTTGGAGCTGGGCGTGTCTGAAGCTTGGGGATTTTATTCGAGCAACGCGACCAACAACCAATCACATGAATCTCCCGCCCCCGACATACAAAGCAAAAAAAACCGGGGATTTTATGCGAGCAATATATATAAACTCCCCAAACAGGCGAAAACCTACCAGTTTCACCCACTGTCTCTGCCACCTCCCTCCATGACTGGTTCTTCCGGTTTGTATCCCGGTAGGTGAAGAGGGTCTGGTCATACAAAACCGGGTGATTTGCTACGGCGATAAATAGTTTCTCCTCCATCTTTTTTTGAAATATAGAAATCAACGGCGGGATATCTCTCCCAGCTTAGACGCGGTTTGATTGGCTAGCGCTTGAGCTGTCAGATTTTCAGAAACGGGATTTGATTGGCTGGCGCTGGCTACTCCGGCGTCTCCGGCGTCAGAAGTTGAACAATGTTCAACTTCTGACGCTTCCGACGCCGGAGACGGCGGAGACGGACCGCTATGCTACCCACAATTCAGTTCGGCGAAAAGCGAGGCAACGTGACGTCACCCCATTCAAAGTGAATGGGCAGACGCGTTGGAAACTGTTTTTGAAGCTGTCGACGCTGTAGTGTGGACGCAGCGTAAGGCTGAGAGGAGAACCCTCCATCGTATTTAGTCCTTAGCAATATGCTGCGCCTCTCCCCATGTAGGGATGGGTACCGAGCCCCGGTATTAAACGGGTCGGAATTATTAAAGACAGTGGTAACGTTAAACTCCGACGTTATCGGACTTTTTATCGGTACTGGAGACATTTAAAATATGTCATATGTATTATTGCTACATACACATTATATCGCAGTTTTAGTTTCACCAACTCCGTTTCTAATATGCAATAAGACTACAACATGCGTCTATGATGTATTTTCTACCTTTCCAATCCAGACGAGATCTCTCTCTCCCGTCTGTGTGCGAGGGGGCGGGGCCGTTTGTAAAGGTCTCCTGACTGTGTTACAGACTGTCATCCTCGTTAGTGGTTACTCTGGGTTCTGTCTTCAGGACAGAGTGTTGGATTTTTTTGTTAATTGGATGGGACTTGATTGGATTCAATATTAGAGTAATTTTCTCGTTTGTGTGTTTGTTTAAATATATTTGGCCTTTGTTTATGTGATTGAATGATTTACTCAAATAAAAAGGTTGATGAATTATCATCTAATGATTTGTATGATGTTTTATTTATGTTAAAGGTCACTTTGAATGATTTCAACTAATGATAATGTAGAAAAACTAACATTTTAAATTCGGGACGGTCCACATTAATTTCGGGACGGCTTAGATTGTATTTCGGGACGGTTCCGGGAGGATGGGGAAAAAAGTTAGTCGAGAGCCCTGGACGGAACCACAATGCAGTTCGGCAAAGCGTGACGTCACCCCATTCAAAGTGAATGTGCAGAAGCGTTAAAGCTTCAACGCACGCCGCTGTGTGGACGGGCCGTAACCCAGACATTAGTTGTCTAACTTGAACCTAGCTAAGACACTTGTAGCCTGTCTCAGCTGACGCACAATAAGGGGAATGTCAACACAGACACCTGTCAACCTGCTGTTCCTCAGCGCCGCTTCCCCTTAAAACACTTTTTTAATTTTTTTTAATTAATTACGTTGTTTATAAATTAATCTGAGGGCCGCAAAAAGAGGAGGTGGGGGCCGCATGCGGCCCCTGGGCCGCCATTTGCCCATCCCTGCTCTAGATGATAGGAAAGGAGGTTTCAAACTTCCTTTATAACCTCCTTTAGCTTAGGAACCACTGGACCTTGAGTCAGAACTGTGCTGTTCACTTTTTATGTTCAGTTTGTAAATGGAATGTGACAATAGAGAAACAGGAACTGTGGTTCATATGAAAACACAAAAAAAGAGAAAACATGATTTGGGATTTAATTGAAAACGATTGTAAGAAAACATTGTAATAAAAAGGCACTATCAGCTCTGCCCCTCCCCTGTAAACCCTGCACTCAAATTATTCTGAAGACCCTCTCCTCATTATTACCGTCTCCTGCTCCTCACAGGCTCCATATCAGAGATGACATCATCTGTGTAATAAAAGACTGGTATGTGTTCAACGTGTCTTCAAATTGAGAACATCTCAGAGGAATAAAGAGAAATACTCGTCACGCACCAAAGGATGCAATGGTCCAGTCTTATTTGTCACCATTTGGTCCAAAAACATGTTTCCTGCATGTTAATACTATATATATATATATATATATATATATATATATATATATATATGTATATACAACCGCAGCTTGGATTATTTATTTTTTACAGTTTTACAATGTGTGCACCGAAAAAGTTTGCAAAAATTAATACAGATCGGTTTCTTTCTCAAAGCAGTCAGAAGTGGTTTTAAACTAGTTGAGGAATGCTGCTTTTATCTTGACGCTCCACTTGTAAAAAGCCAAATGAACTTGATGAGTGTTTGGGTTTGGAGATGATCAGATCCAGTAATAATTTCCCCTGCTCTTGATTTAAACTCTTTCTCACCGTTCACACGCAGTTTGTATCCACGTTCTCTCAAACTGCAGCAATACAAAATAGGATTCCTTATACAAGTCCACTGAATGAGACACATCCACCAGCATCATGTGATAGACCTCCTCCCAGTGTGAAGACTTTGGGGTCAGTGTTTCCGCCAGACCAGGGCTGAGAGGGCGTCCACCACGAGAGTGGGGGGGGATTTTGAATTGAGCCGTCCCTTATAGATACTATCTCTTTACGTTAGTAAGTCGGATCATTTGACTCGGCTCTCTTCATGTTACCACAGTTTACCACGGAGCCTCAGTTTTGGCCGCTGCGAGGCTCCGGCACTCGCAGCTCACGCGCGTGCTCCACTAGCACCCCCCCCCTCATCGCGTCCAAATCGTGCACGTTCCGTGTTGACTCCTTTGCCCCTCCAACAGAGGGATGTCCTTGTCCTTTTTCCTTTTCGTCATTTCAAGCGATAAAAACTCTCGATCTTCTCTCGAATTATAAAATGTTTTGGATGCCCTCGGCTCGAGTTCAGGGCGTTCCGAGCTGAATAATGGCGGAAATGCTGTTTGGGGTAGTGGAAAGCCCCCATGCGGCCCCCCCCCATCCCCCTCTTCCTCCGGCTCTTAGCTGACTTTGGGGTAGATCTTCTCGTAGAAGAAGCTCTGAGCCAGGACGTACAGCTCTCCGTCTTTCTCCCTGACGGCGTGAGCGCGCACAAACTGAAACTGTTCCAGTGCAAACTCGTAAAACTCATTTTCCATTTTCCAGATGTCCGACTGCTGCAGCGTGGCGATCGTCTCTTTGCTGGGGGGCTTCTTTTCAGAGGTCTTTCGCAGATGGGACTTCTTGCCTGGAGGAACAGGAGGAGGTTTGATGTCAGATTAAAAAAAATCAGTAACATCCAAGCAGATATGCTTTTATTCTTACAAAGCCAGAGTAAACTGAAGCACGGCTTCACGGCTTCACTTCAGCAGATGTGCGCCCCCCCCCCCCCGCTGGAGGCTCGTCTACCGTCTTTCACTGTCTGAGTGTCACACAATAAATGCTACGTCCCTGATGCATGGGGTGGGGTGTGGGGGGGTGTGTGTGAGGTGTGTGTGGGGTGTGTGTGAGGTGTGTGTTTGTGAGGTGTGTGTGAAGTGTGTGAGCTACTACCTGTTCTGTAGAGCTCCGTGGCTCCCTTGAAGAAGCGAGGCAGCGCAGCCTCCAGGATCATGATGAAGTCCTCCAGCTCCTCCATGACCCCCACCAGCAGGTACTCGTTCACCAGGTTGTACTTGGCCTGCTCCAGGGCCCATCTACTGCCAGCATCCCTGCAACAACAGCATAAAACATCTCTAACTCTGTAGGGAGAAGTCAATGATTCGCTGCTGAGAAATACTGCAATTTCTGTTTCTATATTTGTGGTCTACATTAAACCAAATTGTAATAAGAGAAATCACAATCTTACGTTGATTATGCATTCACTGAATCAAATATAGTAATGCAGATGCTCAGCGTCTCTTTATTTGCATTCAGTAAAGCAGCTGTACCTTCATTTCATAATGGTGTTTTAAATCACTATGGAAATAATGTGATGGGTGTTGCTCATTTTAAGAACTTTAAAGAGAACTATAAGGGAGCGCAGACTTGTGTAAAGACCATCCACTATCGTAATGCTAGAGGGATCTCTAACTTGGATCTGAAGCTTAACAGAGCTTTATAATAAGTTTCAACTTTCACTTTTTTTTTTGGCCAACAGCTGTTGACCGTTCTAAATGAATGATAATGCTGTACCTGCATCAACTGTGAATGTACAGAGATAGCAGTGGTAATTAACAGCCTCTTACCTAAACACTTACTTGCAGGTTGTTAAAAACACCTTGATTGTTTTATTTTTAAATCTCAGGCTTGCATTTGGAAAATAGCAAACAATAAAGTTGACAATTCTTTTTTCCGCTGTAATGCACAGCATCAAACTAACATTCTGTCACTCACCAGCACTCTGAATGGTGTCCACAGAAGAAGGGGATCTGTAGCCACAGCTTCTCAGGAGCACAGTCCGACCTCCCCGATGACACACACTCATCAAAGGTCTGAGAAACAACACAAACACATTCTATCAATGATTCTGTGCAGTCTAGCAAAGGGTCATGGGAAAAACAAGCTTATTTAAGTGTGTGTGCACACCCAACAAGCACAGTTTTTGTCAGGGTAAAAATGTAAAAACATTCTTCTGATGCTGCATCGTGAAAGCCTTTGACAGCCTAATGTCAATGAATCAGAAACGGAAGAACGTTTGATTTTAGCAGTCCGTGGACACCTGTCATCAATAATAAACATCCTAAATGTAGTTTACATTATTTTAAAGACACACAGTATGTGTAAATGACAGAGACATGACTGAGACAAAGAGACAAGACAAGTGGAATGTATCGTGGCTCGTGTTGTGTGAGAGAGACTGAAAGAGAAGGTAGACTATTGCATTCAATGTTTATGTAAATTATGAATAACTTACTCAGGTTGCTGCTTTGTCACTTTTTGTAAACTGCTGACGCGTGGGTCAAACCGCTAACATTCACAATAATTCCGGCATTTATGCCTAATTTAAGGTGATTCAGTTTGGGTGTTGATTGCACAGCTACAATTTAAGCATAGCCCTAACTGAATTCAGAATACGAGCATTTTAAAATGTTGTCGTCTTGCAGACAGACCTTATGCAGCATGATTCAGGAGTTTTTTACAAACATGCATCATAATAGTAGTTATTTCGGCATCTTTTTCATCAATTTATTGCAAATTCCATTGCACAAAATATATTTATCTTGGATCCAAAGTACTGTATTGAAATATATTCATCCAGCTGCATGAAGAAACGCAAATAATCTGAAATAATCCCATGCCAAACTCTGAAGAGCTCTAAATAAACACCTTTTTGTCTCCTTGTTTCCTTCGTCGGAGCCCGGGTCTGTAGTTGTCTCCAAAGCGCAGAAAGTAGTAATACGACACCAGGCGCTCGATGGGGTCCCGCACCACATTAATATACATTGGCTTACCCTGCACTCCATATCTAAAGAAAAATAAAGGGGTTAACACTTTATTTGTATTGAACAGACACTTCAGGATTTCAAGCCTAAAAGACTGCATCATGAAACTGCCGCCTAATTTATTCTGCTTATTGCACTGAAGAAAGGCTTTTCCATCAGTGGAGCTACCAGACTCTCTCCTGCACCATTAGGATAATTACCTGTGATCACTGCAATGATAGTGTCAGGGAGATAAGGACAACAATGCTATTAATCAACACTAAAGCACACGTTAGCAATCAATACATGACCTCCCTTTTATCTGCTCTGCAAACTGTTGTCACTAATCTGGATATTAATGCTATTACAGGAAATGAAGGGCTTTACTTGGAGAAGTCCAGATAAGCTACATGGCCGTGGTAGAAGCCCGGCTTCATCTCTCTCCAGGAGGTGACGTTCCAGACAAAGCGCACCTGTTCACAAAGATAATGGGAAATAATTACAGAGCATTAGGGAGAAAAGCTAATAAAAACAGCAAGAACAGAGCACAAACACAGGGACAGGAAAAAAGGCTGACTGTTCTGAACCAGGGATGCAAACTCATCAGGTATGAAAAAGGTGACAATGATCCGAGTCCCCCGCCCCCTCGGAATATCGGCTAGGAATAACAGATGATTTTAGCAGTCAACTAAAGCAGCAGTGTTAATAATAACAGAAACGCCAAAGAGTCACATCTAATAGAAATATATAAAAGCATTTATTTTAATTGTGTAGCAGTCAGTTTATAATTTTGGCAGCACTGTTGAGCATTTTGAAAATGTATTTTCATGCAAGGCTTAGTCTTTCTATCTTTATAGCCACAGGTGTAAAGTAACTAAGTTCATAAATTCAAGTACTATACTTGGGTACAATTTTGAGATACTTGAGAGGTAAATGGTGTACTTTTCCTCCACTACATGTATCTAATACCTTTAGTGACTTCACAGATGTGGATGAATAATGTCAAATCTAATCAAGTGTTAAATCAGACTTTAGTTACACCTGGAGTAAATCCACAAGCTACCCTGCAGTCATTCAAACTAGCTGCACCTTTACCAGCTTTGAGAACACTTTCTTGATCAATCATTATAAAACATATCATATATATTATTCTGAAATGGACCAATCTGCACAATGACTACTTTTGCTGTCGCTACTTTCCCTATATTTTGATGATCATACTTGTCACGTTACATGTACGTTTGGTTTTGCTGTTATAGCACCTCCTAGAGGCAATTGGCTTGATTGCAGCATATTCATGCTATTTTTGGCTGTTTGTGTTTTCATTGGCCAGTAGAGGTCACATTACATAGTCACATGACTGAGTTGAAAGGTCAGCGGCCATGTTTTTCTGACAGACAAGCTAGAAGCTTTTGGCTTCCTGTAGCTCTGGAGAGAGCTTTCGCACCTGTGGCCACTAACGGTCATCATTTCTCTGCTTTGTTTCAAGACCCGCATCAGAAAGCTTTTGAATGGTTCGATTCGGTTGTTTTCCAGTTGGTCTACCTGCTCTTCACATAGCTCTGCATGTCATCGTTTAGGTGCTTTTTTTTTCTGGAGATAGGCACTGCTCAATCCACTCCTCCATAGTAAGGCCACCCCTGAGGTCGAAGTTAACCTTAAATGTTTCCATCTTAAGCTTTGTAAGTTAGTTAGTTTCGTAAAGGACGTAATGTAATGTCATTGGAGGCAGTCGCAATTTCTACAGGCTCGCACTTACCTGTTAGCATCTGGCATCTGTTAGCATCTGTTAGCATCTGTTAGCATCTAGCTCTCCTGCTTACAAACTTTTAGCCATCCCTGCTTATACAAGTAGTAGTTTTAGTTGTCTGCGAACTGTGGAGGCCTACTCCCACCTGTCGAGTGCGGCTGTACTGAGGTGTTTTTCCTCCGGAGACGTCGCAAAGAGACGGAGCGGCTCCACCTGTTGCTGCATGCGATCTGCGATTTACGGAGGCCTGCTCGTCGCGAAGAGACGGAGCGGCTCCACCTGTTTGCTGCCTGCGATCTGCGATCTACGGAGGCCTGCTCCCACCTGTAGAATACGGCTGTACTGGAGAGGTTTTTACCCCGGAGTCGTCGCGGAGAGACGGAGTGGATCCACGCTTCGGGCTTGGCCTGCTTCCACCGGGCGTGTGCTGCTGTGCGGAGGAGGATTTTACCACCGCTGGGGCCTGCTTTCCACCTGTCCTGGTTCTGCTGTTGCAGAGGCATGCTTTCACCCCGGGGATACCACGGAGGGACCGGAGCGCTTCCACGCTGCTGCTTTCGCCTGTCCTTTGCTGCTGTGCTGATTTTGCTCCAGGAACATCGCAGATTCTGTGTGCTGGTCTGGGAAAATGGCCCATATTGGGATTCTGCTGTGCCTGTTAACTGTTTTGGACTGTGAGAAGATCTCTAGTCATTCTGAGAAGACTACTGGATTCAGGTCTGTTCTGCCACCCGCAGTGGGCATCCCCTGCAAAGGTTCGGATGTGTTGCTCAAACAATTACCGGTTGCCTTGTCACAGTCAATCTGCTCGACAAAATATGTTTGTCTTTTTTATTTTCCTGCGATGATGGTTCTTCAGGACTGCTTCTTAAGCTCTAATCACACTCTCGCAGACTTTTCCGGTGTTTCTAAATTAGATGACAATGTATTTGTGTCGTTTAAGAGGAAAAGATGCCTGTTTTTGTTGTTGTTATTACTGTCAGGAAATGTACAACCTAACCCTGGTCCGCCCAGTAGTAGTAGTCAGATCGCTACTCCTGCTGATTTTAAAGCTAGGTCTGGGTTGGGTTTCATCCACTTGAATGTGCGCAGTCTGTTAGGTAACTAGATTTTCTCCGTATCTGGGCAAAATCGACTGACGCTGACGTCATTGTTTTATCAGAAACATGGCTAAACAAATCTATTTTGGCCTCTGACATTGCCTTAAATGGTTTTAATGTGTATCGTACCGACCGGCCTAATAAAGGTGGTGGCGTTGCCATTTATGTTAAGAATAAGTTCAGTGTAACCACATTAGTTTCCAAATCGATCAGTAAGCAATTTGAATTTTTAGCCATAAATATAGAAGTGGCAAAGGGTCAACAGGTCATGGTAGTGAGTTGTTACAGACCCCCCTCAGCTGTCAAAGACTCCTTGTCTTCACTAGCAAATCTTTTATCACAACTAGACTACAAGGAATTAGTGCTACTTGGAGATTTTAACTGGGACTGGTTAACTGCAGTGTCAGAGGATTTTAAAAACCTTTGTATCTCTTTGAATGTTACTCAGATTGTTGACAGTCCTTCTCGCCCAAATATTAAGTCCCCTAATAAATCCTCCCTAATTGATCTCATTTTAACTAATGTTCCCCATAAATATTCATCTGTGGGAGTATTTGCAAATGATCTGAGTGATCACTGTGTTGTAGCCACAATTAGGGACACTAAGGTCCAAAAGGTTAAACCTCGCATTATCATTAAGAGACAAAAAACATTTTGTTGAGCAGGGTTTTGTGCATGATCTGTTTGATTTTGATTGGGGTAAAATCGATCTGTGTGCTGATGTGGAAACCGCATGGTCTTATTTTTATCTTGGTTTTATGGAGATCATTGATAGACATGCATCCCTGCGTACATTTAGAGTAAAGGGACGAGACAATCCTTGGTTTTCTGCTGAGCTGTCTAGTCTCCTTCATGAGAGAAACAAGGCCTGGGCAAAGGCTAGGCAATCAGGCTCAGAGGTAGAATGGCTGCGTTTTAGGCAGCTAAGGAATAGCTTCACTTCAAATGTCAAAAGTGCAAAGTCGAAGTACTATTTGTCAGTTACCACAGAAAACCTAAATAATCCTAGGAAATTTTGGAAAGCAATAAAATCGATATCCACCGGTGAGATCCGTAATGAGCTACCTCCGTGCCTTACCACAGCATCTGGCACTATATCGGACAGGGCCACTATGTTAAATTGCTTATAATGAGCATTTTGTGTCCTGCGGTTCTATGTTTGATTCTGTGACTAACTCTGCTTCTGTGAACAACCCCAATCCGTGACT
This sequence comes from Gymnodraco acuticeps, assembly GCF_902827175.1. NCBI lineage: Eukaryota > Metazoa > Chordata > Actinopteri > Perciformes > Bathydraconidae > Gymnodraco > Gymnodraco acuticeps. The sequence goes on from NW_022990981.1 coordinate 2,915,513, forward strand.
CTGAACAATGTGGTCTGGAAAACCCTTTCAGTTTTACTCCTTTTACTGTCAATGTTGTTCATGAAGCCTTATCTAAGCTAGATCCTAAGAAACCGGCTGACCCGGACAACGTAGAACCTTTCTTTTTAAAGATAGCTGCAGATGTTATTGCTCTTCCTCTTACTACTCTTTTTAACCTCTCCCTCAGCACAAATGCAATTCCAAAAGTATGGAAGTCAGCTTATGTCTTGCCTTTACTAAAAGGAGGGGAGGCAACTATTTTAAATAACTATAGGCCAATCTCTAAATTGTCAGTTCTGGCGAAGGTGCTCGAACGCCTAGTGAGTGAACAGGTAAAGGAGTTTTTATGTAAAAATGTTATCCTGTCTAAACATCAGTCAGGCTTCAGAAAACAACATAGCACCATCACTACCACAATGAAAGTGGTGAATGACATTACGAGTATTTTAGACAATAAACAGAGTTGTGCAGCTCTATTTATTGACCTTTCCAAAGCGTTTGATACCGTCGATCATCGCATCTTAAAGCAGAGGCTACTCAGTATCGGCATATCCAGCCATGCAGTGGGTTGGTTTGTGAACTACCTCTCTGAAAGGTCCCAATGTGTTCACTTTGATGGGCTGTCTTCTGAGTGGTTAAACATTGCTTATGGTGTTCCTCAAGGTTCTGTTTTAGGTCCACTTTTATTCTCCATATATATCAACAGTTTAGGTGAAAATGTGGATGAAGCTACTTTACATTTTTATGCTGATGATACCGTGATGTATTGTGCAGGTCCCTCCATTAAGGAGGCTGGTGTTAAATTACAGACTGTTTTTAACATTATTCAGACTCAGCTTGCTGAACTTAAGCTTATTTTAAATGTTGATAAAACCAAGGTAATGCTATTTTCAAAAGCTAAAAAGACACCAGAGCCTGTTTTGGATATTGTTACTATGCAAGGACAAGTACTTGAAGTGGTTACCTGTTATAAATACCTAGGTATCTGGCTTGATGATTGTCTTACTTTTAAACTTCATGTCAATAACCTGCTTAAAAAGCTGAGGGTTAGACTAGGTTTCTTTTCAGAAACAAGTCCTGTTTCTCTTTTGAAGCCAGGAAAAGGCTAGTCACTGTGACCTTTTTACCTGTGCTGGGACTATGGTGATTTGATCTATATGAATGCACCTGCCCATTGCCTGGAAAAGTTAGATGCCGCCTATCACAGTGCCCTGAGATTTGTTACTAACTGTAAAGCACTTACTCATCACTGTACCCTGTATGCCAAGGCAGGTCTGCCTTCACTAACTGTACGGAGGCTCAGTCATTGGTACATGTTCATCTATAAAGCCATGTTGGGTAAACTACCTTTTTATATCTGCTCTCTGATCTCTCGACAAATTGAAAGTACATATTGCCTGAGATCTCATGATGTTGTTTTATTAAATGTGCCAAGTGCTAGGACTGTCTTAGGGAAGAAAGCTTTTAGTTGTGCAGCTCCACTAAATTGGAACAGTCTGCAAACATGTTTAAAACTGAGCACTTTGGTGCCCCTGCATCATTTTAAAACTCAGCTGGGTGACATGCTGTTTGATACTCATGGTACCTGTCTCTGTAAATAGAGTTTGTAAACTGTACCCTGTACATTATGTTGTTTGTCATCCTTATTGTTGTTCTGTTGTTTTTATGTTACATGTGTAACTAATGTCCTGCAGGTCACCCTTGAAAAAGAGATCTTTTGATCTCAAGGGGCTTCACCTGGTTAAATAAAGGCTACAAACAAACAAAGAGAGCCACATGTTGTATCTCCTGTATATCTGCTCCTCTCCTCACATCCGGCTCCATCTGCTCATGTAGACTTTGGAGAGGCATTGTTTGCAAGTTTAATGATTCATCTATATTTATAGATTTCATTTATGTTTATATTTTGTAACATGTCATTATATTGATTGCAAAGCTTTGTACTTTTTACTTTCAGTTTCACAAGATTACTACAATAACATGTTTAACTATCTGGCGATGTATACATCATTGCTACGTGCCATGGGGCCAGAATAGTGAAAAAACAGCATCACAGCGGGTTCTACACAGCAGACGCCTTCGTAAACAAGAGAGGTTTCTTCAAAGCAACTTCAACTGTGCCATAATGAAATTCCCTTAAAGCTACATGATGGATGCTACACCTCACACAGAAGAGCAACAGGCGGGTCCATCATCAGACAGGAGCTTTCAGATCAGGTCTGCAGCTGGTAGATCCAACTCAAGTTCCAAAACATCATCAGCTAGCTTAGCTGCAGCTAAAGCACGAGCTAAAGTTCTAGCTGCACGAGCCTGTGCAGCTTTCGTTCAGAAAGAAAATGAGCTTTTAATGGAAAAGGCTTGGAAAGAAAATGAGCTTTTAATGGAAAAGGCTTGGATAGATGCAGCTCTTGCTACGCTAAAGCTAGACAAAGAGATTGCAGCAGCAGAAGCAGAGGCTGATGCCCTCGAGTCTGCAGCAGAACAAATAGACGGAGGCTCCAGAGGCTCAAACCTTGGATCTCTTCCACATCAATCTCCTCACGAAAGAACTAGCGAGTACGTTCAGTGTAATTCTAAAGCTGCCTCGCAGCATGCACTCGTAGATCTTGCACATCATCAGCCTCAGCCACACAATCCTACTGCTCTCAATAATGTTGTTTTTGATCACTCTGAGAGTGCCCTTAACAGGAAAATAACACATATGTTACCATCCCAGCTAATAAAGCCGGGCTCTGATGCTAACCCTGATGGCTCCTACCCCATGGGCTCACATCAGCCACTCTCGTCCACTCTCCACAATCTCTCTCTGTTGACCACTCAGGGTTCGGTGATGTAGCTAGATTCCTCGCTCGACGAGAACTGCTTACCTCCAGTCTCACCATTTTCGACGACTGACCTGAAAGCTACTGGTCATGGAAGTCAAGCTTCCTGAACTGCAATAAAGGTACAGATCTTACATGCAGTGAAGAGCTTGATCTACTAATAAAATGGCTTGGCCCCCAGTCTTCAGCACACGCTAAGAGGATTCGAGCTGTCCATGTCAACGACTCAGCTCAAGGCTTAATTATGGCATGGTCTCGTCTTCAGGACTGTTACGGGTCACCAGAAATGATCGAGAAGGCTCTCTTCGACAGAGTGGAGCAGTTCCCTAAGATCAATAACAGAGATCCTGTGAAGCTCAGAGAGCTTGGCGAGCTAGTATCAGCACAGCAAGAAAGCAATCTACCTGGGCTATCTTGCTTAGACACCTCAAGAGGCATGAACCCTATTGTGAAAAAGTTGCCATTCAACCTTCAGGATAAATGGATGTCTCATGGGAGTATGTACAAAGAGCAGAACCATGTGCATTTCCCCCCATTCACCTACTTTGCTGACTTCTTCTGCAGAGAGGCCTAGATCCGTAACGACCCAAGTTTCTTTCTGTCTTCTTCAACTGTTGCAATAGTGAAGCAGGACAACACAGTTAAGAAGATGGACAGCTCTAAGAACTTCATCTCCTCACACATGACGGAGGTCTCTTCTATGTCTGACTCTGACAATACAGAGACTTCCAGTGCCAAGCCCGATGTCGAAAAGCAATGTCCTATTCACAAAAAGCCTCACCCTCTTAAATATTGCAGAGGCTTTAGGACCAAGACACCAGAAGAGCACAAGGCATTTCTTAGGGAGGGTGGCATATGTTTTAGATGTTGTTCTTCTAGCAAACATCTTGCAAAAGACTGTAATATTGCAGTTCAATGTAAAGAGTGCAACAGCAACAAGCATATAGCAGCTCTTCATCCTGGGCCAGCTCCATGGCATAACCAGAACCCTGAGTCAGAGAACGGCGGGGAGGATGACATCGAGTCATCTCAAACAGTGAACTCCAAGTGTACGGAGGTCTGTGGAGAAAACAACGGGCCACGCTCCTGCTCAAAGATCTGTCTCATCACAGTGCATCCTAAGGGACGACCTGACAGGTCAGTGAGACTCTACGCTATCCTTGATGACCAGAGCAATCGATCACTCGCCAGATCAGAGTTCTTTGACCTCTTTGGTGTTGAAGGCACAGATACTCCCTACACACTGCAGACATGCGCTGGTCTCACTGAGATTTCTGAAAGGAGAGCCACAAGCTTCATTGCACAACCTTTAGATGGAAGTCTCAGCATTAATCTCCCGACTCTCAGAGAAGGCAACTACATCCCGAAAGACAGGTCAGAGATACCTACACCAGAGGTGGCTGAATGTCACACTCACCTCCACTCCATTGCTCAGCACATTCCACAACTTGATCCAGAGGCTCAGATCCTTCTTCTCCTTGGGCGGGACGTCCTACAAGTCCACAAGGTGAGAGACCAGCACAATGGACGCAATGAGGCACCATATGCCCAACGTTTGGATCTTGGCTGGGTCATCATTGGCGAACTTGTCTAGGCTCAGCTCACAAATCCAAAGATGCAAGTGTGTTCCGCACTCACATCCTCGAGATAGGGCATCACTCTCACTTCATGCCCTGTCTGAACCATCTTACTCCGAAAGAGAAACTAGCTGAGAATAAACATGGGGTCCGCAGTTCTTTTGACGTGGGAAAGTTCACAGCTCGCTAGTGGTTCAGCTTGGCGCACCGAAGACGACTCACTGGGTAGTAAGATCTTCCAACGTACAGAGGACAACGTTTTTGTGGAAATATCTTATGACCTCATAGAGCCAGACTCTGACGCAGAAGTTCAAACTCAATTCACAGAATGCAGCAACAGAAACCGAGGCTCTCAGCAATTTGAGAGGTCTTCAACTTGGCTTCATCCCTCAACTCTTCAGAGTCCCTCAAATGCAGCTTTCACACCAGCGCTTTTCCCTTTCTAGCTCCGAGCAGGAGCTTTTCTGGTTCAGCTCCGGTTTCCCTTTTCTGCTCCTGCTCTGTTCACACCGCCCAGAGCTGCCGCTGCTGCGTCATGACGTCACCGTTTACGTGCCTGCTTCATAAAATCCAAACCGCGCGGATATCCCTCACATCGACAACAACAACAATGGCCGATTGTATTGAAGCGCTGTTCGCTTTGCTTATCCTCTTACGAAACGAAATGGAAGGCATCGGACGACTTTACCAGGGACGACTTTACAAGGGACGACTTTACTTGGAACTTTACAAACATCACATGCGAAATGCAAGACTTCTTTGTGGTCTTCAGCATCTACTTCAATGACGAATCTGCCCCTGCCCCCGCCTCGACTTAAGAGAGACGTAAGCGACGCCGCCTCTTAGCTCCGAAGCTCTTGCCTCTAGACCGACAATTTTTTGGAGCTAGAAGTGAACCGGATTCCGGAGCCCATGGCACTGGTTACAACAATGTTTCCTGCAAGCGGTGGTAAGGTCCGGAAGTTGGAACTTAAAGTTGACAGAGGAGGGGCCTCAAAGACCTTCATCCGTCCCATCACAGAGGTGGTGGCGCTTATGTCCCCGTAGGGGTCACACAGACTGTTACTTACCTCCCAGTAGTTTGTTCTCCAATAGAGCTATTGTGTTCAATACCAGGCGGGGAGTGTCACGTTACATGTACCTTTTGGTTTTGCTGTTGTAGCACCTCCTAGAGGCAATTGGCTTGATTGAAAGCTGACGTTAGCAGATAGTGAAAATGTATGCTAGTTAGCTAGCTCAACGATTCCTTTAATAATATTGCGACAGAAAAAAGTTTCAGTTCACATCACGCTCTGCCGCTCAGACAGGGAGCTCTGCTCTGAACACCTGAACGGCCCGCTCTAACAGCTGTTCACCACCACAGTCTGTGCCACAGTGACTCCGCACAGTTACTGTTAACGAACGCACCCGTAGGTAATGTAGCTGCTGAAGTTAGACCCTCATCGCGGAGCAGCAGAGTTCAGCCGACAGACAGGAAGACTCGAGCACACAGCTCGCGCTTCATTATAATATATATATACAAAATAACACCATGCGCATCATGATGGCACATAACAGCTCGCGGCCGCAGATTACTCCAGGACCAGGTCTGGTCTGCTATCTGTCACCAGTCAGAAGTAAACATGGAGAAGCAGCGTTCAGTTATTATGCTCCAAATATCTGGAACAAACTACCAGAAACCTGTAGGTCCGCTGCAACTCTGACTACTTTTAAATCCAGGCTGAAGACTTTTCTTTTTGCAGCTGCTTTTAATTGAACTATTAATATCTTACACTGCACTGTAACTTTTATTCATGTGTTTTGTCTTTTAATGTTTATTTTATTATCTTTGCTTTTTAACTTGTTAAGCCCTGAGCCTGTTTTTCAGGCCTCAGTTTCGAAAAAAATGACTTGCCCAGAACAATTGACTATATCTTCACTTCTAAAAAGGGCTAAATGAATAATCTTTTTTCTAAAAGCAATGATACACCTGTGAGTTGGCTGTAGAAGTGTCAGAATCAATATAGATGTTTTTATTTTTAAATCAATTCAGATTGAACATAGTAAAAAAATGTAAATTATAGTTTCCGTCTTTAAAAAAAACCATTACTTATAGTGAAGACCACTCTTGAATGATGGGATAGTAGCCAAAAACCTTTAGGAATCCCAACTATAATAAGTACCCTGTATCAAGATTGATGCAAAACAAGTGAAATTTGAGCTTTTTAGAGAGGTTTAGAAAGAAAAAAACACCTCTGGGGTCATTTGGGTGTATTTACCATATCTCTGGAACCCATCGGTCGATTTGGATGATTGACACCACTTTTGAATCGTTAGAGCCAATAGAATCGAGATGGAGTTCCTAAATCCATCTAAACATTACTATTGGTGAATGAGAGTGATGCGCAGCCAGCATGCCCAAAACCGGAAGCTCTCATACAGGGGCGGCAGGTGCTGTAGGCTAGGGAAGGCTAAGCCTTCCCAAATATTTGTGTCACTGCATCCTGGTAAAATACAAATATAATGTATAATATCTGTGTCTTTGACATTAGCGCTGCTAGCCACCTGTGCCCTGTACTACGAAGCCAGTTCAACATACCCTGGATAAGTTTGAGTAACAAACCAACTAACAACAACAAACTAACAAACGAGATCTCGCTAAGCGGTCCTACGATGCTGGTTATCAACTTGGTAAATCAAGCCAGGGTTTCTCTCACCAGCTGAGAGCGCGTTCACGTCTAAGACACGAGTGGATCTGACTTTAATTACATTTGACTCGAGTGTTTCGTCAACATAATGTGTTGCTTAAAATAATACTTCTGCATACAGTATGTGACACTGTAAGTGTTGCACGGCCAGATACGGCTGGAGAAGCTGACTCAGATAAGGAAATATATGATATATTATGATATTATATGATCAATGATCTGATTGATGATGTAATATGAATGATAAGTGCGACACGTCGGCGTCTTCTCTGCATACGGCAGTTTAAACTGTATTTCCTTTATCCTGTCATATGACTTGAGAGATTTAAACTCCGCACACTGAGTTGATCTCTTTTCTATAGACGCCGGAGTCGGGCAGCGTCAGGTAAAAAAAGTTATTTAGCCTTCCCAACCATGAGCCTCACGCGCCGCCTATGATTTCATACACTATATGAAAACTACTCTTATTGACATAAATGTTATGATGGATTACCAGTGATCCTTTCAAAGTGACACAGAGACATTTGATTAACCTTCAGCAGCGTTTATATGCGTTTTAATGCCCTTGAACACAACTTTTGATCAGAAAACAGCAAAGATAAGACGTATTTGCCGTTTTGGCTCCGTAAAGCTAAGATGTGTGTTGTCTTTGCTTGCCTTCGCTGCCCTGAGTTTTGCGCAGTGATGATACGTATACCATTGGAATATGTGGAATCTCAGCTTTCATATGATATCTTGTTTGTGTAGATCCGATGAAGTATAAAAGATTGCTACCGTGAGTTATGTGCAGTGGCGACTGGTCATTAGGGGCACAGCCCCACCTAGTGTCAGCAGAAAGTATTAAAATAATGATTACAACAAAATGCAAAAAATAAATTAAAATATATATAAAATATATTTTAAGATCATGTTTAATCATCTGATTTGTCTGTACATTGCTGTTTTAGTCTGTGTTCTTCTAATTAGTGTCTACAGTGTGTGCCTATTGAGCTGTTTAGAGTAGGGCTGTCAGTCGATTAAAATCTTTAATCGCGATTAAAATATGTAATCGCATGATTGTCCATAGTTAATCGCGATTAATCGCAAATGAATCGCACATTTTTTATTTGTTCTAAATGTACCTTAGAGGAATATTTTTCAAGTTGTTAATACTGTTATCAACATATGAGTGGACAAATATGCTTTATGCTAATGTTTATTATCATTTCAACAATGACAAATATTCTCATGGATATTAAACACAACAACCTCTGAACATTACAAATATTCGCCTCAATTCAACCTGGAACCTCTCTCATACAATAATACAATACAAATGGTACAAATGTGTGTGTGTGTGTGTGTGTGTGTGTGTGTGTGTGTGTGTGTGTGTGTGTGTGTGTGTGTGTGTGTGTGTGTGTGTGTGTGTGTGTGTGTGTGTGTGTGTGTGTGTGTGTGTGTGTGTGTGTGTGTGTGTGTGTGTGTGTGTGTGTGTGTGTGTGTGATGGATCGTTGGCGCTATGTGCAACTCAAGGCATATGCTCGAACGGGAGCTGCCTGGACGCTGCAATCATGTTGCGCACTATCCATGCTGAGTGTGCTGACTTCTCGTACAATGTCCCACTGTCTGGCTGCCTGCATAAAGTCAAGTGCTCGGCGCAGTTGTGGCGAAATTTCGCTCCTCTGTTTTCATTTAAACAGCTCCTTCTATCCATTAGCGCAGCTAGCTAGCACCAGATGCTAACAACAACAATGCACGTAAGGTCTCTCTCTCGCTCGCTCGTGCCACACATACACACACCCTCCCGGTCCTCCCAATAGCCAGTCGGTGCTTGCCGGTGAGCGTGGAAGTGTGGTCTGCCACAAGCGGGCGGCAGGAGCGGGGCTGTCAGCATCAGCTTGTAGATGGTATTTTAAACTCGATGCGCTCTGAAACTACGGGGCGGCCAAGGAAAAAAAATACACATGCGTTAATCGCGTTAAAATAGTTAGTGGCGTTAATCTTTTTTTGCGTTAACACGTTATTAACGCGTTAACTTGACAGCCCTAGTTTAGAGCCATGTGGGACAAAACCCGATCCTGCCCCTCCCTCTCACTGTCTAAGTGAACGGTGACTGTAAAAACTACACTGCGCATGCTCAGAGTATTTTCCTATTTAATGTGTGTGGCAAAAAATAATGACCATAGGGGCATAGTGCTGCCATCCCCACCATACGTCATCTCACATAATTCAGAGCTGATTGGCTGTAAGTACGTGTGCCGCGAAAAGTGTGGTGTGTGAAGAGCAGGTGAAGAGGAGGAGAGAGACGCGTCCTAAAACCAGGCTTCCCTCCACAAAAAAGCAATGAGATTTCTCCATAGGATTTTAGAAAATATTTCCAAATAAGATCTGTGGGAAACGTAGCTGTTAGATAAATGTATGTTTTGTTCAACTGGATAATATCCTCATGTCTACCCTACTTTTATCATTTTCGAATCATAAATCCATCATTTAGATTTATGATTCGACTTTTGAAACTACAAGAAGATAAGGAGGACTTTTACAAAAAAGTAATAGAGATTTTTGTCCAGAAGGATAGGCAAATGGACTTAATCTTCAAGTCACGGTAAGACCACCATTTTATTGAAAATGGGATCTTACTAAGAGAGAACAATTCAATATTTAAATGATAAAATTACATTTTTTGGGTATCCTTCTGTTGAACTGTCTGTTTAAAATTAATTGAAGCATCAGACTAAAGAGGCTTTTGAAAATAATATTATATTTTGATTTAGGTCAAAATATAATATTTGTAAACCTGAAGAGTCAGTGGAATGCCAGTGCCTCGCCAGCCATGAACCTCACTGCAGAAGCTTATATATAGACATCTACGTTTGTTGTGCCCCACCACTTTTGTACATATAGAAACGCCACTGGTTATGTGCCAAGTGCATTAGCACTCTTTCGCTTAGTGCTAATTAGGGCTGTACCCGAATATTCTTTTTTCAAATTCGTTATTCGGATATTAGTTGTTTTTAAAAAAAACTGATTTAGGTCGTATTCACACCTAATAGTCCACTTCTCTGGTGCGCACCAGACGACAGTTTGTTACATTGTTTCATTTTTCAGAATGTTTGGTTTGCGTTCACACGGGCAAAACTCAAACGGACTATAAACTTTAAACACAAGTCATGTGAACGGAAATTATGTTCAACCATTGGTCAGACATTAAGGGGGTAAAAACGCGAATCCCGGCAATTTCTACCGGAGCTTCCGCCATGGAGCATCGGCACTGCATGTTACATGCTGCTGTTAATCTGGAGAGCATATCACCAGACTCTAGCAGACGGCGCATATGATTATATAATCAGACAACGAGCAATAAAAATCATTATAACACATATAATGAGAGACGTTCTGTAGTCAGGAGGTTTCACCGAGGACAGGTGGCTCTGACTTTTATGTATAGTTGACGGAGCATTTTTACTTTACACGACACTGTTCAACACTTCATTCTGCTTCACTCTTTCACTGAAGATTTTGAACTACAGCCGAGTACAGCAGGGTCGCACGACTTCAACGTCACGCCAATTTAAGATCGATATTCAAAAATACAGATTCAAAATTGTACAAGTTGAAGCGTTTGTTTTAACAGTTTGCAAGAGCGCAGTTACTTGCTTTCAAGCAGAACAGGGGCAAACAAACTTAGCATACTACGTCATCGAGTGCCGCCAAAGTACTGTTCCAATCTCCAGCATACTTGGAATTCTACCGAGCCCGGCGTACTTCGTTAGGAGAAATTTCGAGGCTGCACATGTGTAGACTCCGGTCTTAAAATCCCCACAATGCTTTGCGCACGGACCAATTTCCCCAAATCTGTGGCGGGGCCTCTCATATGAAACACACCTGCACACCAAGCCCCCAGGAAGTGCGCCGGAGTCTGATGAGAATATTCGTGCTGGTCAAACGGCGGTACTACACTTCCTTTTGGTTGCTGGGCCCGGAAACACTTTTTCCCATTGACTTACATTGGGAAAGAGTGGTCTGTAACTCGTTGGATCATTTTTTTTAAACTAAATAAACTACCCAGTATGAACGTTTGTATAGCCCTTATTAAAAACATTTGTTCCTCAAGTTGTAAAAATTTGCTAATACCGTTATTCTGAGAGGTATTTCCCTCGGCATTATGAACGCGCATCTAACCCACGGGACCGCGCCGCCCTGCACGTTCATGTTACGTGTTACGTGTTACTACATGAGTTTCTCTTTATCCATGGATGCACAATAACAACGGACCCATATCGCCTTACTGTCATCCCACGGAGCTGTAATAATGGATATATTGCACATGTTTGCTGTAATTCATCATTTGTAAAATATTATACTACATGGGCTGTATGATGTAAATGTTGTATTAAATAAAGTTAATATTACCGACGTAGGTTAACGTTCCTGTAGCTGTAGCTTCTTATTGCACTTGCAATTGTTTTAGTTACTTGTGGGCTACTTAACATGAATAATCACAGTTACTATCCTTTTACTCCATCACATTTCAAAAAGAAATATGATATTGTTATTTTAACTCCACCACAGTAATCCATCATCAGCTTTACTTTTTAGATAAAGTTTTAACTCACAATTGTTCATAACAGGCTTCAACATATACATTTTTATATATTACCAAGTGGTTTCATGTACAACCCACACAAGTATCATGCTAAATGAAGCTCTGTTGCTTGGATATCACTAGATCCTGATGTCAGCGTAATATAAAAGTACATAACGATTGATGTGTAATTTAGCATCATTTACTAGCTAGCCGCTAGCTGCTAACTGCCGCCTCGTTAATATAAATCCAGTACCATGCTGTCATGAACGCGCGGTGCTGTTACGTGTACGCAAATGCACGTGCTTAATGTGAACGAGCCTTTTGGGCGGCGTGGTTAAAGTTGCGCATGCTCTATGAATGCACATACGGGTACTTCTCAGGCATGCTGGGTAATCTGTGACGTTTCGCTCTCTCAAAAGTTGGGCCATTTTGTCATCATGCGCCATTGAGCAATTCTCATAGGAATGAATGAGGCCCCGCCTCCCACGCTGTATCCAGTTCTTATTATACATCCATGCTGCACACTTGCTAGCCTGTTCCACTCTTTGTTTTCCGAATGCCAGGAAGTATTCTTGCCTCGCTTCTGAAGCAAGATGCTCGGCAGACATGTGCTACCAAGCAAGCGTACTCGCGATTGAGAAATACCCACAGTCTCCCACTGCTCTGCTGTCTGTTAATGTTGTTAAGAGTGGTGGGGGCGGGGAGGGGGCGGGGAGGGAGCGGATCAACAGCTAAAGCAGCTGTCAATTCAACATCGTAAATAACCAACCAAAAACGATCGCCGGTTCATCTTGTTTTTGGCGTGAGAATAGTTTGGGCAGCGTGAGAGTGTGAGATTGAGAGCGTGTGTCACACGCCAGATACGTGAGAGTTGGCAACCCTGCTGCAGCTGCTTTTAGCTACAAAAACCAAGTAAGTGTGTTTCTGAACTTAGCGGAGAAATGCAGAAAAGTGAAATGATTTGAATCAAAATTGTTACAGCTCAAATGCATTGCAATGACTTTGTTGAAAACTTGAAAGTGAAATGTTAAACTGGAAGAGTAGGAAAAATAGTGAAGAAGCTTAATATTCAAAAGATAAGGTTTAAAAAAGGTATAAACAACAACATGTATAGCCTCAATGTCCTGAAATAGCTGAATAATGTAATAGTTTCTGTAGCTGAAAGTAGGCTGAAGGAGTTATCAGATGTAAGTAGTGAATTAATGTGTATTAAGAAGAGAAAATAAAGTAAAAAGGCTTGGGAAAGCAGCAGAATATTTTGACTGCAAACTTTTCTACTAAAACCATACACCAATAATGTATAACATATGTGGAACATGTTGAAGTCAGTATGAAGTCTCCATCAGACTATAACAAATAATAGGCTGAGACAGTCTGTTAAAGTCCAGTGTGTTTGTCAGTGTTTGTTTCTGTGCTGAGCACCCAATCATAACAAATAATCATAACACCTGTGTGAGCCCAGAGATCAAAGGTTTCAATCTGCCCAGCAACACCATGGTTACCAACTGCAGCACTGAGTCCCATCAACCTGTTAAACCCCACGCCTGTTTTTCAGGTCTCAGGCTCAAAAAATGAGATTTCCAGAACAAATTACCATAACTACACTTTTAAAAAGGGGAAAATTAATAATCTTTTTTTCTCAAAGTAATGATAAACCTGTGAGTTGGATGTAGAAAAGTCACAGAATCAATATAGATGTTTTTTATTTTAAAGAAAATTCAGATTGAACATAGTAAAAAACTGTAAATTATAGTGTCCGTCCAAAAAATATTTTTTACTTATAGTGAAAACCACCCTTGAATGATGGGATGGTAGACTACAAGCTTTAGGAATCCAAAGTACAACATATAATAAGTACCCTGTATCAAGATTGATGCAAAACAAGTGAAATGTGATCTTTTTAGAGAGATTTAGCAAAAGAAAAACCACTTCTGGGGTCATTTGGGTGGATTTAACCTATCTCTGGCCCCCCTTGGTCGATTTTGATGAATGACATCTCTTTTTAAGAGCCAATGGAATCGAGGGAAAGTTCCACATACACACACAGGTTACCAAATAAGGAGTGAGAGTGATGCGTAGAAAAACAGGAAGCTGTGCCAACCTCTGGTGGCTACCATTAGCAGCTAATTTTTTTTCTCCGATTTTTGCATAAAAATGGAATTATGGATTATCCATAATTTTTTCAAAGGAGACATGTGACAAGAGACACATTGGATTAACCTTCAGCCACGTTTTTTCTCGTTTTAATGCCATTGAACACGACTTTTGATCAGAATAACAGCTAAAGTGAGCATATCTCCGTGTGTTGTCTGTATTTGCTGCCCCTGTCACGAGTTCTGATCACTCAGTGATGATCCTTATATTTCTATAATCTGTGGACTCTCAGGATGTTATCTAAACTTGTTTGTGCAGATCCAATAAGTATATCGATCGGTATAGCTAGAGTTCTGTAATAACGGCATTACGATTTTTTTTCGCTCAGGGCAGATTCAGAGGCTCATCGTTAGTCTTGTGTTTTTCTTTGCTAGAAATGGTTCATATCATCAGTTAGCTGAGTTTCTTCCCGTTACATGGATGTAAAACATTCATAGTTTATTAAATATTAAGAAGCCCTCAGACGCTGTTTCCTGCAGATGATGCGTTTTTTCCGCCCGGGGGCGGGTCGATGGGGTTCAACAGGTTAAGAATGCATTGAGGATTATATCTGACAATTTTGCCACCTGTTCAAAGACTATGGCTCCTATAAAAAATGACCAGAAAGTGAGCATCAGGGAACCCCAATTAACTGATATATGTTTTTTGTTGGGGTTTTGTGTGTAAAATGTGAAGATAGGAGCAGGTTGTCTAAAGTTTACTTCTCTCTGTTCTGAAGAAAGTTCCGGACAAATTTAACATGGGAGCTAGGTGGACTTTTTGTCACTCAGATCACTATTGGGCCAGAACGGTGGGTCCGTCTGATATGATGAAGGCAATTCAGCAGGCCAGACTAATTATGCTCCCGAAATCTCCCGAGTGTATATTTTGCAGTTTTAAAATATTTTTTCCCGAAGATTTTTAAGGCCCTCTACACTAGGGGTGCCCAACCTTTTTTAAACCAAGAGCTACTATTAAAGTTGCCAGTCTGCCGAGATCTACCAGTCCAAATAGAGGGGGGAGGGGGGGTTACTAGTGAATTGTCAACGGGGGGTGCTAGCGAAAATGATGCCATTTAAAAACATAAACGGCCGTCAGCGAATTGAGCCGGCCCTTAACGACCGGCCGTTCTGTGATACTCCAACGGGAAGGTGTTCCCACGGGATACAAAACTTAAAATATTAAATGAAACAATCTCATCTCTTAAAATTCACAACTTATTATGAATTAAACATTCACAAACCTATAATTATGTATTCACATGTTTAAGTCTGTATATGCACGCAACAAACAGAAGAGCGTAGGGCAGAATTAGGAGGGAATTCCGTCTTGTAGCGTTTGTGCACCGTTTTAAAATGCTCTAAATTACCCTTCTTTGGTAAAGCCACGCTCACATTGCAGATGAGACGGACTTTGAATTGGAATAAACAAAAAAATAATCATCCTCCCACTCGGAGTGAAAATTATATATTTTGGGCTTTTTTGCTTCTGCCATAATTGCGGTCTTTTGTGTGTGCGTCACTCCTGTTGACACGAGGTTCATCTCAATACCCCTCCTCGACTCCTCTCTTCCCCTCCTCCGGGACTTGACCCGGAAATCGATCAAGACACGCCATGTTGAAGGACGTCCCAATACTTGAAATGCACACGGGGGAGTCAAGGAGGGGTGAGGGAGGATACAGGAGAGCAGACTACGCGGAAGTGTTTTCACTACTTGCGTATAAAAGCCCCGCCCCCACCTTCACAGCTGGTCGATTTCAACACAGGAAAACGGAGAACTGGAAGAATGAGTGGAAAAGCATCAAATAAATGTATAAGTGCTCACAGCTCCGTGGGAATTATTATGTGCAATTCATTTCTTAAGGTTATACTAACAATTTAAGTCATGTTTAATGATCTTGAACGTCACTAAAACATAGTTATTAAGAAAGCTATTTCATAAATGGCTAGATCTTGATAAATAACAATTATTTTTATTGTTTTGTGTTAAGATATTCAGGAGTTAAATTATTTAAAATTCACAGTCCTGAATGTGGGTTTGTGGTGAATGTGTGGATCTACAGGACATACATTTTCAGAGTAAAGGCTTTCACATTACTATAATTATATTATAACTATTTTTAGACACATCTCGCGATCGACTGGTTGGGCACCCCTGCTCTACACTCTAATGGCGAGTTTCCACTGCAGCGGGTAGCTCACTTTAAGCGTGCCGAGCCGTGCGGGGCCCGTTTTTGGTTGCGTTTCCACTTGGCCTAGTACCGGCTAGCGGGTCCTAATTCACAGTTTTTCTGGTCCCATAAAATCGTGGTTCTAGGGCCAGGAACAACCAGGCTGAGTCGGGCTGAGTATGCTAAACTAGAGAGAGAATCGCTGGCAAGGGGGCTACAACTACAACAAGATGAACATATTTGACCGTGATTTAATTGTAATACACGTTTCAAAATGTTGCTGAAGTAACAACATACTGATACCGGTTAGTAAAAACCATGAATTAATGCAGACAGACGGCAGGCGAAACACCCTTTTAAAATGGGTGTTTTCTAAATGGAGCTTGGCTAAGCTAACGTTATATATGCTCCGACCGTCCACACTCACAACAACGGCCTATACAGACATAAATAAACCAGCGACTGTATTCGCCATGACACAGGCAGTCTGTGGTTTGTACTTGTTTAACTTTTGTCTAGTTTCTGAACAGATATGAAGAGCTGTGAGCTCTGAGTGCTAAGAGCTAACGGCTGTGTTGTTTTTCTGGGGCGCTCATTGAAGATGACGTCACGGCTCCGCCTACACTGCGTTACTATAGTAACTTCCCCAGTTCCTACACTGTAATGGAAGCGCAGCATTAAAGTGAGCCGGGCCTAATAAGGCCTAACCAAACCGAGCGAGGCCGAGCGAGGCCTGCAGTGGAAACGCGCCATGTCACGCACTCACCCCTGAAGAGTCCCTCCCATAGACACCCATTATAAAATCAAAAACAGCCTGAAAATGTACCAAAAATGGATCCCTACATTTCTGCCACCATATGTGAGTTTTGAAGTATTTGTTATATTTTATCAAAAAAAATCAACTAAAACAAACTAGGACTGTCCCAAACAGTTAAAAGTTGTATCCGCAGGTCCTTCCTCCCTGCAGCAGTCAGGCGGTCAGGCTACGTTAACACATATTTGCAATATGTTCCTAGCTAATATTATTATTACTACTGGCTGCTACTTCTTAATTATTCCATTCCAACAAGAATCTGTATGCTATAATGTACATGTACATTTATATTAAAAAAAAAATGTACTACTGTTCTCTACCTGCCACCACACTTAATTCTATAACGTTACACTTATTTTATTTTATAAATACTGCTGCTACATACGGTACTTATTTGTAAATTGTAATTTTTTATTTTGAATACTATGTGCATGCCTTTTTATCTAGAAGTGTGTTATTTTATTTTTTCATCTATGCTGCTGTAACAAAGAAATTCTGATAACACTGATTCTCAAATTCTTAATCAAACAAAGAAATGTTCTTTAAATGACTTGAAATTTGGAGACAGAGCGTGAAAAGGCTATAGCTTCCATTCTGTTCTGATAACAAACAACTCTTCTGTCTTTGTTTCTTTGTTGTAGTAAGTCAAATATTATATAATAATAATATATTATATTTGTATAATTACAGATACAGCTCTGCAAAAATGAAGAGACCACTGGTTCCATCCCCACTGGAGACACTTCACCCCAAATTGGTCCTTTGGGGATTGCCCATACTTAATGTATGCAAGTCACTTTGGATAAAAGCGTCTAACAAGTGTAATGTTATATGTTTGTGCACAGTACAGATATAAATGCTATTCTTTTTATACTATTTGTAGAATGAGATTCATAATGGTTGCTGCATAGGATTGTTTCAAAGATTTCCAATAACTTCAAAAAGTATTGAAAGAATAACATTTATTTTCCTCTCCTGCTTGCCACACAAAGGGAGGCTATGTGTTGAACATTTGTATTCATTCAAATGTTTTCTTTTACTTGAAAATACTTTTAATCATTTTATTCAAAATGAAGATTGTGTTTGAAGAAGTTTTAATGTAATTGAAGGGTGATAACAGTAGGCTTTAAATCACAAATACAAGAATTGGTCCAGTAATAACTATGAGCCATCATGTTTTGAATGTGATCAGCTTGATTGACTTACTGTAGATACAGCGGTGTGCAGAATCTCTCACCTGGTCCTGTATGGACATGACTGGGTTGTTCTTGGTGGTGTTGATGTGCAACACGTGGAAGCGGTTCTTCCCACACAGGTCGTAGGCGATGTTGGTGAAGGAGGTGCTGGCCGTCTTGGGCACTCTGTTGTAGATGATGACCATATCGTCTTTTTCTGCCAGTGGAGGGGATTCCCTCCCCAAGTCTTCACTGTGTCGCTGCTCCACTTCTGCCAGCTGGTGTCTGGCAATGGTCCTTTCTGTACAGGGAAGTCACAAAAACTGAAATGAAGTACCATACTAGGGCTGGGCGATATTCAGAATATACTCGATGTATCACAGACTGAAAAGATGTGTATATCATGTGTTAATATTGTAAGATGTAAATTATTTCCAGTTTAATGTAACTATTATATAATTCCTTTATTTGATACAGATACACAGGAGTAGGGTCAGTCTGGAGCATCATAAATAGCCCTTAATGTCTTCATTTAATAATCTCATACTGGTGTGATAGTTATGGAAAGGGATTTCAAAATATTGCGATATAGCCTTTAATTATTGCAATATTATTTTTAGGCCATATTGCCAAGTCCTATTCCATACCATTACCATTAAAACTTCTACAATTCAAAACCATGGTAAAACCCTTATTTATTGTATACTGGTTCATGATGTCCAGAAGTTAAACAGGTCGTAATTTCCCTTCTCATATTTATTTTACATTGCTTTGAAAACATCTTCCTCAAACAACTGTGATTATTGTATTTGTGTGCTGCTGTGGCTCATGGGGTAGATGAGTGTCTACCAATAAACTGGTCAGTGGTTCGATCCCTAGCCACGCAGTCAACATATCAAAGTGTCCTTAATCCTAAATTGCTCTTATAGGCATATCTACAGTATGTAAGTGTATATCTCTTTGGATAGTGTCAGCTAAATAAATTGTAATTTAATGTAACTTTCTCACAGGATTTAAATTGAAACCATCATGATAACGTTGTAATTTACAATTGCCCAATAGTAATTATCAATGAACTGAGCTTGAAGGCCCCACAATTGAACTCTATGGAACCCCTGTCCAGCTAATGTTAGCTAACTCTCCCCCTGCTGATTGCAACATGGATTTGTTGCATTCAGCGTATCATCATCAGGAAAGAAATATGGTGGACAACACAATGACATACAATAATGAGTAGGGATGCACCGAATATTCGGCCACCGAAAATTATCGGCCGAAAATGGTTAAAAAGGCCCTTTCGGCTTTCGGCCGAAAGGATATTTCAAAATATCAGAGAAAGAGGCGCGGATTGCGATTTTTAAAATGTGTTCAGCTGACCTTTCTCGAGGGGGTGTAATTGCAAATACTTTCACCACTTCGGGATTACTCCACCACTTGAAATCAAAACACCCGGACAAATATGCGGAGTATGATCAAATCACTAGCGCACAGAAAAAAAAAAGTCCTTCCCAGCACCCCGACTCCTTCTGTGGCGGCCCCTTTTGAAAAGGTAAAAAAGTTTCCCAGTGATGGTCCCAAGGCAAAGGGCATTACTCGGAAGTTAATGGAATGCATCGCCATGGATGATCAACCGTTTTCTGTCGTACAGGACGTTGAATTTCGTAGGCTTCAGGGCTCTCGACTAACTTTTTTCACCATCCTCCCGGAACCGTCCCGAAATACAATCTAAGCCGTCCCGAAATTAATGTGGACCGTCCCAAATTTAAAATATTAGTTTTTCTACATTATCATTAGTTAAAATCATTCAAAGTTACCTTTAACATAATTACAACATACAAATCATTAGATGATAATTCATCAACCTTTTTATTTGAGTAAATCAGATAAACACATAAACAAATAATATATTTTAAAAACACACAAACAAGAAAGTTACTCCAAATGTAATCCTATCAAGTCCCATCCAATTAACAAAAATCCAACACGCTGTTCTGAAGACAGAACCCAGAGTAACCAGTAACCAGGATGACTGTAACACAGTCAGGAGACCTTGACATATTAATTAGTCTTGGAACTGGGGCCTTCTGGTCCTGCAGCCACTACTCCACCACTTGGTGACCGCTTTCTCTGCATTGAATTGCTGTGCAGTAGGGCCATGAACTGAGATGTGCAGGAGGAAGCTAAGCATCTCGTTAGACAAGCAAGACCTCCAGTCTGACTTAATTATCTTCATGCTGGAGAATCCACGCTCGCAGCAAGATGAACTCATGGGGAGCACTTGTGTGATCTCCACTATGACCTTCATTTGCTTAAACTGGTCTTCCCTTCCAATAGCACCCGTAAGTAGCCTCTGCCACAGCACCTGGGGTTCAATGTGCCTGTAGTGACGCTGTACGAGGACTTTCAGGTCAAGTCACTCTCTCTTAGCTGCCTCTCCAGAAGTAAAGTCCCCGCATTCTGCAAGGATGGATTGGAAATGCTCCCTGAATTCCATGAGCTCAGCATTGCCAAATGTCGCCAGTTCAGCTGTGTCTTCTGGCCAGTTAGACAGATCAAAGAGGGTGGAGGTTGCCTTCAGAATCCCTGTCTCCAGATTCCCAAAGCGTGCTGACAGAAACCTGCACAGGTCGTTAATGAGGCGGAGCTTTAGTGAGTTGAAGGTGGAATTGTCCGTTTCCCTCCTGTTGAGCTGGACATTCTGCCAGGTGTTTCCAGGTCCAACCTCATCCAGTACCTTCTGGAGCCTTGGGTCTGGGTCTGTCTAGGTTTGTAATAAAAAGAAAAAACATTTTACTCATTGTAATCCATAAAATGAAAACGTTTTAAAGTATGTTATATTGTGACTATAATAATAAATATTTGAAATGTGTATAATATGGAATATTTACTCTGATGATGTTGATAATGTCTAGACTTCCAGGCGTACATTATTGACATTTAAAATATTTCTTATTATATAATAACAGCACAAAATACTTCCACAGTTTTTCAATAATATAATCACAAATGACAAAATATCTTTACAGTTTTTCATATATAGGGATTATATAAATACCAGTTTTACCAATTCCTATATATTCAATTGTTAATATTCAACAATTAATCAAAAAAAATGTTACTGACCTGCATGGCTACAAGTGACAATGTTGTCGTTTGAAGTCCATCAGAGACCATCTGCAAGGTCAGTCCATCCCTCTGAAACAGCAGGCTGAGCTGCTTCAGCTCCTGAAGAATGTCCAACACCAAGTGAATGAACATCACCATCTTGTACTGTGTCAGGGACCGATGAATGGCACGTGCTCTCCCTTTCATTAAGGCACTTGCCTCCCTGTCATTTGGATCACTAGCATGGTTCTCAAAGTGAACCAGGGTAACTTTGAAGTTTTTCACCAAACCTTCAAGGGCCCTGGACATATGTGGAAGCCATCTTGTCCATCAATGTTACCTGATTTTACCACATTTATGCCCATCACTTTCCCAAGTGCATGGAGCTCACGGGAAGCTTTTGCAGAGTGGGAGTAGTGCTTGTAGACACCATTCAGTGTCTCCTTTAATTCAGCCAGCAGAGGCACTGATTTTATGCTGTCAAGCGCTGACAGCTCCAGTCAACTAGGCTTGGAAACATGGTGAAGGGGGCTTCTTCTTTTGCCACAAAGTAAGCTATATTAAATAGCTTTGTCATCTTTTCTCTGACATTCTCTGACATCTTTTGTAGGACACAAGCCATGGATGTTCCGCTTGGGTTTACTTTCGCAGCCTGAGCGCCTTCGCAGTCAGAATGTGATGTCGTTTTGCTGTGTTCTTGGAGTGATTTATCCGGATTTTGCCACCACCCACACCAACGAAAAGGTTGTTCCCTTTCGCAAGACTGGGAAAAGCACGACAGCTTTTTCAGAACATCATGCCTGTCTCTGCATCAAATTCAGCAAATGGGAAGGTTTTCTTCCACTCCGGCAACCATTTGCGTTTTCTTTTTGCCTCATATTTGTTTGAGCTCGAGGCATTTGAGGCAACCTGCAAATAGAAATGTAAAAGTTGAACAATAGAGTGTGCAGCCTATACTCACATGGATTTACAGAAAATACATGCTGTTTTTTTCTTGCATACATTTAAAAAAAAAAATTGTATAGTGTGTGTGTGTGTGTTGTGTGTGTGTGTGTGTGTGTGTGTGTGTGTGTGTGTGTGTGTGTGTGTGTGTGTGTTGCATGTAGCAGCCGCGAGTGTGTAAACTGCCCCCCCCCCCCCTCGCACACTACCCATCCCTAGTACATGGGGAGAGGTGCAGCATAAGGATGGATGCGATGGAGAGTTCTCATCTCAGCCTTATTACCCATAGGGGATGAAGAGGAGTAAGTAAATAAATAAGTGGTTAAAGTTAGTAACATGATCTGAGCTGTTGCGGAGTTTTGACTCCTCATAGTTAAGGTAACGTTATCGTCATCTCACTCACTGTAAAACGGCTGCTGGCTGGTTAGCTAGTGTTAACAATACATCAGTCTAACGTTAGTTAACTAACTGGTAACGTTAACATTAATACGAGCAAGCTTACCTTATTGACTTGGGTTGAATTCCCCGTTACAGCTGTGGTTGTCCTTAGGTCATAGGATTCTGCAGAGTTGCCGTGAAGCCCTTAGTAGGCGGAGTCGGCCACTAACGGCTCGACTGTGACGTCAGAGTCTAATCCCGCCTGCTCCAAATGAGGGCAAAGAGGCGGAGCCGAGGCGGGACCTGCTGCCTCCGAACTGGAAGTAAACAGAGCTGGCTAAGAAGCTAAGCTAACATGAAATACATGCATACTAAGTTACTGCTAACAGTGTAGTTCCCCTATATAAACGTTACATTTATAATCAAATGAGACAATCTGCAAGAGAATTAGCTATATTTTGTTATTCTTAATGCTTGTCATTCACACGTTGAGAAAAGACGGACTCCACCGCCCGGACCTAATGGAGCCGCAGTGGGCTAGCTCCGGGACGCCGGCTGGAGCTAGCCCCCTGCGGCTCCGTTAGCTCCGGCGGCCACCACTGGGATAATTGGGTCCCCTATTAACATTTGCTCCCGTTTAGCATTATGGGCGTCATAGCCATAGACTATAAAAGTCTTACCCAAGGCTGAATCATAAACTAAAATGTATATGTATGCATAAAGGGTTACGTCCTTAGCTGGCTAATAAGTAACAAGCTAGTGATGGGTCGTTCGCGAACGATTCGTTCTTTTTGAACGAATCTTTGAAGTGAACGAGATGAACTGATTCCTCCCACAAAACGATTTGTTTGTTTGAGTCGCCGCCTTCCGCCAAAAGCTAAAGAGAAGCTGTTCGCGAACGACGAACTTAAAGAACTGGCGGAAACAGTTCAGAACTGTTTCCTACAGTGTACTGTAATCAGAGCCCTCTCACCTGAGCTCCGACACACACACACACAAAGGAGCGGGACATCCTCCTCAACCTGTCCGCAATAAAGAGGACGGATATCTGAACCGTAGCGTCCAGCTAGCTTAGCGATAAATACACACAGCGTTGTATTCTCCTCCCCCTGTCGGCCCTAAAAGCTTCAGATGGCGGATACCTGAGCTCCATAGCGTCCCGCTAATGTGAAACACACACACAGCGTTAGCGGGACATTCTCCTCTCCCTGTCGGCCCTAAAAGCTTCAGAGGGTGGATAGCTGGGCTCAGTAGCGTCCCACTAGCTTAGCCGCTAGCTAAAGGTAAACATAGATGGGTACATACTATAGAATATGAATAAATCGTCACCGATGTAGAGGATATATTGTTTTATTCACTTTGAACTCGGCCAAATGGAGTTTAATGCTTTGGGATTTTAATTAGGCCACATAGTACGTGCATGGGTTTGAAAGTATAACGTGCTAGCCTGCTGTAATACATCGTATAGTCAGGCACAAATGTATGAGAGATTTAACAATGGCCAATTATATTTCTTAAATAATATGTAGCCTATTCCCAGAGCATAATTCATGGGGCAACAAGGTGAGGTGTAAAATGTGTTTTAATATCATAAATGTTACGCCAGCAAACTTCTTGTACGGACTTCGGCAGTAGTGAAGACTCACTGAACGAATTAAGTACAAAGACAAATCGTTCGCGAACGTGCAAATCACCAGAAGTCGTTCGCGAACCGGTGAACGAATCAGTGAACGAATCTTTCAAGTGAACTGAATCAAAAGATTTGTGTCCCCGAAGGGAATCGGAATTCCCATCACTATAACAAGCTAAGCTACCAAGCACACAAACACCTGTGAACGGGGTTAACATGTATAATATTATCATTTTAGACTTCTTGGAAGTTCTGTTAGTACATTCAAGCGCACAGCACGACATTTTAATTGTCTGGTATTTGTAACAATATTCCCTAAAAGGCACAATCACCACGAACACGGCTAAAGCTAAAGGGTCAAGTGCAGTACTATGACTAACTAACGTTGTAGCCTCTATGGTTGTAGCCTAGCAGAGTGGACAAGTTGCTGTTAGCTGACAGTGAGGCATAATATAAATAAAAGGGTCGTGTTAGAAAACAATTCACTCACAGATTCATAATCATGAAGGTGGAATCTAACTATATCGATAATAATATTTATTGCATCCATGGGTAGAAACATGTTTTTTTCTGCTGTAAAGTTGGGCATTTTAACATGGGGGTCTATGGAAATTGCTCCTTTCTGCAGCCAGTCTCTAGCGGCCCATGTATGAACTGCAGTGTGTGGCACTTCCGTCTTGGCTTCCCGGCTGTTCCCCAGAGTTTGCCACTTGAGCTAGACCCGCAAATTCGCGGGACAGGAATTCGCGTGTCTAGCTACGTTCTGAGTGTGTTTGAGCTCGAGGCATCACAGCCAGCTGTGCGAGTGGCTGACAGCCAGCGGCACATCTGTAGCTACGTACTGTGTGTGTGTGTGTGTGTATTTTGCGGGTTGCTAAATGCTTTGTGCGTGTGTGTTTATGTTGACAAGGAGGTTTAATAACAGTGTTCTACACAAAACGTGCAGTCAGTTTCATTTCCATCGCCGTTCGTAGTAGAGTTAGCAGGGTATTTTAATTTGAACTCTCGTCCCAAATTCGTCCCACATTTTTTTTTTATCCTCCCCGACACTATTTTTTTCGGCCCCGGGACGACGGGACGTCCTTAAGCTCGAGCCCTGGTAGGCTTATTGAGCACATTGAGCCACGTTATTCCTTGCCTAGCAGATGGCACTTAGCAGACGTGTGCTTACCTGAACTGTACAATGTCGTTGCTAATCATATCCATGAGCTCTTGGCTACAGATATTACAGCCATCAGCTTCACGACAGACATATGGAGCTCAGACGTAAGCATCACCAGTATGCTCAGTCTAACTGCACAATGGATCGACAAGGATTTTAAACTGCAAAAGATTCTGCTGCATTCACAAGAGTTTGGGGGGTCTCATACAGCACAATCCATCTCCTTGGCATTCGCCAATATGTTCGACACATGGCATATCGACCGACCTAAAGTGCACGCAATAGTCAGTGATAACGCAAGAAATATGACTAAAGCTATGGAAGAAGGCAATCTGAGTGGAATATGCTGCATGGCCCACACTCTGCAATTAGCTGTGAACGAGGAAGTGTTGGCTCAACACAGCGTAAAAGATCTGTTGGCCGTAAGCAGAAAGATTGTTGGTCACTTCAAACATTCTCAACTGGCCTATTCTCGCTTAGAGCCAATACAAGATGAGCTTGGAGTAACAACGAAACGGTTCCAACAAGATGTGAGTACACGGTGGAACAGTACTTATTATATGCTGGAAAGCCTCTTTGCTCAAAAGCGAACCTTGGCTACATACAGCACAGATCATGATCTCCCTGCATCATTCACTCCAAACCAGTGGATCTTAATGGAGAACATTCTCTCCATTCTTGCCCCATTTGAACAGCTAACTATAGAAAGATTAGCTCATCTGACGCATCAGACGTCATCCCTTTACATGCGGCTCTAAAGCGTCTTCTAAGGAAAGAGGTTGAAACGGACCGTGGAGTAAAAACTATGAAAAGTACACTCTTGGAGTCTGTCAACACACGTTTTGCTGATATCTACTCTGATCTCCTGTACTGTCGCGACTGTAATTGACCCGCGATAGAAAGATCATTATTTTGATGCGGGGAAAAAGCAAAGCGCACGAGACATGATCCAGGCTGTGTTGGATAAGGAGAACCCACGAGAGGAGGCTGCTGCGCACAGCACAGGAGACGTGACGCAGACCACAGAAAAAAGGGCTTGTCTGTCTACAGCAGAGGAGGAGGAGGAGGAGGAGGAGGAGGAGGAGGAGGAGGAGGAGGAGGAGGAGGAGGAGGAGGAGGAGGAGGAGGAGGAGGAGGAGGAGGAGGAGGAGGAGGAGGAGGAGGAGGAGGAGGAGGAGGAGGAGAGGGGGCAACCACCCTCCTTGTCTGATATGTTCAACGAGATCATGGAAGAGAATACTACCCCAAATAGGTAGGCTACTCTGTTCTGACTTGGTAGTGCTGCGTACCTGGACTCACATTCAGGTTCAGGTCCGGACTCAAGTCCAGAGGTTCAGGTCCGGACTTATAAGTCCGGACCTGAACCCATGGCTTGTGTCAAGTTGTGTGAGTAACTAAAGTGAACTTATTGTGAGCTAATTATCAATTGAAAATTAACTCATAATCAACTCAAATTCAAACTCGTGAGGTTTATTGTGGTCCCTTCCAACTTGTGTCTACATTTCTCTACAAAGTACAAATGTAAAAAAAACACTTTTTGCCACTTAGTCTACAAATGACTTATGACAGCAACTACAGTGAACTACTACAAAGTTCAAACATTTATTTCATTTACCAAACTAAAGTAACCAAAACAGTCCCTGCGCTGACTGAGCCTAAATCCCTAAAACGTTGCTGAAAGGTAGAGTGTAGAGTAGACTATACGCATTACACTGTTACACACCTACTATACAGTATAGGCTACACTGTAGTGACTGACTGTACAGTCAAAGTGTACTGTACTGTCTGTACACCATGTCTTTTCTACAACTCTACATGTATACATTATACAGTACATAATACATACATAGTGATGTACATACATAGGCCTACTGTTAGAAATTAAAATCAATGTTGATATGGCGTAATTTTGAATTAAATACACTATTGTGGTGACCACCTATTTAACCACTGGGACATAATTCAAACTTGGAACTACAGTTGCGGTTATTGTTCCCACACGGACATGTTATCGGTTACCTATAAATAGTGTGTGCCCTCTTGGCTCTCTCTTGTCGACCCGGGCTGCGACCCGACAACATGTCCTTTACAGCTTGTGAATACATTACTATTCTTGCACCTTCCTTGCACCGCCTCTGACTCCATATCTCTTGGCACTACACTATTTAATTTAAATCAGTTTTATTCTGAAAAACCCGGAAATTCACACTATTAACTTAATACTTTTATTCTGAAAACGCTTCACTTCCGGTTAGCATTAGCATGTGACGAAATGCTACGTTTTCAAACCGTGAATCGAAGGTGAAATGACATGTGATGTTGTACACTGAGCACACTGGGATTAGCACTCATTTATTGACGCTGAATAATGTTTATCAGGGAATGTTTAAATAACCACAGACACCAGAATAAACGTAAGTGCTAGTTTTTTTGCGAGTCCAAGTACCGGTTCCCGACGTTCCGGTTTTAACCGGATTTGAACCGAAACGTTTTACAAGTCCAGTACCGGTTCGGCGTACCGGTACGCAGCACTATTACTTACTGTACTATGTGCTACTGAATGTGATATGTATTAGTACTGTATGTGCTGCCATGTAATATGCTCTTAATCTTGTAATTTTTTTTGACATGTCAGATGATTTTATTTGTCTGCATGCGTAAATAAATTTGACTAAATGTTCATTATGCACTGTCCCTATTTTAAATAAAATCTTATTCTCTCAAACCTCTCAAATGCCAGGCTGGTGACAAGCTCAACCGCTCAACAGTTAGATGATTATCTCTCAGAAGTACCCATCCCCAGAAGCGAGAACCCTATTGGATACTGGAGAAACAAACAAGACCGCTTTCCTGACCTGGCCAAGGTGGCACGCAAGTATTTGAGTGCTCCATGCACAAGCACTGACAGCGAGAGACTGTTCAGCGCTGCCTCTCATGTGCTTGATGAGAAGAGGAACATACTTATGGCTGATAAAGCAGAGAAGCTACTCCATCCATCCATCCATCTTCTCCCGCTTATCCGTGGTCGGGTCGCGGGGGTAGCAGTTCCAGCAGAGAGCCCCAAACTTTCTTTTCCCTGGCGACATCAACCAGCTCTGATTGGGGGATCCCAAGGCGCTCCCAGGCCAGCGAAGAGATATAATCCCTCCACCTGGTCCTAGGTCTACCCCTTGGTCTCTTCCCAGCTGGACGTGCCTGGAACACCTCCCTAGGGAGGCGCCCAGGTGGCATCCTAACTAGGTGCCCGAACCACCTCAACTGGCTCCTTTCGACGCGAAGGAGGAGCGGCTCAACTCCGAGTCCCTCCCTGATGACCGAACTTCTCACCTTATCCCTAAGGGAGACACCAGCCACCCTGCGGAGAAAACCCATCTCGGCCGCTTGTATCCGCGATCTCGTTCTTTCGGTCATGACAGAGAAGCTACTGTTCATTAAAAAGAACCTCCCACTTTTCCTTAATGAGTAGACAAGGCTGGCTTATCATAAGCTTATCTAGTTCTACATGTCTACTATATACCTACTTTCCTGAACAATTTTCATTGTGAGTTATAATTCACCATCTCAGGTTATCATTAGGGGGAAATGACAGCAGCACAGTGTTCAATATATTGTACTTTCTGTATCTAAATGATACAATGTTGTTTACATTGCTCATGAGGACAGACCACCTTATTTGCAGATTCTTGAAATTGTAATTTAATTTGTAATTGATTGTGGATCTTGTATCCAGTTTTCACTTTATGTATCTTTATACAATGTTTACTGCTTTGCTTATGAGGACAGACAGCCTTATTTACAGATTCTTGAAATTCAATTGTAATTTCATTTGTAAATAGTTACATTCATGTGGATTTATCCAGTTTGCACATTTGTATGCATGCACTTATAGGTGCATTTGTTGTTGTTGAAGGCCTGGCTGTTACAGTCTTTATTTACACTATTTAGTTGTAGGCCTGTTGGCCTAGATGTTTATGCCGTTTTAAAGCACCTTGGCTTTGTTCTGAATGCACTTTGTTGTAGTTATAAAATAAAATGCACTTGACTTGGAATTAATGTACTGTATGCATTCAAAAGTGCTGAATACATGTGTTATGGACCCATAATAGTGATTATTATTTAAGTTAAGTTTTGCCATAATCATGTCTTTTTCCATAATCAGGTAGCTGAACAACATTGGTAAAAAATGTATACATTATATATATATATTAATCATTTTCGGCCTTTCGGCATTCGGTTTTCGGGCCAACTGTTTCCTATTTTCGGTATCGGTTTCGGCCAAGAATTTCCCATTCGGTGCACCCTTAATAATGAGTATACTGTATCCTAAACAAGCCGTCAAACTATGATATTTAAAATGATTGATTATAACCTTTAAAAAAGGACCAATATATAACATGTTCATTTGTGGCAAGTGTTTCTAACCTGAATCAATATGATGGGATTTAAATTAGCCAAAAGTCAGTTGATGCTTATTGTTATATTCATTTAGCGGCACACACAGCAGATGACAGGCTACAAACACAACAATTAAATTAAAAGGTACATCTGTTGTGTGAATGAACAAGTAGTTGTAGAATTTAGTCATAATTAAGAAATGCATCAAAGTACTTCAAATACAATAACATAGAAACAAGTAATTCATCTTTCAATGATAATATTGTGAGGAGGCATAATTAAAAGAGCCTCCCCGTCTCCACTGCAATGTTAATTGAACACAATTACTGAAAGGGCCTTGTGAGTGTCTGTTGGATCAGCTGTGTAGCATTTTGTACTGACGGCACTTCACTGTCTGACACTGAGAGGACAGAGGAGCCTTGTGACAGTCTGTTTGTTGTGATGCATTTGGCACTTCTTGAGTGCATTATAGAGAGGCGAAGTCACTCCCTTTCCGGGGGATCTCCATGGGACCTTATTTCGGACAAAGTATGTATTGAAGTCAGTAGGCGCGTTCACACCGGAGTACTTTTCCCCGTACTTTTCCCGTTTAGTTCCGTTAGTACCCCTTATGTCGCGTTCACACCAAAAAGAGTACTAAGTGGGTAATGTCTGTGGGTAATGTCCACAGTAATGACTCTTACATGTCTAATATGTGTAATGTGTACTTGTAAAGCGCTTTGAGCACCTGTAAAAGCGCTCTAATAAAAAAAATGTAATGCATTATTATTATTATTATTAAGTGCCGGGAACTTTTACCCCCATTTTTAGTGCCTGCTAGGGAGGTGGTACCAAAAAAGTACCAATTTATATTGGCTAAGCGAATTTCAAACCACGCCCCGTAAAACTCTGAAAAGTGTTTTGAAGCCGCCATTGTATTTACTGGTATTAGCATTATTAACATTAGCCCCGCGCACCAACAGAGAGAGAATAACTTATGGCAACACAAAAAAAAACATGGGAGGGGTGGAGTGATGAGGAGGTGTCTGCGTTCTGGCGATTTACTCGGAAGGTGGGAGTCCCAGCAGCTTCTACTGAAGCCAGTCCCCAACTCCGGGGACTTCGGGTGGCAGTATACACAGTGAAGTTGTTTGCGGCCTGCCAGTAAACCCAAAGCAGAAGAAGACGAAGTGAGGTCAGCAGCTCATTTGTGTAATATTCCCTCAGAAAAGTACTCCGGTGTGAACGTGATTGGTACTTAGTGCCCTGAGGTACTAAGTGCCGGCACTAAGTACGGCAAAGTACTTGGTGTGAAAGCGGCTAATGGCGAGAGAAACGTTATCTTTCGATCCCGTTTGAATTGTGCCATGAATTACTAGGGATGTAACGATACCAAAAACTCACGGTACGATAACATCGCGATAACAAGTCCACGGTACGGTATTTATCGCGATATTGAATAACAAAGGAAAAGAATAAATAATTCTCTCGCTTGGTACTGATGTTGCTGGGACAGCAGTTGTCGCATTAACCGAATATTTTATTTAACGATGACGAAAAAACCTGAAAGCAGTCTGTCATTTTGACAGATTAGAACAAACTCGGAACAGCGCCAACGTTTCCCCGCAGCAATACTGGTGTTATGCCGTGTTATGCATGCCCTCCAAAAGGAAATGATATCGTTTCCAAACCATACTTTGCCGTACAGATCAATACATGTCTGGGAGGTTTTGCTTTACGCTGTGCGCGCTCCCCCGAGGTGCATGCACACACGGCATAACACCGCCCCCCCCGTTGACAGTTCACGAGCGTGCTCTCTCGTGAACTGTTCAGACCCGACGGGTAATAAGGGATTATGACGGACATTTTACGATCCCGTCTGTCAAAATGACGGACAGCGAAAAAGTCTAACGCCACCTCAGTGGAACGGAGAGATATGCTTTGGCCATGGGTGACAGCAGTGGGTCAAACTGTGCATTGTCTCTCCACCACTTCAAAAACAATACAGTTTTTGCCAAGAAGGTGAGGCTTATTGACAGGGCGAGATATACATATACTGTTGGTACTTGTCAATGTCTCTAGGTGTGTAAATGTAGCCCTGTAAATACGATGTCCTTTTGTGTTCTGTTGTTTTATGTTCATGTTGTAACCTACTTGCTGCCATGTTGGACAGGTCTCTCTTGAAAAAGAGATCGATGATCTCAATGGTACCACCTGGTTAAATAAAGGTTTAAAACAAAAAAAAGTGTTTTCAAAAAAAAAAAAAACATTTTTTTTTTTAAATCGCGGTACATTTTGTCAGTCTCATGACGGTATTGGGACGTTTATTTACCGCGATACCGCGATATTCGCTATATCGTTACATCCCTATGAATTACACATATGATGTTTGTCAATTTAAAAGATAATTTTGCAAGTAAAAAAAAAAAGAATGTGTCGTAAAACTGTGAAGTAACACTTTTTTTTGTGTGATACCGCTCAAAGAACTACATCTCCCGTCTCGCACCAAGACGGCCATCACGTTGGCACATTTCACTTCTTTCTTTCAGAATGAGGCGAAAAGTATTAAAAGAGGTGAAAATCACTACAAGTCTGGGCATGTTGAGAGCTGTACAAACACACAAGGGGAGTTAGTCGGTTCCGTAAGAGCCAGCATACAGGACCGGGATTCTGGGATTTGTAGTCTTTCTTAGTCGTATATTTCAAAGGTTTTACGACAAACTGTGACTTTTTTGACATGGA
Source organism: Gymnodraco acuticeps (assembly GCF_902827175.1). Taxonomy (NCBI): domain Eukaryota; kingdom Metazoa; phylum Chordata; class Actinopteri; order Perciformes; family Bathydraconidae; genus Gymnodraco; species Gymnodraco acuticeps. The sequence continues at coordinate 2,947,793 of NW_022990981.1, forward strand.
AATTATTTTTTAAGATTGACAAACATTTTTTGCCGTCCTCCAGACTTGGTTCCTTTTTGCCTGTAGGCATGTAAGTTACGGCTGTGCTGACAATAAATGCCCGTCGTTAACGATATTCTGTGTTTGGCGTGGTTTGTTTTTATGTTACGGGTCTTCCCACGAGCCACTACCGCTTGGTAGGGGGGCGGGTCATAACATATGGGGGTGTACTGAGAGTGTTTATTTCTAGAACGGCCATTGACAGCATATATTTTTGCTTTGTGTGTGCAGTGTAGGGTGGCTAGAATGATAGCCTAGCTGGTTTCAGTTTTGTTTTTTTCTTTGGAGTGACTTTAGGTTGGATTTTGCGTTATGGAGTTTGATCTAGAGGGGTTTGCTAGTGGTCCGACTCGGGAGAAGTTGAACGCCTGTAGTAAAGCCCAACTATGGGTAATCGCAGGCAGATTTGACATTTGCGATTAGTAAACAACACAAGAAGCAGGTCATTAAGGAACAGCTGTTGGCTGCACTGATAGAGCGGGAAGTGTTATCAGAGGAAGCGGGCGCTGCTTGTTTATCTAAAGACGAGGAAACAGAGGTCGCTCCGACAATGAGTGAGCTTCAGCTTCAGCTGGAGCTACGAAAGTTGATGATTAGAGAGAAGGAGATTGACAACAAACTGAGAGAGAAGGAGTTCGACTGTAATCTCGAAATCAGGAAACTAGAGGAGGAGTCTAATCGGATGCTTCGTTTGAAGCAGCTGGAGTTATCGACATTAACGCACCAAACTCAGCAGTTGGGCTCCACACATCCTCATGAGTTTGATGTGGGTAAATATACCTGATTTATTCCAGTATTCAGTGAGAGGGACGTGGATAATTTTTTTATTCTTTTTGAACGGGTTGCAACAACCTTGAGGTGGCCTAGGAATGTGTGGATTGTGATGCTGCAGTGCGTTCTCACAGGAAAAGCTCAGGAGGTATATGTTGCATTGTCTGACGAGATCAGCCGGGATTATGGGCAGGTAAAAGCAGCAATTCTGCGCACCTATGAGCTGGTGCCAGAGGTGTATCGTCAGAGGTTTCGCAGTTTTAGAAAAAGGGATTCTCAAGCTTATGTGGAGTTCGCCCGTGAGAAAGAGGGACTGTTTGATTGGTGGTGCTCGTCGACGTTGATGCTCATGGAGGAATTTAAAAACTGTTTGCCTGACAGAGTAGCCACATATATAAATGAGCAAAAACCTATGAAACTGTCTGATGCTGCGGTTTTGGCTGACGAGTATGTCCTCACCCACAAGTCTGTCTTCGGTGAGAGGGATAGAGCGCAGGCCCGGTTTGGTGACAACAAGGTCAGGGAAAGCTCCGCTAACATGCCGTTACAGGGCAGCATGCCGAGAGCTGTGGAGGAAAAGGCGAGGGAGGTGAATTGGGGAACCAGAGATAGCCCAGTGTGTTATTTCTGCAAGAAAATAGGTCATATTGTTGCGAATTGTTATGCTTTGCGGGATGAGAAGAAGCCTGTAAAGACGATCGCTTTGGTGAGTACTTCAAAGCCAGGGTCTTTCAAATCTGAACTGGAAGTATTTGCTCCGTTTTTCATGGAGGGGATGGTGTCTTTACCAGGGAAGAACAACAGGGTTCCAGTGACCATTTTGAGGCATACAGCAGCTTCACAATCCTTTATGATGAGGGGTGTGTTGCCCCTCTCTGAGGAGTCTGCTGTGGGTTCGGGTGTTCTCGTGAGGGGTTTGGTATGCAGTGTGTGGGTTCGCCATTGCATAATATTCATCTTGAGTCAGATCTGGTCACAGGTCCGGTAACTGTCGGGGTTCGGCCATGTCTTCCCATTGAAGGGGTAGATTTGGTCTTGGGGAATGATTTAGCCGGTGGCAGAGTGCTCGTTAAGCCGGGAGTGAATGCGGTGGCAGTCACCCGCGACAGTTTTACGGCTACAGGATTGGACAGACCGGTCAGGGATCCTCCATCATGGCGTGAGGGTGGGAAATCAGGTACGATAAGCCCTGGGGCTGTTCATAACCCTGTCGCTGCCTGTGTGGAGGTGCTGTCCAGTGCTAAAAGTGACACCCCTTCACCTTGGAGGCCCCGATCGCTGCGGAGACTCTGGTCAATATGGAGTCTCATTTGGCACACTTGCCTGATGCGCAGCGTGCAGATGTATTGGAGCTGATCGTGAGGTGGAGCGCCCTGTGTCGTACCGCTCCGGGAAATTCAATCCCCACCAGCGGGTGTGTTCCATCGTTGGTTCCACAGTCGAAAAGGAAGCACTGGCTATGGTTCTGGCTCTAAACCACATGGAGGTGTTACTGTTCTTAAAATGTCGCAGTGGTTGCAAGTTTTTTTTTTGTGTTTTGACTGATATGTACCCTGTTCGGTGTGTGGACTGAGTGGTTGAGCACTTCTGTCGACTTAAAGTCGATTGTTGTGATTGTTTTTTTTAAATACAAAATAACTCATGGTGGGGGTGTTACGTGCTTGTGTTGCTTTTCTCTGTCTCTCTGCTGCACAGGTACACCTGGTCCGCCCCTGGCTCCGCCTCCCCCAAGTGTCCTAATGACATTCAGCTGGGGACGTTAAAAGGAGAAGCTGGAGGAGAAGAAGGCTCTCTTTTCCTGCTCTGATGCCGAGGGATTATATCCGTGGATTTCCTCTCACCCCACGTGTGGATCCATTATTCTTTTGCTGTCTTATATTGTGTGAACTCTGGAGGATGTTAGTGTATGATTTTTCACAGCTTTGTTTTTTTCCCAGTATGGTTGTGTTAGATCTCTGGGTAGAGGAGGGAAGTCTGGGTCCTACGGCCCATGGTGTGGCTGGCCCAGGCCCCCTTCTTCCTTTTTGTTTGTTTTTTTGCCGTCCTCCAGACTTGGTTCCTTTTTGCCGGTAGGCATGTAAATTACGGCTGTGCTGACAATAAATGCCCGTCGTTAACGATATTCTGTGTTTGGCGTGGTTTGTTTTTATGTTACGGGTCTTCCCACGAGCCACTACCGCTTGGTTGGGGGACGGGTCGTAACAAACATCATGTGTAATTCCTGGCACAATTCAAACGGGATCGAAAGATAATCTTTCTCTCCCCATTGACTTCAAAACATAATCTTTCCGAAATAAGGTCCCATGGGTCGGAAGTAGATGGGCGCGACTTCGCCTCTCTATACAGTAGTAATATAGTTACCAGCATTGTGAACCCTGAAATGTTGAGTATAACAAAGCTTTATGTTAGAAATGTATAGTACGGGTCCCCAGCACATAGAAACTGCCCGATGCCAACTTGCATATGTTGGGCAATAGGCACAATTAGCATAAATTGTGTTTATTAGCATTAAATTGCAATATAGCCAATATGGACAATAGTTTAAAAATGGCTTGGCCAATTTTGGGGGTTATTGATGATCCATCCATCCATCTTCTCCCGCTTATCCGTGGTCGGGTCGCGGGGGTAGCAGTTCCAGCAGAGAGCCCCAAACTTTCTTTTCTCTGGCGACATCAACCAGCTCTGACTGGGGGATCCCAAGGCGCTCCCAGGCCAGCGAAGAGATATAATCCCTCCACCTGGTCCTAGGTCTACCCCTTGGTCTCTTCCCAGCTGGACGTGCCTGGAACACCTCCCTAGGGAGGCGCCCAGGTGATGATGTTGAATCAATTTATCACATTTACTGTCGTAGAAATACGTTTTAAAGTAAGTAGCTATATAAAGAGTATTGTAGTGATCATTGATTGACATAATTCACTCATGGAACTACGGGTTGGGGGTATTGTTCAGCACGGACACATCAGTGTTTCCCATATATTGATTTATTTGTGGCGGGCCGCCACAATTAAATATCGTCCGCCACAAATAGATCTCGTAAAAAATATTTTTTTTCCAAAAAAATAAAAATAATTTTTGAATAAAATATATATTTCATTGAAGAGCACAGTTACCCACTCAGCCCCTCTTTGCTCGCTCTTTGTTCTCAACGGCCCCTGAGCCCCGCCCCCTCCTCTCTGCAAGACATTTCTGAAGTTGGAAACCAGATGCTGCGTGCCGGAGAATCACTTCACGAATGGTTGGTAGGCTATATGCATACATTTGTCCAAAATGGATGTATTCAAGATAAGTTAAGTTTCTAAGTTTCTGATAAGTTAGTCTCTCTGTTCGTATCACGCTGTAAATCGCGGAGACCCAGCTCTTCAAATAAGTTATTAGCTAGCAAGCATGAAAGGAGCCTAGCTAGCTAGTTGCTAGCTGGGTTGTCGAGGTTAGCACGCATTATAACATTATAGCAGTGCTGGAATTGGGCCGGTACTCACCGGTACGCAGTACCGGCACTTCTGGTTCTGACCCATGGAGTACCGGCACTTCTTGCTCAGTACCGGCATGCTGGCGGTACTCCGGTACTCATGCACCGTGCCAGTACTCAACACTCTCCCGCCGTTCTTATTATACATCCATATATATATATATACAGCCGCCCGGTACTCAGTAGATGCGTCATGAGGTGCCGAACGGACATTCTCATCGCTCTAACCGCTGGAGTTTCACAGCGGCTGTCAGCTGTTTACTCCTGTCATTCAAACAGAACGTGCTGGAGAGGGGGCGGGGCTTATCTTCTCCATGTAAATACTGTGGTGGAAACGACTGTCAAAATTAACCTATTTGACCGTGATTTAATAGTAATACACGTTTCAAAATAATAATAATAATAATAATGCCGAAGTAACAACATACTGAAAACTGTTAGTAAAACCATGTTTTAATGCTTTACAATTTACATACCTAGATGCACGTGTGTTGTGTTTATGCAGTGCAACTCCCACCCAGTGGGTGGCTATGTAGAGTGATAGAACAGAGCAGGCACGCCCCCCGAGAGAAGGAAGCAAGTCACGTCACAAATTAGCATTTCTAAAATGTTAGCGTGGATTAATAAAAGTGCAAAAAGACAGCGGTTGTCGCCGGAAGAAACTTCAAATACAGAGAATGCTGTGCCTGTGTTGTAAATTGTGTCTGATGGGGAGCTTTCTTTGGTTGATCCTCCTGCTCCAAGTTCTAGTGCATTAGCATTAGCACTAGCTCCGCCGCCTCCTCCAGAGCCTCTAAAGTTAGCTGCTGCTGGCGCAACTGCCACCACCAACACCGGGCAAAGCGATGCACCTGACTGCTGGACAACGGACCAGGTGCAATATTTTTGCAAGACCAATGCATGGCTCCTTCTTAAAGATAAGAAGCTAGGATGTCGGATATGCAGAGATGTCAAATCTTTGGGAATACACACTGGACAAGGACTGAAACTGTCAACTGAATGGGGTGAGTGTGCAGTGTCTCATTTCGGTGTTGACAAGGGCAAACAACAAGTTAGCCTGAGAAAAAAAATCAAAGAACATAAAGAATCACAAGCCCATGTAAAAGCTGCTGACATCCTTACATCTGCTTCACGTGAAACTATTCAACATCAAGTGCAGTCTATGCATAAATCTGAATTAGACACCACTATCAGAGTTTTTCGAACGGCATATAAAATTGGCAAACATAGCCGGCCATTCACAGACATGCCAATTGATTTGAATGTACAGAAACTGAATGGGCTGAACGTGGGCAGGGTTTTGCACTCCAATAAAACCTGTGGCGAAATCATCGACCACATAGCTCATGAGCTGAAGAAAAAAATGGCAAAAGACATTACAGAAAACCAAAGAAAACTGTGTTTTGGTCGATGAATCTACCACTATTAGTGGTAAAACGGTGCTTGTTGTGTGTCTACGCTCAGCATTAGCTGATGCTGAGCCCGAAACGTTTTTTTTGGGAGCTGATCGAGTTGGATGGAACAACGGCTAATGACATCACAAAGGCGTTAATGGAGTGTCTTGGAAGAGATTTTAACGAGGACTTTTTAGGTCAGTGTTTCGTTTCTTTTGCATGTGATGGGGCTTCAGTCATGCTAGGGAAGAGAACAGGCGTTGCTACCCAGTTGTGTAGTAAATTCCCAAGCCTGTTTGTGTGGCACTGCTCCAATCATCGTCTAGAGCTGGCAGTTGGGGATGTGGTCAAGGAGGTCTCAGGGCTCAATCATTTCCAGATCTTTTTTGACAAACTCTATTCCTTGTTCCATGCCTCCCCCAAAAATCAGAGGCAGTTAGCGCAGTGTGCGCAAGCAGTCGGACAGCGTCTCCTGGTGATAGGGCGTGTTTTGTCCATCCGCTGGGTGGCTTCAAGTGAAAGGAGCGTCAGAGCAGTCTGGGAAAACTACCGAGTGCTTCATGATCACTTCACAAATGCTGCAAACGACACGAGCAGGGATTCCAGAGACAGAGCAAAGTACAAGGGCCTGGATGATGTGCTCACATCTGCAACGTTTGTCAGCAATCTGGGACTGATGTACGATGCGCTCACAGAGCTCAGCGACCTCTCTCGGCAACTCCAAAAAAGAGAGATGGCACTGCCTACAGCAGATAGGCTCTTAACTCGAGAAATACGAGTTTTTGAATCCATGGTCACCATGCCTGGCCCACACATGACTACAGTTCATACAGCTCTAGCTGAGAAGTCCTTCAAGGGTGTTGCCCTGCGTGAGAATGGCAGGCTTGTACAGATTCATGCAGGTCAGTTTTTTCCGCAGTATGGTAGAGAATCTGAGACACAGAATGACTTCCACAACCTCCTCTCATGTCAGCACAAGAGAAATCCCATTACATGGCCGGGAGGCCCGGGACAATCAGCTAATCCAGGACATGAAAGTTATCCATCCTGGAAGTTGGCCTGAAGAGGAGTTAGACGTACAGTATGGGGACGTAGAGGTGCTACGTTTGTGCGAAGTGCTGAAAGTGGACAGAAGAGAGACTGTTCAGGGCTTTCGCGAATACAAGGAAACCAGGGCATCCCGTACACCTGCTGCCATGGAGCCTCTACTGAAAGCAGTCCGAACCATCGCTGTCTCCACTAGTGAGTGTGAGCGGGCATTCAGCTGCATGAACGATATCCTTACTGCAAAAAGGAATGCTCTCTCTGTCAGCCGACTGTCCAGCCTGGTTTTCATTAAATGTAATGGACCATCACTAGGACAGTTCAATCCGGAACAGTATGTGAGGTCCTGGCTGGCAAAGGGAAGGAGAAGTGCTGATGAAAGAGCCTGTCCAGCTCCAGCCCCTGATACTGATGTCCCCAAGGCCTTCTGGAGCCTTTTCTAACAATGTGAAGTATATTGCAAAGCAGCTCACCCAGTGAGAAGACTTTTGGCATAATGTGCCGATTTGTACAGATCCTGGAGATAGAAGGACTTCAGACCAACCAGGGAGTTATCTGATCAGCTTGGTGTTCAATGTAACTCTTTACCATGGCTCAGACTTTGTTACTTGCAGTTACAGTTTCTCATTTTAGATTGTGCAAATTTTGCATTTGTTTTTACATGTTCTTTGTTCATGCTCTTTATCATTTTTCTGAGTTGGAAAGTTAGATTGCATCATAGTTTACTTTATACATATTTGTATTCTTCAGTGGTGAAGTATATTGCAAAGCAGCTCAGCCATGTGAGAAGACTTTTGGCACTTTTTCGTTTTTCGTTTTCTGAGTTGGAAAGTTAGATTGCATTCAAAATGTACAGAAATACTTAATTTTGTTAAAGCTTTTTATAAAAAATGCTTCTGACCAGAGCTTTGTTTCCTTGTCATTAATGTTGAACACCACCAGAGGGGCTCTCACCTGAAAGGTCTCTGCTTCATGTGTCTTCAGCAGAAGATCTAGACTTTGATTGCTATATTTTCAGTTAATATTGACCTTACTGAGCTTTAGCCATATCCGCTGCCTATCATAAAAAATGTTAAGTACAGTGAACCTTTCTAAAATATACAGTAGTAAAGAGACAAACCCACCAGCATTATAGTAGCCAAATTCTTGTTTGTGGGCTGTATATATATAAAATTGACTTGAAAAAGTTGCTGATTTTAGAGTACTGGCACCTTTTTCATTCCAATTCAAGCACTGCATTATAGCGCTCCTAACGTTAGTCAACTACCCACTGCATTTAATTCTTTAACTCTGACGCTGAATGATGTTTGCTCCCTCAATCCAGTTGAATATAGAAACATATTTTCAGAGGCAGAAACGGGCTCATCCTGAAGAGGAGCAAAGACAGCCTGGAACAGAGGTATTAGCAAGAGTACCTAGCTAGAAACACACGTTGGTGCAGGGCCGCCCCTGGCCAACTTGGGGCCCCAAGCGACATTGTGAGATGAGGCCCCCCCAACTGACAGGAGTGAAAACATTTTTTTTGGAAACAAAGTAGGCTACTTTGCAAATATAATTCCTGTTTATTATTATTATCAACACAGTTACTTTTTTATACAGTGAGGTCAATGGTAAATGTGCATGTATGTCGTTCAGTATGCGTTTACCGGTGAATACGTCTGCATTTCTGCCAAAAACTAGCCTCAAAAAGATTAAAATATAATGAATGCAAATAAACTACTTCTACTAATAATCATAATCAATTCAATAATATAAATACTATATTATTTTATTATAATATAGTTGTAATATAGTCAAGACAAAACATGCTTATGACATGCTCAAAAACTGATATTTCTTAAATCTGTATTCTAGTTCCCTCTGTCAGCAATGTATCAACAACTACACACACATTTCTATCAGTATTTCTCTGTGTTGTGGTTGACATGATGATGACTGTTAGGAGTTAAGGGGAGAGGCTGAGCATCACCATGAACTGTGCAAATTGACATAAAAATGAATAAGAGGGGAACAAATGCGCCATGTTTTTTAAGCTGTAAACTTTAACTGTTATGTAAGCCAACTAGACAGACAGTGTATCACTCTTCCTCCTGTACATTAGCAGATAAAAGGCATAACATACTTGAATGAATGGTAAATAAAGAATGCTGGAAATAACTGCATCTCCATTAGCCTATATATATGCTATGCAGAGACTGCCTTCTTCATGTCGTGAATTGCAGCTGATGTTTTAATATGGCAATTGGCAATTTGACTTATACAACATTTGCAAGTTGTACATTTGACTCATACAATAACCCACCTTCGAGTGATGCTCTAGTTTCTTCATGTTTTAGTTTTTTTCCCTCTTGCTTGCTCCGGACTGAAAGTGTCTTTTCACCGACATCTCTTCACCTGCACTAGTGGCCGTATCAAAGCCGTGATTGGTCAGATGTCGATTCATTGCAACGGTGTCGGGTTACAGACGTGCTCCCCTTGTCACCTCTCACTCTCGCGGGGGGGGGGGGGGGGGGGGAACTGCGCACAGCAGCTGAGGCCCTCTGGGCAGGGCCCAATGCAGCCTGCGTGATTGGCCTACAGGGAGGGGCGGCCCTGCGTTGGTGGGACACGCGGGAAAGCTGAACAGTCCGACCAGTGTGATTAGCTATCCAATTAATTTGTTTGAAATATTTCCAGGCTTCAACCAGTGCTAGTGTAGCAGCAAGAGAGGGTCAGGGAGCCGTGGCAGAGCCAGCTAGCTCAAAAGCAGCAGGTGAGATTGACAGCAAAAACAGAGAGATATATAAGCAGGTCAGGTGTTCAGAGAACCAGATTTTTGAGGCATCATTTCTATTCTTCTGTGCCTCATTTCTGTAATTGTGTGCCTTGCAGACAAGACATCAGCAAGCAGCAAGCATAGACGCACTGGATTTGACCACACACAGCATGGTACATTTAATATCTGCATAATTTGGGCTATGATTCATGAATAAATAATCAGACATGTTTTTATTTCTCGTTTTCTTTCTTGTCTTCTTCTTGCCTATATTATTTAAAGATTAAAAATATATACATATCAACAAATAATACATGATCAGGTATATGTGTGGCTATTTAGCAAGTATGATAAATGATTGCTCTACTTATTAGGGATGTTCTGTCGACTGTGCAGGCACCACAAGCCTGCAATTAAGAAAGGACGTGGCGGGGGAAAGAGGCCTTTTGTTGAGGTTGGAGCTGTGTCGTTTGGAAAAGATTACTTGGACTGGCACATTGCTACAGAGCACCATTAGGAGAGCATCAGATGTCAGGCATCTCTTGCATCTGGTATGTTCCAATTTCAACAGCAGGTATATAATAACTAGGGCTGTCAGTCGATTAAAATATTTAATCGCGATTAATCGCATGATTGTCCATAGTTAATCGCGATTAATCGCACATTTTTTATCTGTTCTAAATGTACCTTAGAGGAATATTTTTCAAGTTTTTAATACTCTTATCAACATATGAGTGGACAAATATGCTTTATGCTAATGTTTATTATCATTTGAACAATGACAAATATTCTCATGAATATTAAACACAACAACCTCTGAACATTACAAATATTCGCCTCAATTCAACCTGGAACCTTTCTCATACAATAATACAATACACAAATGGGTGTGTGTGTGTGTGTGTGTGTGTGTGTGTGTGTGTGTGTGTGTGTGTGTGTGTGTGTGTGTGTGTGTGTGTGTGTGTGTGTGTGCGCGCACACACGCGTGAGTGTGTGTGTGTGTGTGATGGATCATTGGAGCTATGTGCAACTCAAGGCATATGCTCGAACGGGAGCTGCCTGGACGCTGCAATCATGTTGCGCACTATCCGTGCTGAGTGTGCTGACTTTTTGTACAATGTCCCACTGTCTGGCTTCCTGCATAAAGTCAAGTGCTCGGCGCAGTTGTGGCGAAATGTCGCTCCTCTGTTTTCATTTAAACAGCTCCATATCCGTTAGCGCAGCTAGCTAGCACCAGATGCTAACAACAACAATGCACGTAAGGTCTCTCTCTCGCTCGCTCGGGCCACACATACACACACCCTCCCGGTCCTCCCAACAGCCAGTCAGTGCCTGCCGGTGAGCGTGGAAGTGTGGTCTGCCACAAGCGGGCGGCAGGAGCGGGGCTGTCAGCATCAGCTTGTAGATGGTATTTTAAACTCGATGCGCTCTGAAACTACGAGGCGGCCGAGGAAAAAAAATACACATGCGTTAATCGCGTTAAAATAATTAGTGGCGTTAATTTTTTTTTGTTATTAACGCGTTAACTTGACAGCCCTAATAATAACATAACTTGAGTAATACTTTTTTAATTATTTTAATATTTTGTAATTTACAGGCATCTCAGTGATGAACTCCTTTGAGCCCACTATTGTTTTGGAGCATGAGGCAATCATTGGTGGGTTCAAGTGTCTTTACTGGCTCATAAAGAATGAACTGGCCCTCCACACAAACTACCCCAAGCTTTTGAGCCTGGCTGAGCTTCTAGGGTGTGACTATTTCAGGAAATTAAAGGTAAAGGTCACCTAGCCATTATTTAAGATTACATTCAATCTTTACATTAAAGGAGCAGGAGATGGCCGTTGATTTTTGGATGAACTTAGACTTTGTTTCAAATCAGAATGCCTCCAAAGCCCATTAACAATGCGTGTTCATTAGGCAGTTTGACAGACAGCTAGGCCATTCCAATCAACTTGGTGATGCGATTGATTGGATGTTTTGTTTTCGCTCCTGCCCCTTCCACAGACTACGGATGTTTTTCATTTCTATAACGTCTTTATTTGTTTGATTACTATCGATTATTGTCATGATATAATGAGAAATTAAATATTCTGCCATAAATCGGCGGCCGCCTCCTGCTCCTTTAATGAAAATGTTTACCAAATTACAAAGTCCTTATTTTCCTCCCTTTTCCCTAAATCAAGATTGACCAGAGGAATAATTATAGGTCTCATCGTATCATCGACGAGATGCTTGAGATCCTAGCACAAGTCGTTGAGGAGCCCATTCTCATCGAGATGAAATCATCGCAGGCAATTAGCCTGGAAGTCGATGAGAGCACAGATGTGTCAATTATCAGTCAACTGTGCAGATGTGCATGTCCGGTATGGGAACATTTATTTGGTTAGAAGTCAGAATGCCATTAATCCTGGGTCCTGAACTGTGAATACTAAATACTTGCCTATGCTTTTTCTCAGATACCTGGATAAGGAGGGACATGTGTTAAATCAATTCCTGGACCTGGTCGCTATTGCCGATGGCAAAGCAAACACTGTCGTGAACGCCATCAAGGATGTCATGCTGAAGAAGGACCTCCCAACAGAGAAACTTTATGGACTCGGGACAGACGGGGCAGCCGTTATGACAGGTAATAATTGTATGCCCATGTGAGATTATGTTGTTTGTTGTATCCCATGTTTGTCACTAAATCATTTTATTTAAATTCAGGGCGTTTGAATGGGGTTGCAAAGCAACTTGCAGACAGCTTCCCCAAGATTGTGGCTGTGGCTTGTGCTGCTCACAGATTGGCCCTTGTCTGCAAGGACTCATCGAATAATGTCAGGTACATGGCCACTTTCAGAGACCACCTTCAAGATCTCCATCTCTACTTCCGAAACAGTGCCAACCGTACCGCAACACTCAAGGCAGCATCCACCACCCTGGGTGTCAGTGACTTGAAAATGAAGGTAATAGTAATTTGATACCACAGTAGTTATTGTCTGTCTATTCATAACTAATTATGTCTTTAATTGCAACATTTCCAGGAAGTGAAGGACACACGCTGGCTCTCTCAGCACAAGGCCATCGAGACCCTACAGAGGAACCTGAGTGCAGTCCTTGGAGCCTTGGCAGAGGAGGCAGAAGTGAGGAGATGTCCAGGGGCAAAGGGACTCTACACATTCTGTGCTACGTACAGATTTGTGGCAGCGGTTTACCTTCAGGCTGATGTTTTGCCCCATCTCACACGCCTGTCCAAAACCTTTCAGAAGCCACAGGTCAACTTTCTACACATCAAGCTGCAGGTATGCTAAATGTGCACTTCTATTTATTAAAATCTGTTTGATTTGATACATTGAAATGAGGGTTGTTTGCATGTCTGACCAATACAAAACAGCAGCTATTCCTTTTTAAATGTAGGTTCCTGCCACAATCCAGACTCTGAGGAGCATCAAAGAGGCTGGACAGACTCCACTCCCTGGATCATTCCTGTCCCGCCTCCATCAGGACCTCGATGATCCCCAAGGACTTGGAGCCTTCAATATACAGCACGAGGAGGAGGAGGAAAAGGAGAGGGTGTGAGATGGTCCAAGAAGTGCCTAGGGAGGAGCAGTGGGCCAGATTCCAGCGAGAGGTAAATGCCTAAGTTTAAAATGAATGAATTTCCCCCTTCCTCTTCAAAGAAAATGTTTATTTGTATTACTATTATTATTTGTAGTCCTGAACAAACTCTGGCCTGGCCCTTAATGACTGTAGTAAAGGGGGTGTAGGCTCTTCCTAAAAAATATATTGATCTGTTGTAGGTCATCCACCCTTACATCACGGGCCTGGAAATACACCTGGACAGGAGGTTCCATGATCTCGACATCCTTGGGGCCTTTAGTGTCTTGGGACCGCAATCAGCTGCTCTACAAGATGATACAATAGTCTCTTATCTGCAGACTCTTGCCCGGAAATGTCTCCCTCAACATGGGAATGACGTCCTCCAGGAGTGGTTATCCTTCAAGAATCACCTTACTGGGACATTCAAGGTGGGTGAATTAAGCTGATTATGACTACAATCAACTATGGTTCACAACACACACACAACAATGCCATGATGGTAAACCAATTGTTTGTTTCAAGAACAACACACAGGATGAGATCATAAGTCTGCTGGCAAGCAAATGTGATGAATGGGCTGAGCTCTACCCCTGCCTGAGCCTCCTTGCGGGCATAGGACTAGTTATCCCCGTTTCTAGTGTCAACTGTGAACGCAATTTCTCGGCGATGAAAAGCACAACAAATTATTATGCATCTTTATTAGTGCAGTTTGTGGTATTCCATTTTGCTTCATCCTCAGGTGAAAACAGACCTCCGAAACCAGCTCCAAGGAGAACACCTGGCTGCCTGCTTGAAGATCTCCTCCCTGTCCTGAGGCCTTCCCATATGATAGGGCATTAGAATATTTTTTCAGAAAGCCCCGTAAAATCGGATGTCAAGACAAACGGTGCAAACTTTGCAACAAGTAGGCTGCCAACTTTGCACAACATCTGAAGCGTTGTGTAGCCGAGCCAAATTTAATTTAGTTTGTTAGACATCCTAGTGGTGGTGTTCCAGGTGGGATTTGAACTCGGCACTTAGCCCTCAGTTACTCCAGGGAGAATGTAATTAAATGTAAATGTCTGTAATCTAATGTAAATTGCTTTAGAATAAGGCGTCTGCTAATTACATTTTTTGGAGAATAAACCCCACAGACCCTCAACTCCGGTGTGGCTCACTTATTTACAACGCGGGGGGGGGCGCCCCCACAAATATAATCAAATTCTGTGGGAAACACTGCACATGTTGACTGTACCTACTAGGGATGTCCCGATCTCATTTTTTAGCTTCCGATCCCGATATTTTCATATAGGTTCCGATCCCGATATTTCCCGATACCGGTTTTCCGATACCGATTTCCGATATCACTTTTTGTGTTGGCAAACAGCATTTAATTTTGTATACATTAAGAAATAAACAGGCACCCAAGCTGTGCTCAATAGATTTTATCCTCTCACTATCACAAATAAGAGCATTTTTTTGGAAATATTAATTAAAAAAATCTAATCTTTCAGTTCCCTTTATTCTGTTAAATAGGACTTTGGTTGTTCAAGTTGCCAGTAGTTAGAAACTATAGTATGAATATTCTGCAGGTAAACTTTACTATCCAACATAAAGTACCCTTTACAACTCAAAAGGTTACTCATTTAAAAGCAGTAAATACAAGTAAGCTTCACTAAACTTTACTTCTTGGAAGTAAGTAACCATAACTTAAAAATCTTTGCATTAATTGTACACATAAAGTAAACATAACATACACAAAGTGTTGGTTACTTATTTGAGACGTAAACTGAACTTATTATTTTTCACAGTGGGTAATTAAGGGATCTCAGAGACATGTACTCACTAAACTTAAACAAACATTTTTACAGTGTAATATAGTTCCTTATTTCCTCCATCTTAATCTACTGCACTGACTTCTTCAAAGTGTAGTGCAGGTTTTTTTTAATGAAAACCAACACCTGCACCTTTTTTCATCTAAACAGTCTCTCACTGTCCACCGATGTACAAGGTGCACAAAGAAACTTCATGGCTGTATCAGCCAGTGCGGGTCGCTGTGTAGCATGTGCTCGCCAGTAGTGTAGAGGATTCTCTGACCTTGGGATGGTTTGTTCAGCCAGGTAGGCCTCCACCTGAGTGACGACTGCTGACGTACTCACAGGCCTCGACTCCACCACATTCCCCTCCAAGATCTCGTCATATAGACTGACAAAGCTGCTGTTTGCAGCTGCACAGCCTACACCGCCTCGACGTGGTGACTTTCTTGGAGGCTCTTCTGCAGACACCTCACTGCCAGCCTTCCTCTTTCTCTCCATGATCTCCACCTCTCTAATGAGAGCCTCCTTGGCAAGCTCCTGGTGGTCTGGACTTGTGAAGAATCTGAAAATGGATAGAATTTCATTTAGTTAAAAAGGATTATTTGTTTCCTAACATATGTTGTCGTTCCCTTAGCATATCAAAGTTATTGTTGTCAATGTCATAGAACAACATTTGGAACATTTATTTTGATGTTATTTGATAATTAATAATCAAGTGGTGAATTGATTAGGCCTGAGCAATTATATATCGCAAAATAAGTTTTGAATCAAACAGGACTTGCCTTTCTTTGTATCTTGGGTCAACCAATGTAGCAACGGAGTAGATTGGTTCAGTCTCAGCGTAGTCGAAGCGCTCAGTGACAGCCTAAAGAAGTGTTCTCTTCATAGTCTTGATTCCAGCATCTGTGCTCTCTTCACGGGAAAGATGACGCTTGAGGACAGTTATTGCAGGGATCGCAGTCGCAGCACTCACTGCCCTCGTCAATTCTTCAAATGGACTCAAGACCACTGCCTTCTCCATAAGCGCCCATTGGTTGGCAGAGGGCATGCATGGAAGGTCGTGGTCCGCTGCATAGACACTGAGCGGCCTCTTTTGCTGAAGAAGGCTCTGCAAAATAAGTAAATAAATCTTAGTTTAACATTCATGTGTAAAACACAAGTAGAACTATATACCTCACATCTAAATGTATTTATTTAGGCTGATTCACATGTAAAAAAAATAAAATCTATTCATTCTTTGCATTCATTCCTTCCATCCATATAGCCTACCAGCATCATGTACTGAGTGCTGTTCCATCTGACTGACACGTCCTGCTGGAGTCGTTGTGTTGGCATGTACAGGTCTTTCTGTAAAGTAATAATAATGATAATAATTAAAATAAATCAGCTGTGTGTATCGCTTTTCTAGTAGGCCACTCAAAATGCTTCTATATTTAGGTTAATTATTTGTTGGCTAACATCCTTTCAACACTAGTGTAGCCTAATGATGGATTGCTTTACAATGACATGACAGGGAGGGGGGAAAGTGCAATTACTAAAAAGATAACATAGTACTACTACTACTACTAATAATAATAATAATAAAATGATAACCACCTGAATGTCTTCGAGGATGGAGTAGGCCTTTGGGGAATGCTTAAAATGACCCACAAGCTTCCGTGCGTTGGCGACTGCATCGATGATGCTTCGCTGGGCGAGAAGGCCTTGGATGACCTCGAGTTGGAGTGTGTGTGCGAAACAGCCCAGGCTCTGCACCCCCATGTCTGCAAATGCCTACAGTCGAGAGATTGGGAGAGAGGATGATGGCGAGAGATAGATAGATGAATATCAATAGCCTATTGATACTGGTCAGTGAGGAAAATAAGCAGTCGATGTCACAATAGTATCAAATAGAGCGCAGCCATCTGCTGGTTGCAAAACGGATAGCAGTGTATGTAAGTCAATGAGAGGTAACGTCTTTACCTCTCATTGACTTACATACATTTCTGGACTTTCCTTAACTTATTAAACAAACCTCGGGAAATTTCCATAACATTTGTGAGTAATTTATACACTATGGTCCACCATCTGCATGATACCTCCAAACCATTATGATCTGATGAGACTTTTGAGATTTTAACATTTCAAAAGTTGCACTGAATATTTTTCCTGCTGATAGGTAGCCTCTCAAAACTAGCTGTTTTGTCATTAATATGGTAGGCTACTTCCAAGTCTAACAAACGTATTGAAAGCCTGTAGTGTTAGATAAGACATAAAACAGGATATTAATGTTTCGTTTTAATTATTTGCTGTCCCAATAACAACTAGTGCTAGTGGCTAAGCTGACGTGAGTTAGCTGACAACAAGCTAGGCTAACTTTTCTGCTAGCCTGTTGACGTGGTTGCCGTCTAAAAGACACGTTATCTAGACATCATTTTAAATAAATCCAGGGCACACGTAATTATAATTGGGAATAGGGAACATTTAATATACATCCAGTATATCATGTCAAAATCATCAAATGGAAGTTTACCCCATGACCATTCATTAAAAGATGCTGTTGACGGAATTAGCATGCACTTTACTGACGTGGGTAATGCGTAGCTAAACATCAGTGGTCAATAACAAGAAGGCTTACCTTCTTCATGTTGGCGGCGTTGTCCCTCATAACAACATGCACCTTGTCATTATCGATGTCCCACTTGGCCAGCATCTCTTCTATAGCATTCCGGATACGCATTGAAGTGTGAGAGCCACGCAGCTCACTTGCATGTAGCACCACGTTGTGCAAAGTAAAACTGGAGTCTATCCAGTGGGCTGACTGAGGAGCGACATCGGGGCTACACCTGAATTCCACAGGTCTGTGGTGAGGGCGATTGAGGTAGCCTCCTTTAGGTGCCGCTGCACTTGTTCACGCACCTTGGTGTGCAGGGCTGGGATACCTTTTTCAGCAATGTAATGGCGGGATGGCATCCCATAGCGCGGCTCCAAATAATTTATTAGACGACAAAAACCGGAGTTTTCCACAAGTGAAATTGGCTGGTCGTCCTCTGCTATGCACTCCACAATCAGCTCAGTAATCTTGCGAAATCTCTCGGAGTCTCGAGGAAGTAAATCCTTTCGTTTCAAGCTGTCCCGCAGTGTTTGTTGATGGATACCATCAGTCGCAGACGCTGTCGCTTTACAGTAGGCGGCGTGTTCGTCGGGGTGGTGCTTTTTAAGATATTTTATTAGGTTTGTGGTGTTGTAGGAGACCCTGTTAGCACCACCTCGTGAGACTTCCACACCACAGACTTTGCATGTCGCAGTCGGCGACTCACTTGTAGTTATTTTTAAAATGATGCCAAACTGCAGACATTTTAACTAGCTAACGATATGTGTCCGTTCCACTTTTCCAACTCGATAATGGCGGCTGATGCAATAGAACAACAACGACAAACAATGGAATCATGGGAAATATTAAATATGGATCGGCAATGACATTTAATTGGATCTGCCGATCCCGATCCACCTTAAAACCCAGTATCGGGGGCCGATCCAGGGATCGGGATATCTCTAGTACCTACTGTGTGCACTCCTTTCTAGTGTTCCCTTCTCTTCCCGGGCTTCAAGCCGACAACATGTGTGTTTCTGATGCTCATTAAAGCTAACTTTGTACCTTCGATGCACCACCTCCGACTCCCGTCTCTCAGAACTACATTGGTGACCCCGACATAAGTCTCGCAGAAGTATCCGAGACTGAACCGAACATGGCAGAAGACGCTGTTTTTCTCAAACTGCCGAAGTTTTTGGGAGACGTCTGCGGCTGCATCGTTCGCACCGACTGAGGCTCGTTTCGTCCTCCGCGGAATGACCGATGAGGATGCACGCTATTTCCACATCGTTTCGGCACTGGGAAACAGCAAGCCTTCCGACCACATGGAGATGATACACGACAGTATGCATTGTCATACTGATATTCTGTACAAACTGTGAAGTCCACTGAGACAAATGTAACATTTGTGATATTGGGCTATATAAATAAACATTGATTGATTGATTGATTGACCTGCTAGGTACGGAAGAACCAGGTTTCTTGTTCATGGAACTGTTTCTTCGGGACATGCAGCCGCATGTCCAGACAGCGCTCGCTAACACGGCTAGTGTTGAGCCCCACGCTTTAGCCGAAGAAGCTGACCGGTTTTTCCTGGCCGCCCGGCGTTTTACCCCTGAGGTGCTGGACCCGTCACGCAGCGGCACCTTCCCTGGTAGAGGCACGCCCTCTACCAGAGTCTCCGGGGCCGACGACAGCGACTGACGGCTAACAGCTAACGGCCGTCGACAACGACTAGCGGCTAACGGCTAAAAGCTAACGACGACGACTGGCAGCTACCGGCTAACGACGACGACTAACAGCTAACGGGTCTTGTGTGGCACAGCGTTCGCAGAGGGACGAAATTGCGTACACAACATGTGGTTATCAGAGGCGCCTGGGTGGCGTACTTCTGGACCCCGTCTCCCTTCGCCTTGACGGTTTCGGATGTCGCCCATGCTTTCATCCGCCCATGGGTGGCGCGCTTCGGGACCCTGTCTGGCCTCTCCCCTCGCCAACAGTTTCGGACGTCGCCCATGCTTTCATCGGCGCCTGGGTGGCGCACTTCTGGACCCCATCTGGCCTCTTCCCTGTCCACGGCTCCTTCCTCCCGGGGATACTGCTCCTGCCTCCCGGGGATACTGCTCCTGCCTCCCGGGGATACTGCTCCTGCCTCCCGGGGATACTGCTCCTGCCTCCCGGGGACTTAGTGCCCGCCGCCGCTGTGCCCTCGCCTGCGGCCGGACAGCGCTCCTCCCTGCTGGGGACCACCGAGACATTCATGCCCGTCCCCACGTCGCAGCACAGCGACCCAGCTTTCTACGGTGGGCGGATGTTATCTTCATTCGCCTCTACGCTTACCGCGGCCCCCTTATGGACGGCCCGTTCCATGGCTCGCCCCCCACCCCCCCGGTGGGGATGCCCTCGTTGGGGCCCCTGCCCTCTCCTGCGGCCCCCTTCCGACGGCCTGTTCAGGGTCATGCGACACGGGGACAGGTGTCCTGGATGCAAGGGCATCCCCTCGCCCTCGTTGGGGCAACCCTGCCCCGGCCCCGCCCTCCTCGGCCCCTGTGGTGCTTCCTCCCGGACGCGGGGATTGCTGTGCATTTAGCTGTCCTTTCAGGTCCCTCCCCTTTTGGGAGCGTAGGGCAGAATTAGGAGGGAATTCCGTCTCGTAGCGTTTATGCACGGTTTTGAAATGCCGCTCCTAAAATCACTCTTCTTCGATAAAGCCACGCTCGCATTGCAGATGAGACAGATGGACTTTGAATTGGAATCGATAAAAATAATCATCCTCCCACTCGGAGTGAAAATTATATATTTTGGGCTCTTTTGCTTCTGCCATAATTGCGGTCTTGTGTGTGTGCGGACTGTCACTCCTGTTGACACGGACAACGTCAGCGAAATAGTGCCCACTGCCCACCAGCCACGCCCCGACACATGGGGTCACGCCGGCCAATCACAAAGCTTTGATGCGTTCAAGTGCATTATTCTGGCACAGGAAGATTATGTTATAGGACATGAACGATAAAACTGAATATTGTTGTTCTATTTTCAGACACATCTCGCGATCGACTGGGAATCTCCCCATTTCAATACCAGATGGAGAACTGCATTACATATGCAGAAGAAAAAAGGACATGGCTGAGCACCTCGCCAAAATGGTGTTATCCTTAGAAGAAGCTGACAAGCTGTTTAAAGTTTCACTGCAGCCAATTGGGAGGACATTTTGCTGTAGAGAAAACACATGGCGCCATCATGAAACGATTGTATTGGCCTGGCATGGTGGATGACATCCGCAAGTGGGTGAGTTATAAAAATAATGAGGTAAATTACACATTATGGTACAAAAGTGGAGCACAGAAAAGTTTATGGTGTGTTTTTTTTTCTTTTCCAGATTGCTGAGTATCCCCAGTGCCAATCAAAGAGGTCAAGCATCAAAGAAAAGAGGGAGTACACTCCTATTGAGGTACAAGGAAACAATTCCAGCCAGTTTCAGCTTTGGAACATGTGAACTGTGGTTTCATTTTTGTCCCAATGTTTCCTTCAAGGTGAACTATAACCTTTGTGAGGCTGGGAATCGAAAGAAGCCTGCGTTCCCCGTATCATCCACAGACAAATGGGCTCGTGGAAAAATGAAATGGAATAATACAGAGGTATGTTAATTCATATAAATAACATTATTTTTCCTACATTAACAGTAATCACAAATTATACCTAAATAAAACAAGAGTAAATAAAGGGGTTGCTTTATCATATATTCGAAACCATTTTGTTTTCTACCTGCTTGTGTCTGTACTTTACCTGAATTTAGGTCCCTGAACAAACTGGTGGCGGGTGAGTTGGGACAAATTCCTGCAGCCCACCATGTTCAGTCTGAGAACAAAGTTTCAGGTGACTACAAAGTTCAGTCCATACTTTCTGATGTTTGGGAGGGAGGCGAGGTACCCATCAGAGGTGCCCAAGGAGTACAAAGTAAGATCCGGTTAATCTCTTATCCTGTAGCATTATTTTTATTTCAAACATGTATGTCCTCTACATTCTAACTGTTTTCTGTGGCAGATAACCGAAGACAAAGTCAAAAGGATGGTGGAAAGGGAAGATGTCTGGAAGGCATTTCAAAAACAGGAGGCCGTTTTCACGCTTGTCAAGAAAAACATGAAAAGAAGCCAAGAGAGGGTCCGCAAGAGGAAACTGGAGAAAGGGCAAGCGGACAACTTCCAAGCGGACAACTTGGTTTTAAAAAGAAACAAAAAGGTTGGAGCAAAGAAAAGGCAGAAAACTAGAGGTGGAAATGCAGGGACCTTACCGGGTTGTGGACATTGAGGGGAAAGTTGCTGAAATAGTTTCAGAAAAGGGAAACAATAAGATGAAAGTCTACATTGACCACCTCGCACACTATGTCCAGCCAGAGGAGAGGATCCCTGCTAAATTGAAAAAATGGTTGGATCCTTCTCATCAACGTTGCGTGGAAGTCGGAAAAAGTACTGAAGGAGTGGCAGACCGGGGTGGTGGTTCCCCTTTTCAAAAAGGGGGATCAGAGGGTGTGTGCCAATTACAGAGGCATCACACTACTCAGCCTCCCCGGGAAAGTTTACTCTAAGGTACTCGAAAGGAGGGTCAGGCCGATTGTCGAACCTCAGATTGAGGAGGAACAATGCGGATTCCGTCCTGGTCGTGGAACGACGGATCAGCTTTTTACTCTCGCAAGGATCCTGGAGGCCGCCTGGGAGTACGCTTATCCGGTCTACATGTGTTTTGTAGACTTGGAGAAGGCGTATGACCGAGTTCCCAGGGAGTTACTGTGGGAGGTGCTGCGGGAGTATGGGGTGAGGGGGTCTCTACTCAGGGCCATCCAATCTCTGTACTCCCAAAGCGAGAGCTGTGTCCGGGTCCTCGGCAGTAAGTCGGACCCATTTCCGGTGAGGGTTGGCCTCCGCCAGGGCTGCGCTTTGTCACCAATCCTGTTTGTAATATACATGGATCAGATTTCCAGGCGTAGTCGTGGGGGAGGGGGTCTGCAGTTTGGTGGACTAAGGATTGCACCACTGCTTTTTGCAGATGATGTGGTTCTAATGGCTTCATCGGTCTGCGACCTTCAGCACTCACTGGATCGGTTCGCAACCGACTGTGAAGCGGCTGGGATGAGGATCAGCACCTCCAAATCTGAGGCCATGGTTCTCAGCAGGAAACCGATGGACTATCCACTCCAAGTAGGGAATGAGTCCTTACCCCAAGTGAAGGAATTCAAGTATCTCAGGGTCTTGTTCTCGAGTGAGGGAACAATGGAGCGTGAGATGGGCCGAGAATCGGAGCAGCGGGAGCGGTACTGTAGTCGCTTTACCGCACCGTTGTGACGAAAAGGGAGCTGAGCCAGAAGGCAAAGCTCTCTGTCTTACGGGCCATTTTCATTCCTACCCTCACCTATGGTCATGAAGGATGTGTCATGACCGAAAGAACGAGATCGCGGATACAAGCGGCCGAGATGGGTTTTCTCCGCAGGGTGGCTGGTGTCTCCCTTAGGGATAAGGTGAGAAGTTCGGTCATCAGGGAGGGACTCAGAGTTGAACCCCTCCTCCTTCGCGTCGAAAGGAGCCAGTTGAGGTGGTTCGGACACCTAGTTAGGATGCCACCTGGGCGCCTGCCTAGGGAGGTGTTCCAGGCACGTCCAGCTGGGAAGAGACCAAGGGATATACCTAGGACCAGGTGGAGGGATTATATCTCTTCGCTGGCCTGGGAGCGCCTTGGGATCCCCCAGTCAGAGATGGTTGATGTGGCCAGGGAAAAGAAAGTTTGGGGCTCTCTGCTGGAACTGCTACCCCTGCGACCCGACCACAGATAAGCGGGAGAAGATGGATGGATGTTGGATCCTTCTCCTCTGGCTGGTCCACTGACCTCCACACCCACCTCCACACCCACCTCCACCCCCACATCCTCCCAAACCCTGGCTCCATCAAGTCAGGCAGAAGGAGCATCTTCTGAGGTGGAGACTTGTAAGTAAACTGACACAAAGTACACCTCAAAGTATGCATTTCCTTAATAACTAACATGCGTTATCTTTTTTTTTTTACAGTAATCCGAGACATATGGGCAGGGAGGAGGAAGGAGACGCTATGGGCCAAGTATGGCCCATACAAAGTTTACAGCGAGAACCTCATGGTCTTGGCCCCAGGACAGCAGTTGGAGGGAGAGGTAAGCCTACTTTATAACACTTGACACTGTTTAATTTGTTGCACTTCCACAGATCATGTATCTGAGGGGAAACAGGTCCCTTTTTGGACCCATTTGGGGCCATCAAAGAACAGATAAGCCGCTGCAAAGACCTAACACGGTAAATCAAATATCAGCTGTAATGTCTTTACTAGATATATTCATGCATTCAGGATGTGGGATTATATTAAGGGAGCAACACAAAGCCACATCAATGATGTTCCTGATTACTGCTGTTTTACTTCAATAACATAAGATTGTCCTGTGTGAACATTCAGCTGTTCTTGACTTAAAAAGGATTGTATGTCCAAAACATAATGTATGTGTTCCCTGTGTAGATCGCTGGTCCGCAAGACAAACCCAGCTGTTGTGAGATGGGCATGTGACAGCATGGATCATCCCAAACAGCAGGACACAGCATCATGCGGTGTGTTGATTTGCAAGGTAACATTTATGAATGTGTGTATATATAACCATCTGTCACTAAACAATAATATGAAGATACTTATCTCAGACTTTGTTAGCTTGCAGAGAAAATAATATTGGACCAGAAGCAGAAGGTCCAATACCTTGTTGACCAGGCGGGTGTGGCCTCAATGAGGTTCGACATGGCAATGTCCCTGGTGAAAAATTCCGGTATACAGGACTAAACCAGAGAAACAAAAAAATATTCTGTATTTTTTGGCATTTCACTACATTTATGCCGGTATTTGTTTTTTACAGATGACCTATCCCAGCTGTGTCGGGCCTGTGGGGAACTTAGTTCAGGGTTCACCAAGGTTGACCAATGGGTAAGACGTTGTATTAATTCCCTGACCACCATTTGGCTGGAAGACTGGGATACACCCTGGATAGGTTACCTCAACCTCACCGGGTGAACACTATAACAGATATTGAACATTTCTACTTTAATTCACCAAACTTGCATGTATTTGCACTATGGGAGAACATTGGTGTAGTGGAAGGAACTTCTGAGCACGGACTCTACACAGAAAGGACCACAGATAAGATCCCAACCTATACATTGCTTGCTTAGTTAAATGTTAACAGCGTGATTGTAAAGCGTACTCTGGATGAGTGATGTTAACCTAAAAAATGTACACACACACACACACACACACACACACACACACACACACACACACACACACACACACACACACCACACACACACGAGATGGGGACTCGAGTTTGTGACTCGGACTCGAGTCGCACTTAAGTCGCACACACACACGGTGAATCATCAGATCCTCCTTCGCACTCTCCAAAAACTTGGAGTTTCAGGCTCTGCACTTTCCCTCCTCACCTCATACCTGAAAGACCGTACCTACAGGGTGACTTGGAGAGGGACTGAGTCCGACCCTTGTCAATTAATTACGGGGGTCCCTCAGGGCTCTGTTCTTGGTCCCCTCCTCTTTTCCCTGTACACAAACTCGCTCGGATCAGTCATTAGCCCGCATGGTTTTTCTTACCACTGCTACGCTGACGACACCCAATTAATTCTGTCCTTTCCCCGCTCAGAGACCCAGGTCGTTGCACGCATCTCTGCTTGTCTAGCTGACATCTCTCAGTGGATGTCTGCTCACCACCTCAAGCTCAACCTTGACAAGACTGAGCTGCTCTTCCTCCCGGGAAAAGATTGTCCCACTCTTGACCTAACAATCAACATCGGCACCTCAGTTGTTTCCCCGACTCAGACTGCAAGGAATCTGGGTGTGACCCTAGATAACAACCTGTCCTTCACTGCAAACATCGCTGCTACAACTCGTTGCTGCAGATACACGCTTTACAACATCAGGAAGATACGTCCCCAGCTGACTCAGAAAGCGACTCAGGTTCTGGTCCAGGCTCTCGTCATCTCACGCCTAGACTACTGCAACTCCCTCCTGGCTGGTCTACCTGCATGTGCCATCCGACCTCTGCAGCTCATCCAGAATGCAGCGGCTCGTCTGGTCTTCAACCTTCCTAAATTCTCCCACACCACTCCGCTCCTCCGCTCCCTTCACTGGCTTCCGGTAACTGCTAGAATCCACTTCAAGACACTGGTACTTGCTTACCATGCTGCGAATGGATCTGGCCCTTCCTACATCCAGGACATGGTTAAACCGTACACCCCAGCGCGTGCACTACGCTCTGCATCAGCCAAACGACTCGTTGCGCCCTCGCTGCGAGGGGGACCCAAGTTCCCATCGGCGAAAACACGTGGGTTTGCTGTCCTGGCTCCAAGATGGTGGAATGAGCTCCCCATTGACATCAGGACGGCAGATAGCTTGCACATCTTTCGGCGCAAACTGAAAACTCATCTCTTTCGACTCCACTTCGAGCGTTAGAACTATTAACGAAGCACTTTTATACTAATAAAGGACTGGCTTACCTAAAGCCAGTTGAGTAGCACTTGAAATGTTTAGCTCTATGAAACCTGATGTACTTATATGATTCTGTTTTCTTCAAGGTTGTGTCTTCCTGGTCGAATGTACTTATTGTAAGTCGCTTTGGATAAAAGCGTCAGCTAAATGCAATGTAATGTAATGTAAACACAGAGACTTCAGACTTGACTTGGACTCCTGCTCAAAAGACTTCGGACTCGACTTGGACTCGTGTTTTGGGACTCGTGAACAATCATTGTGTTTTCTATTTTTTGGCGTATTAAAGGTGGGGTAGGTAAGTTTGAGAAACCGGCTCGAGATCGCTAGAATTTGAAAATACACAACCGGAGAAAATCGGCCACTTCCTCACCAAGCCCCTCCTCCAACACACACGAACGCGCACATGACCAATGAGGGCACGAGATAAGTTTGTGCCCCGATGGGAGGCTGACAGGCAGGTAGGCCATCCAGTTACTTTAGCCGGGCCGGCTATCGGGATGTTAAGAGCATTCCATGGAATATAACAAAAAGTGTATCTCGAGCCGGTTTCTCAAACTTACCTACCCCACCTTTAACATTAACATTAACATCATGGTAACTGTAACACCATGGCGACCGGCGGCACACCTGCAGCTGTACCGCTTGTAATTAGGTTCAACTATAACAACTTCGAACAAAACGCCGGCGGCACCAACAAAAGGAGCGCACACTGCAAAGTCTGCAATATTAAAATCAAGGATGCTGGTGCAACAACGTCAAATTTCATCAGGCACTTGAAAACTCACCCGGAGAGGTCAGTCACATTAACGCATATGGACGGTTAGCAAACATGTTTAGCTCAGCATCAGCTATGTAATGTTAACTTAGCTTGCTACTAGCTTTGTAACTGAATATTTGAAAAGATGAGTGAATGTTTGCTTGTCACACTTGTTTGCGTTGAGTGGCGTTGACATCCAACTCTTGACATGACATAAAAAAGGTCGGTAACGTTAATCATTACGTTCCGCTGCCACCATCTACTGGCTAACGTTAAACGTAGAAAAATACATAGTTACATACATAAATACATCTGTCGGTTTATAGGCAGGTTACAGGTTTATTGTTGACCACGTAACGTTAATGTTACAGGTTTATCACTGGGTTTGAGTGAGAGGATAGAGGAATATGTTTATTTATAGTAGACTTAAAAGATGTAATTAGAGACCCAGTGTAATTAAACAATACGGTTGCAGAGGTCAAATTTTAACATTTTTGTCCACTGGCCAAATGGCTAGCCTAGTGAATGTTGAAATTTTACCAGCCACTCAATAGATTGCCATTGTTATTTTTGGCTGGTGCGTGCAACATACAGTACCAGCCATTTGCATGATTTACCAGCATTTGGCTGGTAAATTGTGTTAATGGTAGATATCTCTTTTGGAACAGGTCATGTTTTAATATCACCAGTTCAGTATATTTCAGATAATATTGCAGCAATAGTTTTTTAGTTGCAAATGGCACAGAACAAATGTTTACTTTGAAGTACTTTTAACACAGTTTCCCTGTGGGGGATTAATAAAGTATTTGTGATACTGATTTCTGATTCTGAAGTGTTTTGCTTATAAGTTGTTTGCATTTAGCTAAAGTGTGATGTTTTTCCTCATATTGCATTGCAATAGCCTGTTTAAAGTGATCATATAACAAACAACTAATCAGTACTGATACTGTATGCTAATAGATATAGGAGTGATAATAATACAGTAAATGCTTTGAATTTCTTAGATATAGCTGTGCAGTATTCTTAACAGACTGGATAGCAGCAGACAATAGAAGGCTTATTACAAACAGAAGAGACATGAGACTTTTATTTTTTAGAGACTTGAGACTTGACTTGGACTCGTGACCAAAGACTTGAGACTTGATCAAGTCTCACCCCACAAAGACTTGAGACTTGACTTGGACTCGTGACCAAAGACTTGAGACTTGACTTGGACTTGCAAAAAAAGACTTGTGAACATCTCTGACACACACACACACACACACACACACACACACACATTTCCTGGAGACTTATCCTAACTAGGGTTGGGAACCGAAACTCGGTTCCAGATGAGAACCGATAAGAAAATGCCGGGTACCGGGTACCCATACAAAATACACAATTTCGGTTCTGCTTAACGGTTCCTAAACGCGGTAGACCCTGTATTCCAGCGGGTCCGTCTGCACCGCGGTGCTGCGGTGACCCGGTGGAATACAGGGCGGACCTGGAGAATCACAGAACGGCCGGTCGTCAGCGGGCCGTTGACGGCCGGCTCGGTACGCTGACGGCCGGCACCGCCCTTCATTTTTTTAAACGGCATCATATAAATTGCGCTGACAGGCGACAGAGGTCCACAGTTGCCCCGCAGCGATGCCCCCCCGCCCTCCCGTAGACATTTCACGAGCTCAGTCACTTCATAACACCAAAGATAGGTCGCGGTAAACACTCTGAAGTGAGGCTCCACTACACTAAAAAAGAAAAAGAAAAGGCAAAGTGTAATGCCTGTTAATAGCTTGCCACAGGCATAGCTCAGTTAAAATAAAGCACAGCTATTGTGCAATACATTTGTATTGCATGTATATTTTTTAGTAACAATTTCAGTTAAAGCTTTTAAGAATAAATATATTTTTGTTATCTAAACGTTTGACCTCTTTATTTTACAATTTTGGAATCGAAACGGGGAATCGATAAGAACCGGAATGGATAAGCAGAACCGGAATTGAAATCGGAATCGATAAATTTCAAACGATACCCATCCCTAATCCTAACCTTAACCATAACCAACACATGCCTAACCCTAACAGGAAATGCAGACCGGCTCAAACAAACGATTTTTAAATCATCATCCTCACGATCATTTAATGTATCATATGTTCGCCAAATTGACATGAAAGCACTAATAAATGTAGTTTAATCCACTTGAGTTTACAACTACAAAAATAATCGATTTGTTTTTATATCACATCCGACGGCAGGAAATTCAGCAGCTCCACGATAATTTATGTTTATGTTCGCCTAATTGACATGAAAGCACTGACAAATATGAATATACTGTAGTCAACTTCATTAAAACGTTATTAACGTGCCTAAACTCAGTAATTCACCATTTCTACGCATGACAACACACTTTGTCCGTGTTTGGCTCTCTCGCTGCACAGTGAAGCATTCCCGCATTGACGTCACTTCCGGCTTCCCCCAAAATGAGTCGAAGGAATTTCCCCGCGATGTTCGAAATTATTGATATTTATCAGAACGGTATCGCACCTTCTTTTTTAAGCTGACGGTTCGAGATTACTAGTAGCCCAATATTTCACTGCACAACAGTTGTTGGGAGGCTGTCACAGGCTCTTTAAAGCTAAAGTATTACGTTTTCAAAGGCAACTTTTATATATTTAAAGAAATGTACATATATTTGTGTGTCATACATACACACCTGTACACCCACTGTTATATCATTTGGAATGGAATTTAACATACTGACATGACAAATGGTGGAATGTGCTCCCCATTGAAATCAGGACAGCTGAAAACTCTTTCGACTCCACTTCGAGCGATAGAATTACTAACAAAGCACTTGTATACTAACAAAGGACTGGCTTATCTAAAGCCAGTTGAGTAGCACTTGAAATGTTTTAGCTCTATGAAACCTGATGTACTGATATGATTCTGTGTTCTTCAAGTTTGTATCTTCTTGGTCGAATGCACTTATTGTAAGTCGCTTTGGATAAAAGCGTCAGCTAAAGGAAATGTCATGTAATGACAATAAATGTTTGAATGTTGAAAAAACGTTTCCAATAAAGTTGTTTCTGAAATATAACTTTCACTGTTGTTTTTCCTTCTTTAACAGTAATGTAGGTTAAAACAAAAAGTGCATTATGTAAACTAAACTGACATTTGGGAAACAAAAAGTGAATGTTGCAACCTAGGCAGTTAAGCATTTGATATCATTGGGTGTTAATAATGCAAGAGTGGGAAGGTAGACATAATTGCTTACATGTATAGGCTAGAAGTCATGATGGAACAACTGTATTCCAGGGCTCGACATTATAAATGGCCCGCTGGCCCGGAAGCACTATTTAGACACCCCGGGCCAGCATAACGTACTTTCCACTTGCCCGCTCAGGCCACTAAAAATATTGCTTAAAAAAAAAATATTGTCCTGTGGTATTGGTATTTTGATAAGCAATTTTGTTAAATTGTTTCGTTTGTTAACGCTACAACATAGCGTTGCGTGAGTCGATTGTCATTGTTGGGTGAAAAGCAAATGGCTGTTTGCTGCGGTGCTCAGCGCGAGCAGGCTCCCGTGAGGGGAGCGCGCTCCTTCACTACAGACTATCGCGCCACCTAACCATTCGCCAACATGTTTTTAATACCAGCGGTAACCGGCCAAGCGCCGTGCAAAAAACAATCTTCAAATAAAAGAAAGTCACCGGAGAAAGGAGAGTGACAGGGAGCATGAGAAGAAGAGGGAGAGAAAGTTTCAGCCAGCTTGATCGATGGAGTTGGCTTCTAGTGGTGCAGTGACGCATCCTAAAACCCTTTTATAATCTATCGATTAGATTTATGATTCGAAAATAATAAACGTAGGGTAGACATGTGGATATTATCCGGCTGAACAAAACGTGCATTTATCAAACAGGTTTGTTTTCCACAGACCTTATTTCCAGCTATTTTCCAAAACCCTGTGGAGAAATCCTATTGCTTTTTGTCGAGGGAACCAGCAGCTTACTTCCTGGTTTTAGGATGCGTCACTGGCTGCACCTCTCAATATGATGCCAATATAAACAAGGTCTTCTGTCTGCTCTGTACATCAATGCCGACCTATGCTGACAAGTAAGTGAAGAGTAGAAAAATATAAAAGGTATTGGCTATAGGGAAATGTCCCAGCAGTTTAGGATAATGAAGGTTCTAATCAAATCAATTACATAGCCATTACATGTCTAACTCCTAATGACAGGAAGGCAGAAAGTGCATTATACAAATAATAATAGCAGACATTTTTTAACAATGACCACAATATCATTATTTTAATACACCAAATATGAACAATTGAGGGAAATGAGGAAGAACTGATGATTCAAATGTTGTAGTAATAGTAGTAATGTAGTTAGTGCATAAATTACTATTGCGACAAATGTGTTCATTTTCCTCATTATTAGTCGATGTTTTGGACGAATGCTCCGGGCCAGTGGTTACAATGGTGGGGCCAGTGATAATACAATTCCAGAGGTCCTACTGTTTCACAAACAACCCAGTGCATAGTTGTTCGTTTTATGTTGCTATATTTTCAAATTGACAATTTACATTCAATTGTAATAAAGACACATCTCTGATGCACAGTGTAGAGTTGTGTTGTGATGAGAAGGATACAGGTATTTAATAAAAACATTGATCGCTTGAGAATGGCTGGAGAAGTTGTATCACCATTTATACGGAGCGGATCACAGCTTGCCACAGATGACAGTCATCTCCAGGCTGTGAGTAAACAACTTGTGTTTCACATAGAGGCGGTCTGAAGGTATGGACAGCTATCAAAGCTACTATACACAGGGTTGCCAACTCTCACGCATCTGGCGTGTGACACACGCTTTCACTCTCAATCTCACGCTGCCCAAACTATTCTCACGCCAAAAACAAGAATACCGAAGACTAGAAACGGTTTTGAAAACTTTTGTCACGTAGTGATCGTCTTCTCAATAGAACATCTTTGATAATGTCTTCTGGCCAATCAGAATCAAGATAACGGCGTGGTGTTGTTGCAGGAAGTCCCGACGGAGAATACTTTTGCTGTAGTACATCTCTATATACATCGATACAACATTACGTGTTGATAGAAATCAACACGTAACGAAATAAGACCCCACGGTTTGATGATTGATAGGTGTGTGGGCTGTCTTTCATTTTGACACACAGAACAATGGGGGCTATCCACCCTTATCCACCATGTAAAGTCATTCACAGCCTCTTCCCTCTTCAGTGAGGAGCAGCAGGTTCAGCTTTCAGAACAAAGTAACAAAAAACTAAGGGAGTGGCTATATACAGGACCGTCCTGTACACAACGCCAAATGACTATATACAGGACCGTCCTGTACACAACGCCAAATGACTATATACAGGACCGTCCTGTACACAACGCCAAATGACTATATACAGGACCGTCCTGTACACAACCCTCTGAAATGGCTATATACAGGACGGTCCTGTATATAAGGTCTCTGAAATGGCTATATACAGGACGGTCCTGTATATAAGGTCTCTGAAATGGCTATATACAGGACCGTCCTGTATACAAGCTCCGAAATGGCTATATACAGGACCGTCCTGTAAACAGCTCTCTGAAATGGCTATATACAGGACGGTCCTGTATATAGCCATTTCAGAGACCTTATATACAGGACCGTCCTGTATATAGCCATTTCAGGGCTTCTGTGCAGGACCATCCTGTATATAGCCATTTCAGAGAGCTGTGTACAGGACAGTCCTGTATATAGCCATTTGGCGTTGTGTACAGGACCGTCCTGTATATAGCCTCGGCCAAAAACTAAAATGGCATTCATTTTTTTCAATATGTCGTGTAGTAATAGATTTATTTATTTTTCTTCTCAAGAGACTACCAGAATGTGTATTTTATGTTAGTATTTCAAAAAATCTCCAGGTCGCCCTTTTTATTTACTACAAGACAAATGTGCCTTTTTATTTCATACAGTTCAATTTGGATTGAGACAGGGAAATAATCTAAACCTCTCGCGTGGCGTTTCACTGTCAAGGGGAGCGTATATGTAATTACAATGCAAATACTGACTTGAGCAACACCACTGTATGGGTTAGCCCTACCATAGATTACCCAACAGAAATACTCTGGAGCCGCAACTGCCGACCCGTATTGTGCATGCGCAGATCCAGTAGAAATGATAAAAAAAAGTAAAAGTCTGCTGCTTATTGTTCTACTAGGCCAAAATAGAGTCAAAGAGTATATGAGAGTGAGTGTGTTAATTAATATATTTGGCAGTTTGGAGTAAGTCTGTAGATTTATTTGTGTGTGTGTGAGATACCTCTCACGATAATTAATTTTGTTAGATACATTTTCCCGGAAATGATTGCGATAAACAAACATGTGTTTGACTTTCATTACTGAATGAAACTTTGTGCCCTTTATAGTCTGTGTCCAATATTGTGTATTTGTATATATTGTATATTGTATATCCCGCTGCTGACACGATAGCGGTCATTTCGTGCGCATATGTGTAATTGTCACTCCAGCCAGGTACCCAAAGTTGGCAACCCTGCTGCTATACATCACATTAAGAACGATGTACAACTGAAACTCTGACAACAATATATTGTTAAAATTATTTATTAAAGTTTGCAATGTTTTGATTGAGATATATATATGAAGACGATCTATCAAGTAATCACGACGAAGGGCCAATTACAGCAAACAAGATGTAAAAGTATGATATTATTTACATAATTTTGTGAAGACACTATACAGATGGATGGAGAACATAGCACAATAATACGGTAACAAAGTGAACTAAGTCTTTGTTTGGACTTACCGAGTCTGGCTCTGGACTCCTCCAGTTTCTGGATCTGGTTCTCGATGAGCAGCATCGCTACCGCAAATGCCAACACAGCCAGCAGCTGGAGCTTAGACGGCATCATGGTCTTTGAAAACCCCATCAAACCACCAGAAGAACCATACCGCGGAAACGAGTAAACAATGAGTCTCAGATCCACTGCTAACGGCCAATAAAGCCCAGTAGTTACTTTATTATGCTACAAAGCAACGTGCCTAATCCAAGCTAATGAATTTAGCTGTTATCTCGATAAATTGATACTCGACAGCCGTCCCACGGGAATAATTAGCCAAACAAACTAACTAACATTAGCTAGCTTCCCCGCTAACGTTAACTCTCAATATAAAGCCACGTAAACAACATGCTAACGTGTGGTTTAAAAAACAACACGGTAGTTTCTGCCCATGTTCTACTTCGGGTTTGTCTAAGTTTCTTTTAACTTCGCGGACAGTATGCTGACTTCATGAGGCTCCATTTAACTGCGGCTCCAGCGGAGTGAAGTAGTGCAGCCGTGTAGGGGGGTGGAGACGGGGCTTGTTGCAGCAGGTAGGTGGACTGCTAGAGGCTAGCTCTTCTTCTTCGTGTTAACTGGAGCTCACAAACCAATGTTGGATGTGTCAGCTACTGGACCAGAGTGTGTACTACGGCAATACATGTTTAAAACAAAAACAACAAACACAATTTGAAACATAGGTGTGTTAACCATGACACTGTACACCTTCTATCCTCACATAGATTACATTGTTAGCTGTGTGTGTACTTGCTTTTTATTTCTGGCTTAGGCCTACTGCAGTATTTTTAGCTCCAGTTATCCCCTGCTCACATCTCCATCTCTATATGTATTTAAATCTGCTTTTTGATTTATAGCCATTGGACTGTTATCCTAAAACTTTTACAGACATTCATTTTTTTCCCATGTTGCAAAAAACCGATTTTAAGCAAGCATTCATGTCGACATTATTTGACCGGGCATAAGTTCAGGTCTTCAAATGTAATACATTGTAATTTAAGGGTTGCAATTTGTATTGATTGTACTGGCATTTATGTTGATGTATGCAGATTTGTCTGTGTCATAGAGACTAAGGGTGATGCATGTCATTACCTACACAGCAACTACAGTATAGGTAGAAATTAGTTAAATCTGTCATGAAACATCTTACTTTAAAATATTGTATTTGTGTTCATGGCCCCAGTTAAATATATACTTATTGTAAAGAGCAACTTGCAGGTTTTTTTTTTTTTACTAGATTTATGCTTAACCTTGCCTGAAAATTACAATTAAAAAAGTTAATGCAGGATTTGATATGTTTTACGAGACATAAGGGCAGGAATTCAGAGGGGAAAGGAGCCGTTTTGAGCTCTGCTACTAAAAACTGCTTTTTTTAAACGTCATACGTGAAACGCGTCATATTACGTCACATGGGGGAGCAACTTTCTCGGACTCCTTGGGTGTTTCTCAATCTCGAGTACGCTTGCTTGGTAGCACATGTCTTCCGAGTGTCTTGCTTCAGAAGCAAGGCAAGAATACTTCCTGGCATTGGGAAAACAAAGAGTGGAACAGGCTAGCAAGTGTGCAGGTGTGTGTCATATGAGAGGCCCCGCCTTACATTTTCCCTCACAGATTTGGGGAAATTGGTCCGTGCGCAAAGCATTGTGGGGATTTTAAGACCGCGGAGTCTACACATGTGCAGCCTCGAAATGCATTAGGGCAGGGATATCTAGATACTTTCCAAGGTTTGACATAATGAATTGTGCTACTTTTAAAGCAAGCAACGATGTTTTCAAATCTGTAATCAAAAAGCTCCTCAAAAACACTATTGAAGCAGTTCCTGCCATTGCTACGTTTGTTCAAACAGTAACAACGGATTATTTTTCTTAGCGGATGCATGTCAATTTAAATCAATACATACAACTATTTTTTAAATCAATAAAATAATTTTCTAAATCCATAAAAGCATTTCAATTAATATTGGGAGTCATGTCGTTACTTTGTTGAGAATGGCCATGTAATAAGCGGGATAATGTGCGGGATAATGTGCACATTGCATAATGTGCCTTCATGCCGATCTAGATCCCTCTGCTTCGCATCAGGCTCCTGATCAGCCTGTCGGTGTTCTTTTCCCCATAATGACGCGTCGCTGCACATTATCCCTTACATATGATTATATATAGTCATTATTCATTTGTTTTAAAGCAGGAGGCGCAAAAGCTTGCCGTGTGGAGGGAGAAAAAGAGCCACAGCAGAGAATAAACAGAAGGGCAACCATGCAAGGGAAGTCTTCTTTGCTGTTTTTGTGGCAGACTACAGCGCCACTTACAGGCCTGGCATATGTACTACAGCGTCTGCAGCGCTTTCTAGCAGCAATGGCCGGCCGTGGCCCAACTTCTCATTCCCCTGATAGGTGGAGAATTGACCAATAGCCGTAGCGCCACTTTACTGACGTCAGTAAAGTGTTCAAATCTGGATCAGTTTGTATCAGATCCGTTGCAGCCCCTTTTTTTGAGATTTTGGTATGAAGGAAAATAGAGAGGGTTGTGTTTTCGTACACTTGGTGAGTTCCCTGGAACACCGGGGACACATATTATAAAAGACGTACAAAAGTGCATTTTGCATGATAGGTCCTCTTTAAATTAACACTAATACAAAATTAAAACCTATAATTGCACACTAAAACCATTATTTCCAAAAAATAACTATTTCACATAAACCTCTGGTTTTTACTGGGGGCCATAGTTTATGGGCGATGTACGCAATATAGGCGTATGTTATGTTAGTATAAGATAATAAGATGTACTTTGTTGATCCAAAATCGGGAAATTGTGCTCTTATGACATTTAAAAAAAAAATGTATTTTAATTTCTAACTTTTTTTTCCCCCCCCAATTTTTGGCGCCCCCGATGGGTTGATGCACCCTTAGCATTCGCCTATACTGCCAATGCCAAGGGCCGACCCTGGGTTTGAGTTTGTGCAGGTTGCACAAACTCCAGCCTGTCAGGTGTTAGGATTTCTTAAGCCTCGAGACTAGGATAAACTGAAAAGAGTACAATGAAGCTTATAAAAGTTAACAGCATTTAATTAAACAAATAATGCCATGATATACAATGAAATTTGCGAGTTGGTGGCTCCCCCCCTCACAGCTGTTGGTCCGGTTCGCGTTGGGACAGCGGAGAGTGAAGAAGAGACTAGCGCCGTTTCTCAATCGCGAGGATGCTGGCTTGGTAGTCACTTCCTTCAGAAACGAAGCCAGTATACTTCCAAGCTACGGCTTCGGAAACGAAGAAGAATGTAACAGACTAACAAGTGTGCCACTCTCTCTAACGGTTTCAACATAAACTGTACCGAAAATAAATACCTCACGATGTCTATCTAATTATGAACTTGCTTTACATTCACGGAACACATTTTTGGTGATAACAAACAAATGTAACAAAGTAACATATTTACCAACACATGTTATACGCCACTACATACTTACATTTAAATGTGTGCTGCGTCGGTTCAGCCATTCTCCGCAAGGGTTTTTGAAATTGGTCCGTGCGCAAAGCATTGTGGGGATTTTAAGGACTTTTCTCAATCGTGAGGATTTTGGCTCCAAGCTAATATTTCAAGGATGCTACGTCATCGAGTGCCACCGAAGGACTGTTCCAATCTCCAGCATACTTGGAATTACACCAAGGCCGCGTCCTTGGTTTGGGGGAAATTTCGAGGCCGCACATGGGTAGACTTCGCGTCCCTAAAATCCCCACAATACTTTGCGCACGGACCAATTTCAAAAACCCTTGCGGAGAATGGCTGAACCGACGCAGCACACATTTAAATGTAAGTATGTAGTGGCGTAGAACATGTGTTGGTAAATGTGTTACTTTGTTACATTTGTTTGTTATCACGAAAAATGTGACTACCAAGCCAGCATCCATCCAGATTGAGAAACGGCCGAAGTCTACCCATGTGCAGCCTCGAAATTACCGGGAGGGACTCGGAGTTGAGCGCTCCTCCTTCGCGTCGAAAGGAGCCAGTTGAGGTGGTTCGGGCACCTAGTTAGGATGCCACCTGGGCGCCTCCCTAGGGAGGTGTTCCAGGCACGTCCAGCTGGGAAGAGACCAAGGGGTAGACCTAGGACCAGGTGGAGGGATTATATCTCTTCGCTGGCCTGGGAGCGCCTTGGGATCCCCCAGTCAGAGCTGGTTGATGTCGCCAGGGAAAAGAAAGTTTGGGGCTCTCTGCTGGAACTGCTACCCCCGCGACCCGACCACGGATAAGCGGGAGAAGATGGATGGATGGATATAAAGTATGAAAACGGTAAGCAGTGCAAGTATAGTATAAAATATATAGATATTAATTTCATGATGATAAACATTGTGGAACAATGATGAAAAATGTGAATGGAAGTGGCGACGTAAAACTGACACAAAACAACAACAAACTTTTGCCGAGCCAATTGGAGAGTTTCATCAGCAGCACGGGGTAAAAGCCACCAATGGGCACTCAGCTCGAGATACCAGCGAGTCGTTTCCCATCAAGCATTTCGCTTCCGCAGCCCGTGGAGAGGAACTGCGTCGCCTCACCGCGCCTCGCTCTCAAGGCTGCGGGTGTCTTTGTCCCGCGAGATTTCAACGTCTCAAGTCAGACAAAATGACTAACCATCATGCAACGCACTAGCAAGACGTTGATCGCAACTGCGCAGATCTGTGCAGGTCTCGCTTGTCTCAAACAAGCCTAATAAGAACTGGATACAGCGTGAGAGGCGGGGCCTCATTCATTCCTATGAGAGCGGCTCATTGGCGCATGATGACAAAAAGGCCCAACTTTTGAGAGAGTGAAATGTCACAGATTACCCAGCATGCCTGAGAAGTATCCGTATGTGCGCTCATAGAGCATGCACAACTTTAACCACGCCCCCCAAAAGGCTCGTTCACATCAAGCACGTCAATTTACGTACACGTAACAGCACCGTGCGTTCTGGATTGTTATGATGGATTTGATATTAACGAATAACGAGGCGGCCGCGGCAGTTAGCGGCTAGCCGCGGCTATATATATACCAGCTATGGTATGATAGCTAGCCGCTATCATACCATATGATATTGGGCGATATCATATGGTATAGCTAATTAATCTGGGTCAAAACGTGTTGTGCCCACATGCAAAGGTTGTAAACTCTGGCTTATCCCATGGTATTATAGTAATAGCAAACAGCAACGTTCAACTCCTTTAATGGTATATTGCAAGTGCAATAAGAAGCTACAGGGACGTTAATCTACGTCGGTAATATTAACTTTATTTAATACAAGATTTACATCATACAGCCCATGTAGTATAATATTTTACAAATGATGAATTACAGCAAACATGTGCAATATATCCATTATTACAGCTCCGTGGCAGTAAGGCGATATGGGTCCGTTCTTATTGTGCATCCATGGGTAAAGGTAAAACTCATGTAGTACTGAACACGTCACATCACATGAACGTGCCACACGATTTTATTATTTATAAAAATTAAAAAATATTTTTTTTAATTGTTTTTGTTATAAATAAACTGTGAACTTTTATGCTACGATGTATGTGATGTCAGATAGTAACTAAAACAAAGAAATCACAGGCTACGTCAAATAAATTCATGCGTCTGTTGTGATTTGTAATTCGTCCACATTTAGACCAATCACAGCGTCACACTCAGCCGCCTATTCTGGATTCGTTTATTGTGCATTCTGTAGACTCCCATTTATGTTTGAATTACACAATGGACATCAGAAATTGGCTCAAA
Source organism: Gymnodraco acuticeps (assembly GCF_902827175.1). Lineage (NCBI taxonomy): Eukaryota > Metazoa > Chordata > Actinopteri > Perciformes > Bathydraconidae > Gymnodraco > Gymnodraco acuticeps. The sequence goes on from NW_022990981.1 coordinate 2,987,130, forward strand.
AGGTCTAAGGATTTATTAAAACGAAATAGCGATGAAAGAACTGCAGCCGATGCAGCTGCTGGCGACCCTGCACCATGCCGTTGCAGCAGCACGCCTTGCCTCGGCAAACCCTGGGGCTGAGTTAGCGAGCCCAAGCCTTGACTCATCAAGGCGGCCGCCACCAACGCTGTCCTCCGAGGCACAGCTCCTTGTGCCCCTATCATCACCACCTGTGTTGCCACACCCTGTACCACACCCGCCAGCATCCTCCTCCTGCTCCGTGCCGGTGCCTCCACTATAGACGCTACCTTGCAGCACATCAACAGGTACTATTGGGCCAGCAACCGCTCAAAGACCAACAGCCCCAGATGATCTTGGGGTTAATAAACCCAACCAGGTGAAACTGGATCGTTATCCAGGGAGATTGTTTTCAGGAAAGAAGCGCACTTTTGCCGCTGCATGGTACAACAACAGACCATGGCTTGAATATTCGTTAAAAGCAGACGCAGCCTTTTGTTTCCCCTGTAGACAGTTTAAAGTCAATACGTCTTCATCTGATAGGGCTTTTACTGTCAAAGGTTTTTGCGACTGGAAACACGCATTACAGACTGATAAAGGACTGCTAAGACATGCCGCATCAAAATAACACATTTCATGTCTGTGAGAGTTTGCGGAGAGAGAGACAGATACGCGAGGAAACAAATAAGGAAATTAGTACTTTGGTGCAGATCAGCTGGCACGGAACCGTTATTACGTTTATTTCTATGTTGCCCTTTATTTGTGTATGTATTTGCGATAAGTGTGCGTCTTTGCGCAATGCTGTTGGCCTTGCTGTTTGATATATATATTGTGCCACAGGCCCGCAGCACGTGACGGTGTTGTGTGCCCTCCCATGAAAATCATATGCCCTCCCTTTAGATTTGTTCTGGCGCCGGGTCTGCGCCTCGCCAGTCACGTATGCGCAGTAGTTTATCTGATATTTAACAACAAATACACAGCCAGCGAGTCGCTTGATTTGAGCTTCCAACGCTCATACTGCATTCTGGCTTTATCTGTTGTTTTGAACATTGCAGACTGAAGCTCAGCGCTAACTTTTATACGTCCTGACTTGGCTCCAAAAACCATTACCTCTGTTTTATCTTTGTTTAAGGCGAGACACCCCAGGTGAATAGGGTAATTTTTTTAACTTAAAGGTATCAGCTAGAAATTTCTCCAGTTAATTACTTACAATAAGGCAATTGTCTTTTGTATTACACATTTTCTGAAATAGCATGTTTAAATATGCAAATTATCCATTATCTCATTAAATATGCACATATTTTAACACATTTCAGGAATCGAAATCTGAACTTTGGATATAGCCAGATTCAAAATTCTTGTTTCATTTTGTAGTCATATTAGTATCTAAGGCTTTTACAGAAGGGATATTGGATATCTCTTTTTATCACTCCATAAATCAGAAAATACTGTCAACAGCCCTAAAATATCAATTTTCGCCATGTTTTTAGGTATACAATGTTGTATAATTCAGGCTATGAATTATATATGAACAAACCCTTCTGTAAAAGCCTTCATAATATTGATAGGAATATAACTGGAAGGTTTGGTGTATGTACGTGCTACTGAAGTTGAAATTTCGAACTCAGAGTAGGAGAAAAAACTAATTTTGAGAAAACGACCTTTAAAGATTGCAGTGAGGCGCTAGCTAAACCCTCCTGTTCTTTGGATGACAGCTTGCGCATCGACGCACTCCGTGAAGGTATTTCATGTTCAGGGTCATTTTTTTTTTTATAACCTTGCTTCGTGCAAGTGACAATTGTTGTCGTCTTCTCTGTGAACGTTTTTTTCGCCGTTCTTTTGGCATTTTGAGATTTCAATTTCTAGCTGAAAGCTAACCAGGAAGTGTTTTAGCACACGACGTGACGCATCTGAACGAATCACGTTGTCAGAAATTGACACCAGCCAATGAGATTTCGTTTCTTGGTTTAAGACCCCTTCGTACTTTCACGATTGGTTGCTGATACAAAGGAAATGACCATATTTGGATCCGATGAGATTGTGCAGGAGAGACACAGCTTTCCAGCGATACCTCTGTTGACATGGTGCACACAGCGGTCGCGGTACTTTATGTTACGTTAGAATGCTAACTTTTGGTGAATTTAGGAGAAATCTACAGATGCAAATAGACAAACTATAGTAAAAATAAACACTTAAATGTGTATTTTGTACGTTTTCCTTCCAAAAGCCTGAAAGAAAACATGTTATGGAATCAAAATAGCACAAAATCTCAAAGTTGACCAGTACTTGAAAAACGATGTTTTTGCCTGCCGTGTCTCGCCTTAATTGGAGAAAGTTCTGACACATCCAGTCATTGATTTGTTCAATGCACTTACTCAGTGTTTGAATTGGAGCATAGTCTCCTGGTGAAATTGCTACGTAAATGTGTGTGTCATCTGCATAGCTATGGTAACTTATTTTGTTGTTTTTCATTATCTGAGCCAGTGGTAGCATGTAGATGTTAAAGAGAAGAGGCCCCAAGATGGAGCCTTGAGGAACCCCACATGTCATATTTGTCAACTCAGATGTGTATTTACCTATAGAAACAAAGTTGTTTCTGTCCTTTAAGTAGGATTCAAACCAATTTAGAACTGTTTCCGAAAGTCCCACCCAGTTTTCCAGTCGGTCTAGTAATATGCTGTGGTCAACAGTGTCAAACGCAGCACTGAGATCTAATAATATTAACACTGAAGTTCTGCCACTGTCTGTGTTTAAGTGGATGTCATTAAAGACCTTTACAAGAGCAGTCTCAGTGCTGTGGTTTGGACGAAAGCCTGACTGGAACACATCGAAACAGTTATTTAAATGCAAGAAATTACTCAACTGTGATTTTACCTAGAAATGGGAGGTTTGATATGGGCCTGTAATTGTTCATTACTGAAGCATCTAGATTATTCTTTTTTAAGAGTGGTTTAATGACTGCAGTTTTCAGGGCCTGTGGAAAAATAGTGTGAGGAGATTTTTTTACTATATGAAGTAGATCTGAGGCCATGCAAGGCAAAACATCTTTGAAAAATCCTGTTGGAATAATATCAAGGCAGCAGGAGGAGGATTTCAGAAGTTGTATAATGTCCTCTAGGTTTTTATCATTAATCTGATGGAATTGTGTCATGGTGTTTGAATTGATGTTAGGTGGACACAGAGACAACACATTTGCTGTTCCTGATGCAGAGGCACTGACTGCTTGTCTGATTTTCTGAATTGTGTCAGTGAAAAAGGAGGCAAAATCATTGCACGCCCTTGTAAGAGAATATTTTCATCTGATCTGTTTATAGAGTCTTTTATGGTTCCTTAGAGTCTGTGATACTGCAAACATCTGCTTGTAGTCAGTCAGAGACTTCTCTGTAGGTTGAGGTCACAGGTCAAACGCGTCTCCTATGTCCGAGGGTTGACCTGGCAGGATCTCTTTGAGACAAGCAGATCATTGTCTTTTATCGGCTAATTGATTATACGCGGGCTTTCTGGAAGCCCGCCTCTCCTCGTGTTGGTTAGATGTTTTGTGTCTTTTGGGTTCAGAGATCGCTGGTGGAGCACTGGGCATGTGTGAAACTTAGATGATCTCCCCGGCCGTATGTAATTAATGTACTGTGATCAATAAACTCTTCAGTGCTTTTGGCTAACAACGGTTCCAGACTCCTTCATTCTACCTCAACATTAGTTTACCTTCACATTTTGGCGTCACGAACAGGATGCCGAGATTTCTTCAGAAGGCTGGTAAGTGCTTTTTTTCAAATCTATTTGAACAACTGCCTTACCAGACTCTGTGATTGACGGTATCAAAATTATCTGTGAAACTGCGCGAGTGCAATTTGTTTTGGTCTCTCCACTGTACATTTGAAGGCTTAATTATAACCTGAGGAATCGGTGTCAAAAGGAGATTTCTATCTTGGCCGGTTCTTCCTGTGAATGCTGCTGGGGCAAGTGCCAACAAAAGCAAGCACAGCTCATGTATAAACAATAAGAATATTTGGGGCTAATAAATAACCTCGGAACATCGACTTTTAACGATTTCCGCTGTGTGTGGTTTCTAGAATTAAATTACTGGACAATCACACACTGCAAATATTCGGAGAGACCTTAAGGAAAGCATCAGCAAGGTGGAACCTCTGTTTTTAAAAAAAAAAGCAATGTGAGGATTTGTAATTGAAACAAATTGCCGAATTCTGGAGATTTCAACGGGTTTAAATCAGACCAATCCGTTTTCGGGTGTCTGCTCAGGCTGCACGAGGGAGGGCGAATTCCCCTTCCCCCCTGTGGTGAGCGGCACAAGAGTAATGTTTAAGAACACAGACTTGTATTTTCTGTTAATCACACCATAAGCTCAAGAACTAAATTGAGCTATTAAATGGGAAGGGTCGTGGCAGAATATTACGTTCACACTGTGTTTAATAAACTAACGGATTATTGAATTGGCTGTTGTTTAAAAAAAACAAACAAAAAAAAAAAAAGCACTGAATTAATTAAAACAATCGCTGCTCTCGGTCGGTTGAGCAGTTTTACCACTACATTTGCATAGTGGTTTTGATTGAGAATAAGGTCGTTTATTGCTCATCAACAGATTGAATATGGCTGAGAAGAGCCCATATTAAACAGATATTTCAGTGCTCCCGTTGACGTTTTCCGTAATTCTCGGACTAAATTAAACTGGATGATTTTTTGGCCAGGGCACTGATTTTGTTGCGAGTACATGTTTGTTTGTCTAATTGCAGTGTTTGTTTTTATTGTACTAACCGTTAAACATGGGTAATACTGCCTCCACAAACGATTCAGTTGGTAAGAGGAAAACCATTTCACGCACAAAGACACTTAAAAAAAACCCGATTGCAGAAAACCACTACACGCATTTGTTTTCTCCAAACATGCCGTCTGGAATTGTCGGAAGAACTTTGGATTGGTCTAAAGTTATGCCGTTTACATCGTTACTTTGCGAACACTCACAACAGATTAATCAGAAAGGATTGATTCGATTTGATTGGCCTCTGACAGGTAGTTTTGATATGGCCGTGTTGTGGCAAGCATTTAAACTGGTGGAAGATAATTCAAATTGTTCATGGGATCAAGGATACATGACAGAATGTGTGAAAGCCTGGATGACTTTGGCAGAAAAGCGGGGTTATGAAGAAAGGAAAAATGCAAAATCTGTTGGCAGCGAGCGAGGCTCCATTGAGCTCAAGGCGCTTATTGATAAAGTTTCTCAATGTGCAAAAAGTTTTCATTTGCTTAGCCTAGAGGCTGTTTTTGATGTGAGATCAGAAAACATGTCCAGATTCAGGGAAAGACACGGTGAGAATGTTCCAGACATTGCAAAATCCATAATTTATGATTGGATTAAAAGACAAGGTAAAACTCCAACCCCATCTCAGCTCATTTGTATTTTGACAGACGCAGGGCTGTTGGACGGAGAGCAGGCTGTATCTCTCTGTACGAAAATAATTCCCGCGACAGAACTCTCAAATCCCGTTGCGAGAAACTCCGATGATGATCTGTTAATAACAGCTGCAGCTATCATGAATGAAAATAAGTTGAGATATCAGATAGAACAACATGGAGAATTAGAATCGGCACACGCCGAGCAGAGGGCAGCAGCGGGGGAGGGGAATGTTTCACATGGCAGTCCGCGATTGACCCCCACTCATCGCACTCAGCCACTCCTTTTACGAGATTACCCAGTTTCGCCGTACGGCAGCAGTTTTCCAAGTAATGTCCAGCGTAAAATGTACACGACAAAGCAAACATCTCAGGATAATAATTCTGAAGAAAGTGTGACCGCCCCGAAAATTCTGATAGGAGATGTTCCAGTTTGCAAACCCTGGACACCCGCTGAGGTCATTGATGTCACTAACCACGCTCCCAGTCCCACTAAAAGTCCAGATGAGTATCTGTCATGGTTGACTAATATTGGTTCAGTTTATAACTGTTTGGTTCATGATGTTAAACAGCTGATAATCTTAACATACAAGGCAGATTGGCCCACGTGCAGAGACGAGTTTAAATTTCCTGAGTACAGCCGCAGGGGACTGGCCCACGACACAGACGCGAGACATGTGGATACAAAACGTCGCCGCATTGGCTATCAAATCATGCGCTAAAACTCACACAGATTTCTCACAAGTGACGGCATGTGTACAAGACCCAGCGGAAAATGTCCCAGAATTTATCCAGCGTTTCATGACAGTGTGGGATAATAATGCGGGAATTAAAAGAGACGGTAATGATTTGTTTGCCATACAGACCTTGTTACATAATTTAATCCCAGAAACGGCTCAGGCCTACATGATGTCGACTCCCGAATGGCAAATTAAATCTTGGAAAGCGACTATCGCCACAATGCGTGCGTTGCATAGGAGCCAAATATTTCTTACTCCCAGAATTTCACAACTGCTTCAACAATTGCCTCAAAACACCCAGGCTTATCAAACGCAGGGACAAAACCACACACAGCAGTATCAAAATCAGGGGAGATCACAGGATTATCATAATAAGAGCAGACAGAACAAAAATCCCAAAAAGTTGATGCCATGTCATGTTTGCGGAGAAACCGATCACTGGGCAGGACAATGTGGTAAGCGGTGGGGGGTCCAGCAGCACACACAGTCCCCCCTCACCCAGCCCCCCTTCTCCCAGCCCGCACTTCCCCCCAACCTTCCCCAGCAGTCCGGACATCTGGCATTAATGCAGTCTCCACGTTATGACGGACAGAACCAGGGGCAGAACGCTCAACAAAGTGGATTTAATAAAAGATAGTGGTGCCAAGAAGATATAGGGTCAGAATCACAGCATTTCCAAATTCAAGCAGCAACAATTCGCCTTTCCAATAACCCGCGTGAAGATCCAATTATGCCCGTTGATTTTAGTGGTACGGCTGTAGATATTTTGATTGACAGCGGAGCCACCTTGTCTGCCGTGCGTACTAAGGAGAAAGTGTGTGAAGCAACCAATACATTTGTCACAACCATCGGTGTTGCTGGAATTTCTATGTCCGAACCCATTTCAGAGAACACTAATGTTTCAATTAATGGATCAAACGTGGAACACTCTTTCATTATTTCAGATGGAAGTCCTATTAATTTAATGGGCAGGGACTTACTATGTAAATTACAGGCAACAATACATTGCACTTCAGACGGATTGTTTTTGACAATTCCTGACAGTAAGGTCTATCAGGCTGTCCAATTCATTCAATCATCGCGAGACAACCTTTATTGTTGGTCATTTCCAGATTTCAACATGATTTCTGTTTTCTCCACAACAGGGATTCAGAAGATTGCTAGCATTTCTCCGGTTTGTGCGTCTTTAATGTCTCTTATGCGACCTGTGTTGAATTGTCATTGCACAGCAGCCTTTAATCCGTCAGATGACTACGCGCAATCAGTAAGAGGTTTTTGCAACAAATCAGATCGGTTGACAAGTGAACAATATTTGTTCATTTCCCGACAAGGATGTGTTTTACCCATCAGACTCACAACACCCCAGCAGGTTCTCCATGTTGAAGAAAGCCTCCCCTACGTCACAGTGGCTGTTACGCCAGGCAGTAACCCAAAAGAGGTGGGGGCCATGGCAGCCCGCTGCCAGGCCCAGCTAGAAGCCTCACTTTTTTCACACACACACACACACACGCCTAACGTAATTAACTTTGGAGGGGACCATTTCCTGCTGCGTCTCGCGGAGCCAATTGCTCTTCCACAATGCACTTTCCTTCATTTACAACCAAACCCCCCCACAGAGTATGGCCCCCCCCTCAGATTTTTCAGAAGTACCGGCTGCATTATGGGCAAAACACAAGAACCATGTTGGTTTTGTTGCCTCAGCGCCTCCACATCGAGTAACACTTAAAGCCAATGCCAGATTGCCAGCTATCAGACAGTACAATTTGCCCCATAGAGCCATTTTGGGGATTGAAGGAGTCATCCAATCTTTGCTTGATCAGGGCGTGTTAATTTACACAACTAGTCCCTGTAATACTCCAATTCTACCCATACCTAAACACAATCGCCCTGATGAGTGGCGCTTTGTCCAAGATTTGCAAGCTATTAATGCTATTGTCATTCCGACAGCTCCAATTGTGCCGGACACCAATTCGATTTTAGCTTCTCTGCCCCCGGACTCTAAGTACTACACAGTGATTGATTTATGTTCAGCATTTTTCTCTGTTCCTCTGCATCCAGACAGCCAGTATCTGTTTGCATTTACTTTTAAAGGTAAACAAATCACATACACGCGCCTCCCACAGGGGTTTGTTGAGTCGCCTACTGTGTACGCAGCAGCTGTGAGGAGAGATCTGGACACTTTGGTCCTGACAGGAGGTAGTACCTTGCTTCAGTACGCAGATGACCTGTTGTTAGCTTCTCCCAATAAAGACGCCTGTCGCATCGACTCCATTCTGCTCATGAAAAGACTTTCTGAATGCGGACACAGAGCATCCCTGGCCAAGTTGCAATACTGCCAGACTGAGGTCACGTATTTGGGTCACATTCTGAGGGATGGACACCGTCTCCTCTCGCCAGCAAGGATTTGTCTGTTGAACAAAGTACCACCACCTCGCACAAAGAAGGACATGCTTTCCTTCTTGGGCATGGCAAATTATTGCAGACACTGGATTTTTGAGTATGCTGCGATGGATTCTGTCCTGCGTGCTGCCACTCTGCAGGCTGCCCCTAACATTGTTCAGTGGTCTGAGGACATGCACACTGCCTTTCAGGACTTAAAGCAGGCCCTCACATCTGCTCCTGCCCTGGGGCTCCCTGACTACCATCAGCCGTTTCACCTGCACGTCCATGAGAAAGGGGGCTTCGCAACGGGCATCTTGGTGCAGAAGCATGGCTCTAATTTCCGGCCTGTTGCATACTACTCATCTCGACTCTCCCCTGTGGTGCTTGGTATGCCTTCATGCCTGCGGGCTGTGGCCGCAGTGGCGATAGTGGTAAAACAATCCTCTCCCATTGTACTGGCCAGTGACTGTGTAGTACATGTCCCACATGCAGTTTTGCATATTCTGAACACCTCTGCTACTCAGCATATGACGGCAGCAAGGCGATCTGGTTATGAAGCTGTAATTCTTTCAAGTCCACACATCACTCTTAAACGTTCCCCCCCCCTAAACCCAGCTACACTGGTGCCAATTCCAGATTTTGAAATAACACATGACTGCGTCACAACGATTGACATGTCTTCCTCCCCCAGAGCTGATATGTTGCAAACCCCTATCCCTAATTCAGATATGATTCTGTACACAGACGGGTCTGCGAGCAGGCCGTCTGACACAGTACACTTAGCAGGCTACGCTGTTGTGAATGACTGGGAAGTCTTAGAAAGCCGGGCCTTGCCAAATGGCACGTCAGCTCAGGCTGCAGAGTTGTATGCTCTGCTTAGGGCGTGTATTTTGGCTGAAGGTAGAGTTGCAACCATTTTCACAGACTCCAGGTATGCATTTGGTGTGTGCCATGATTTTGGTGTCTTGTGGAAAATGCGCGGTTTCTTAACATCGGCCGGTAAGCCTATTCAACATCATGCGTTAGTAGCTGAGCTATTAGACGCTATCCTGCTCCCTGCACAGCTAGCAGTAGTTAAATGTGCTGCTCACACAAATTCTAATGATCCTATTTCGCGTGGAAATGCGTTAGCCGACACCGCGGCTAAACAAGCAGCAGTTTCCTCCTCTTCTATGGTGCTCCAATGCCCCTCGACACAACCCGCAGAAACCATTTGTTTGCCTTCCTTTAATGATGTCGCGGACATGCAAGCCCGCGCTGATGTTAGGGAGAAAGATTTATGGCTAAGACGAGGTTGTACACTTGACGCTGAGTCCAGCTTGTGGCTCCACCCAGACGGCCGGATGGTCTGTCCCCGTTCATTCCTCCATGTTTTGGCACATGTTGCACATGGCAAATCACATGTAGGAAAAGGAGGGATGAATGGGATTATAAAGTCACAATGGTTTGCTCCACGCATTACACTAGCTACACAGACCCTTGTAGATAGATGCATGATATGCCAGCAGACAAGAAGAAGAAAAGGTCCAGTTCAGCATGAACATTTACCGCCCCCCTCGGGGCCCTTTGTAAATATGCAAATTGACTTTTCGCACATGCCACCATGCCAAGGATTCAAATATCTTTTGGTAATAGTGTGCCAGTTCTCCAAATGGGTAGAGGCCTACCCTACCAGAAAAGAAGACGCCAGAACAGTTGTAAAGTGTCTTCTCAAAGATGTTGTCCCTAGATGTGGTGTTCCAGCAGGGATTAACAGTGACAGAGGTCCAGCATTCATTTCTAAGATAACCCAGAGTCTAGCTACAGTGTTAGGGTTCAAATGGCAATTGCATGTTCCCTATCATCCACAGAGCTCAGGCCAGGTTGAGAGAATGAACTTGACTATAAAGGAAAAACTCACTAAAACAATGTTGACCACAGGACTAAAATGGGTAGACGCGCTGCCGCTAGTTCTGTGCTCAATCAGAAACTCACCAAATGCAACGACAGGGCTTAGCCCACACGAAGTATTGATGGGAAGGCCAATGTTCACAGGATCTAGTCCTCCAGTAATGCCCCACAGACTCACTCTTTTGTGGACAGAGGATTACATGACTAACTATGTCAAATATCTAACTGACATGTTGAGAAAGTTTCACAGGCAGGTGGCTGACAGGCTCCCCCAGCCTGGTGAGGAGCCCACCCACCCTTTTCAGATTGGTGATAATGTACTAATCAAATCGCTTGAAAAAGATTCTTTGTCTCCCAGGTGGAAAGGTCCTTTCCAGGTATTAATAGTGACCAGAACAGCCCTGAGAGTACAAGGTAGAGCGGAGTGGATTCACGCTTCAAGATGTCGTCTCTCTCCTCTACCGGATGCTGGCGTGTGAAGGCAGTCACCATCATCGTCATTCTGGGTTTACTGTACCTGGCCAAGAACGCCCTGCTAGATGAAGCTGTGACAATCCCAACGACAGGTGGCGAGGGACCTCGCCCATCTGAGGGAGAAAATAAGGTGCTCTTATCTAAGAGCGCAGACGACTTGACCACTCAGGGTCCAGACCCTGAGGGCAAAACAACACCAACGGGCAAAGAAGTGCCTAGCGACAAGGACAGGTTGTATCCAAACACCACACAGACACTCAGTATGGTGCAAGAGACACAAAGAGAGAGAAAAGGAGGGAGAATAAGGAGGATTGTCTCCCTCCCTGATCATAAGTCAGAGACTATTGCCGTTAACTGCCCAAGTTCAATATGTGACTCATCTAACTGTATTATTGTGTTTCCTGTGTTCTCAGTTTACTCAACATGGGAGTTATATCCAGAAAACCAGTACTCTTGGTTCAGGGTCGCACCAGAGGGGGTAAGGATGGTTCTTAACACCATCGAAGAAATGCCCCCAGAACTGTGGTGTAGCACGATAGAACAGTTCGAGGCACTGATAAGGAAGGAGGTAAAATGTACAGTGCGGAAGCCAGATTACCGCATTCCCAATCTAGGTGATACTGCATGCACAGTTACTGGACCAAATAGCAAAACAAATGTTCCATCTACTCCACTTAAACAATCAGGAGGCGAGGTAGATTCTTCAAAAAAGGCCTTAATTACTCCTTATAAACAAACTAAAACTAATTCTGCAGTAAGTTTAATGTTAGACTATGCACATGAACGTAATGTTAGCAACTGTTGGTTGTGCCAAAATATGCCAGAATCAATGCATTCTCCTATGTTTAGCCCAATTCCTTTCACAAAAGCTGATTACGGTTTAGTAAACTGGAATGACATAGCATCTAGAATTAGCGATGAGGCTGGGGATTGTTACACTCCTTCCTACCCAATAGACTCTGAAAAACCTTTACAGTACAAGGGCTTAGTCTCTCTCATTGTTGATACAGTAAATAAAGATTACCTGCCTGACGGTTTCAAACGTTTGATGTTTTTAAAATTAATATATATGAAGAAATACGTTAACCTAGCTTTTGAATATAGATTCCAGTTAGCTCTAGCTCAGACTAATTGTTCAGCTAACTTTACAAGTCCAACATGTACAATGCAACCACACACACCCGCTTTGTTAGTGGAAGCGTTGGTAACAGTGGTGCCCTGGTTCGGCTCTAGGACAGTGGACTCCGTTGAGGTTAAAATACATGACTGTACGCAGCCAATACCCTTAGGCAAGCCCCCTACACGTGACTGCTCAGTATATGTCCCCCCAATTGTTGTGCATGAATGGAAGAATGTGTCCATCTGTTTCCAGAATGCAGTAGGATCTCACACCTCTCCTGATGTGGGACACAGCGACTGTAATGCCATAGTGAGAGTACATATAGCCAAAATTCCCCTCCCACAGAGAGTTTACTTAGTTTGTGGGGACCGGGCCTATGGATGTGTGCCATATGATGTTTTTTATGGTACCTGTTATCTAGCCTACCTAATCCCTTTAATCCGTAAAGTAGAGGCTACTGAGATTGCAGCAATACTTCCCTCTCTACACAGGAACAGCAGGTCAATTACACAAGGACAACAGATAGCTAGCCTATTCTTGCCTTGGTACGGTATTTATGTTACTCAGCAGGAAATTGTCGCATTGTCTAAAGTGGTGGAACATCATTTAAATGTATCCAACACAGCGATGTTAGCTGAACACAAAGAATTGCAGGAAGTTAGGACAGTAGCACTACAGAATCGTATGGCGCTTGACCTCCTCTTAGCGGCCCAAGGAGGAACATGCAAGGTGATAGGAAGTGAGTGCTGTTCTTTCATATCTGATGCCACACCTGAAGTTATGGACATGGCTCATGATACTGCCAGGGGAATAAAAGAATTGCATGAAACTCATGGGTTTACATTTGGGGAATTAAGTGGAACTTTTGGATCTTGGGGAGCGGGGCTGGTTAAATTTGTTGTTACTGTTTCAGTGTTTATCTTGGTTGTGCTAATCCTAGTGATCTGTTTGATCACTGTGGTTAAATTAGCCATACGAAGGGTTGCCAAGACTGCCCTCCAGGCCCCACAAAGGCTAGTTGGACATTCGACTGTACAGGACACAATATTAATGTACAATGCCGAGCTTCCGGACCCCTGGGTCTCCATCGTGATCTCCGACCCGTGGGTACCTCCATTCAGCGATTGAGATGTTGTTTAAAGTTGATATTCTGAATAAAGAACAGATGTTTTGATAATTGATTACAGTTGATACACTGGATTAAAGGACAAATGTCTGATTTTTCCTTTGCAGGTTGTGATACAAATAAAATGTCTGATTTTCCTTTTCAGATTTTGAACAAGTGTATTTGAATGAAATAAATGTATTACTAAGTGCCTTACTCTTGAATAAAGCGTAATGAAGTAAACGTAAAGTAATGTTAAAGATTGAGGACACTGTAACTTTACAGTTTACAGATTGATCGATTCATCACTGCGAATTTATACCTTAAACTAGGAACCTTAGCTGGATCTCTCATGATTCTGATTTATACCTCAATTGGATTTCTCATAATCCTAAATTATACCTCATTTGATTTCTTATAATCCTAATTGTGTTTTTAATAAGTAATTGCCTTAAAGTAAATCTTTAAGATGTAAGCTGATTTAGAATCTGTGTTTGATGAATGAGATTAACTGAGTGATAAATGATAAAAGATCTTATTTTTGAAACATATATTTTGCTATAATATTTTGTACCCCATGTGTTTATTATTGTACCTTTTGACAAAAATGCCAAGCACTGAAGAGAGATGATTTTTATTATGATTGACTGTGTTCAATCATGGTGATTGAAGTGTTTTTCAATCTTGTTCTATTTTTAATGTAATGAATGTATCTGAGCCCACCCAACTCTGAGGACGCCTATTGATTTTAAGTATTGACTGAAATATTCTTAGACTAATGTTAATTGGTTATCAATAGATTGATAAAAAGAGTGAATCTGTAAGAGAATATTTTCATCTGATCTGTTTATAGAGTCTTTTATGGTTCCTTAGAGTCTGTGATACTGCAAACATCTGCTTGTAGTCAGTCAGAGACTTCTCTGTAGGTTGAGGTCACAGGTCAAACGCGTCTCCTATGTCCGAGGGTTGACCTGGCAGGATCTCTTTGAGACAAGCAGATCATTGTCTTTTATCGGCTAATTGATTATACGCGGGCTTTCTGGAAGCCCGCCTCTCCTCGTGTAGGTTAGATGTTTTGTGTCTTTTGGGTTCAGAGATCGCTGGTGGAGCACTGGGCATGTGTGAAACTTAGATGATCTCCCCGGCCGTATGTAATTAATGTACTGTGATCAATAAACTCTTCAGTGCTTTTGGCTAACAACGGTTCCAGACTCCTTCATTCTACCTCAACATTGCAACAACAGAAGTTTACCTTCACAGCCCTGGTGGATAGAAATTCAGAGGCTACTGACACTGGGGGGTTAGTTAGTCTGTCGACGGTAGCAAACAAGGCACGTGCGTTGTTTTTGGTTTTGGTAATGATGTCAGAGAAGAACGATTGTCGTGCGTTTTTCAATTCCAAATGATAAAGGCCAAGTCTCTCTTTATAGATTTCAAAGTGAACCTGGAGATTTGTTTTTCGCCACCTGCGTTCAGCTTTTCGAGATTTTTTGTCTTCTGTTTTCACGGTCATGGCTTTTCTCCATGGAGATATTTTATTGCCAGACACTTCCTTTACCTTAGTTGGAGCAATGGCATCTATAACATTTTTAATTTTTGTATTAAAATGATCTACTACCTCATTTACTGAGATGTTAGCAGGGGCAAGTGTGGAAGAGAAATTCTGAGTAAACATTTCCCTAGTATTTTCAGTTAAATATCGCTTTGTGGTTACCTCTTTTTGAACATTTTTGTGAACAGAAATATTGCTCTCAAAGAAAACACAGGAATGGTCAGAGAGTGCAACATCAGTCACCACAACCTTAGAGATATTCAGACCCTTTGAGATAATTAAGTCCAGAGTGTGCCCCTTATTGTGCGTGAGCTCCGTCACATGCTGAGTCAGTCCATAGCTATCAAGAACACAAAACAGTTCTTTAGCCCCTCTGTCCTGGGGGTTGTCAACATGGATGTTAAAATCACCAACAATGACTAGACGTCAAAGTCAATACACACTATAGACAGCAGTTCAGTAAAGTCATCAAAAAAGCTTGCACAGTATTTGGGTGGTCTATAGATATTTAGGAACAGAGCTCGAGAGGAGCATTTCAGCTGAATGGCCACATATTCAAAAGAATCAAAGTTTCCATACGATGTCTTCCTTCCCTTTAGTGTCTATTTAATCAAAAATAATTGTATTAAACTTCCGCTACAGCAGCAACAACAAATAAAATCTGATGACAGGCCAATGCCCAAACTGGAGCTGTGTACAGCGAGGAAAAAAGGAGCGAATCGGACGTAAAACGTTAAAGGTCTCCTGATGTATAGTTTGTGAATGAATGCTTATTAGAGTTTTGGCTGGAGAGTGCGTGCGTGCGGACCTGTCGGTTAGATAACAGGCGTGTGTAAGTCCTGCATCTGTATGATACAAATGTGTGTAAAATGATACCGGGTGCTGTAATCACTCATCTGGTTCAGTGGCGCCAGCAGGGGGGGCCATGGCCACCCTGATATATTTGATGGCCCCCCCACCACACACACCGCCTCGGCCTCGCCAGTCACGTATGCGCAGTAGTTTATCTGATATTTAACAACAAATACACAGCCAGCGAGTCGCTTGATTTGAGCTTCCAACGCTCATACTGCAGCCCCTCCCTCTCCCTCTGCTACCATGGTAACACTCTGATACTGGGCGCACCACTCTGATACTCGCTCGCCCCACTCTGATACTCGCGCGTACCACTCTGAGATTCACACAGACAGCAGCAGGTTGCAGCAAAACGTTTCTTTCTACTGACTGGACTGGAGTTAACAAAAATCCACCAGACTTCTAGAAGGTAAGTCATATTTGTTCGTTGCCTGTTAAGCCCCACAACACTTTAGGCTTTAGTGTGTTAGTGTGTTAGCTTTTGGTAGCAAAAAACGGAGATATGCTTAGCTTTAGCTGCTATTCTGATCAAAATGTGTGTTCAATGGCATTCAAACGAGAAAAACGCTGGAAGACCTGGAAAACAGGCTCGGGGCTCAGTAAAGGCTTGCTTGACTTCAGGTATAATTCGTCTGTAAACACACTTAGGCGACTATCCTAGTTAGCGTTAGTTTAGCTTGCTAAGCTAACGTTAGCTGATGTCGGAATGCTGGGCTGGTGTAATGCGTAGGCTACTATTAATCACTGCTGTGTGTAATGTCAATTTGCAGAAAATGAAGAGAAAGTCAACAGACATATCTTCTTATTTTAAGAAGAAGATGAGTAAAGGAGAGACAGAGCTGGCAGGGGAGCAGCAGCATAGGGCTAGTGAGGAGATGGCCATACATGCTAGAAAGTACATGTGGAACTCTGTGTTGTAAAAGTGAAACTAAAACCTAAATACAGTTTTATTAATGTGATTGTGACCTTTTTAATCATTTAAGTCTTCTACACACTTTAGGTCTGCAGCTCCTTCAAAATGAAACGAGAATCTATGCAGTTTTTCCTCTTCTGTGTTCTGAGGTTATGAGCCGACCATTAGTCAAGTTTGTTTTCATAATGTTCTGTATACTAATTTTAAAAAAGGGTAACCAGTTTGTTTATAAAGTATAAATATACATTTTCAAAACAAATGGAATACAAGCTATATGTATTACTCTCACCACAGTGGCCTCATCTAAAAAAAATACAAATATGTCTCGTCACCTATTTTCTGTCTAATACTAAAAGGTGGTGTTTTGTATCATTTATAATGTTTTGAATTTGCTATATATATATAATATATATATATATATAAGGTCAATAATAGATGGTGTTTTTGTGTTCAATCACAGTATGTATTTACCATTTTATACCCCTTGTGTTTTTGGGTCCTGTTGAAATAAAATAGTCATGTTTTAAAACTTGATTTAATAAAGTCATGTCAATCACCTTTGATCCCAGTGTGACACAAACAGCTTTGTTCAGTCTAAAACAATTTATAACCTAGACATAATATAACTGAAGAACATGTTGTGTTGCTGTTGTGTATTGTATGTGTTGAGAATGCTGAACATTTTTGCACCTTACAATAAAGGAACTTATTTAAATTAAGCTGTATTTGTCTTTTTAAAAGGAAAGAACATCTAGCATATATAAAAAACAAAACAATAAATCACCAACACATGTATACATAACACAAAACAAGGTTCTTTTAAATGTTGTTTGAAGTAAAATGTTAACTCTCCGTATTATATTCACTTCAGATGAATAGTATCAGAAAATGTAAAATAAGAAACCAAAGTATATCAGTAGTTGATTCTCTTTGCCATTGTTTTCATCTAGTCTATACTTTTACAACAATTAAATGCTTGGTTTTGGTGGGCCACCCCAAGATTTTCAGTGGCCCCATTTGGCCACCCCTATGAATAATTTCTGGAGGCGCCACTGATCTGGTTACATTATTACATTGACCACCACACCCCTGACCATGGATGTATAATAAGAACTGGATACAGTGTGGGAGGCGGGGCCTCATTCATTCCTATGAGAGTTGCTCATTAGCGCATGATGACAAAATGGCCCAACTTTTGAGAGAGCGAAACGTCACAGATTACCCGGCATGCCTGAGAAGTACCCGTATGTGCACTCATAGCGCATGCGCAACTTTAACCACGCCGCCCAAAAGGCTCGTTCACATTAAGCACGTGAATTTGCGTACACGTAACAGCACCGCGCGTTCATGACAGCATGGTACTGGATTTATATTAACGAGGCGGCAGTTAGCAGCTAGCGGCTAGCTAGTAAATGATGCTAACTTACACTTCAATCGTTATGTACTTTTATATTACGCTGACATCAGGATCTAGTGATATCCAAGCAACAGAGCTTCATTTAGCATGATACTTGTGTGGGTTGTACATGAAACCACTTGGTAATATATACAAATGTATATGTTGAAGCCTGTTATGAACAATTGTGAGTTAAAACTTTATCTAAAAAGTAAAGCTGATGATGGATTACTGTGGTGGAGTTAAAATAACAATATCCTATTTCTTTTTGAAATGTGATGGAGTAAAAGGATAGTAACTGTGATTATTCATGTTAAGTAGCCCACAAGTAACTAAAACGTATAATACTTGAAGGAAAGGTGTAAAATGTTCCCATACATACCAATATCACAGTACAACACCCCTTGTTGTTAAATACCAACCATGTGTATATATATATATATAAATAAATATATAAATATGCCGCTAAAACTGTAATATACCAGGCTGCTAAATCCTCCAAACTGTTGTTGCTGGATGTGTATTTTGTGAAATGTGTATTTTTTTTAAATGATAATTTCTTGTTTTGAATCTTTAATACTTTTATGCATACTCTAAGTAACATTAGGCTGTCTTTGGCTCTTTTCTGCTGTAACAATGTAAATGTATTCTGATCTAATTGATGTTTTTGTCAGTTTGTTTCCCTATATTGCGACACTTATTTGGTTTAAGATTATTTCTCCTTTTTTTACAGACATCCCCAACCATAGTGGAATGCTATTGTAAAGGATTGCATTGCATTGCAGTGCATCAATACCTTCACCCAGCTTTGAGGCCTCCAATGAATGAACATCATCTTGTGGCTGGGAAAAATGTGAACAAATAAATCTCACAAAGAGTGACTTTCTGGTGTAATCATTATAATATCAAAGACAAGCACTTTAAGTAACAATATATAAAATCATTCAGCAGCAGAGGATGGGGTGGAAACAGCATTTCTAACTAAGATGATTACAATATTACAAGTTAAACATCAAGATGAACATACTATTATTAATTTAAAAAGTACATGGGAGACTTAAATATCCTGCAATATACCATTAGCAGAATTGGAACAAATGTGCCAAAACATTTCTAAAATAAACAAACTGAGGGCTTTCTTCCTGAGCCGCTGGGAGTAAAGGTCCTCCATGGATGGCAGCTCCGCCCTGGTGATGTTCTGTGCAGTTTTCACCACCCTTTGGAAAGCCTTACGATTGAGGGCGGTGCAGCTGCCGTACCAGGCCGTGATGCAGCCGTGTCCATGATGGACACTGAGGAACCTGAAGCTGCTGACTCTCTCTACCGTAGTCCCATTGATGGCGATGGGGGCGTGTCCCTCTCTTTGCTGCTTCCTGCAATCCACAATCAGCTCCTTGGTTTTGCTGACGTTGAGATGGAGGTTGTTATCCTGGCACCAAGATGTCAGGTTTTCGACCTCCTCTCTGTACACCGTCTCGTCGTCTGGGTGAGGCTGGGGAAGATGAGTGAGGGAAAGAGAGAAACAAAACAGGGGGACTAAAATGAGTGAGGGAAAGAGAGAAAAAGACAAGGGGACTAAAATGAGTGAGGGAAAGAAAGAAAAAGACAAGGGGACTAAGATGAGTGAGGGAAAGAGAGAAAAAGACAAGGGGACTAAGATGAGTGAGGGAAAGAAAGAAAAAGACAAGGGGACTAAGATGAGTGAGGGAAAGAGAGAAAAAGACAAGGGGACTAAGATGAGTGAGGGAAAGAGAGAAAAAGACAAGGGGACTAAAGTTTAAGAGAGAGGAAGAACACAGAATGTGAGTGAACAATTAAATTAAATTACACATTTAAAACAAATAGTGTGAGTAAGTGAAGACATCCTTACAAGGAGGACTGCCCTGTCAAATTTAAAAGTTATTCTTGTTAAATATACATATCCTGTTGAGGCTATAATCCAAAATGCAGAACCACTTTAGATTGTAGCCTCAAGGGACTGTTTAAGGTTACTTAAAAACATATCATTTCCCAAATTGGTGAAATGAACTCCATCTCTTAGAAATATGCCAGGGCAGTCAAACTTAATGCAAGGATGCCTTACACTCTACCCAAACCACTAACACATTTACCCATCTCTCTGTTCACCCACATTCTGGCCTTGTTCAGCTTTCCCGGATTGGCTTTCCTCCAGTGACATCTCTCATTGATAGAAGATAGAATTATCTTCATCTCTGAGAAGTTGTCACTGAGGGAAAGCAGGTCCTGCTTCATCGCTGTGACAAGCTCCACACCTTTGATGTTGCTAAGGTCGTTGCCGCCACAGTGGATGAGCAGGACATCCGGGAATGTTCTTCCTCTCAAGGACTAATAGAAAAAGGGAAGAAGGTTCCTCCACCTCAGACCACCCTTGCCAAACCACCACACACGGCAATTGAGACCCAGGTTGCTTCCCATGGTGTGTCTGGCTCTTTCTTCCCCACGTCTAACGTAGCTGCTCCCTATTATCCACACATTGGGACCTAGATAGAATAAAATATATTGAAAAAGGAAAAAGTGGTTACTGGTGATCATCTTTTAGAAAAAGGCGGTACATGTAGCCTGAGTTGTCATATCATTTTCATCATATTTTTAAGACTACACAAGTTTAATTTGTATATTATATTACATATAACTCTATACTTGTATATAGAATCATGATGAAACTTTATAAGGATTAAGATTATATATTAATATTACATTAAATAATGCATGACGATTTCATGCATTATTACGAAGCAGGATGTATCAAGTCACTGACTTTTTGTGATAAGGTCACAATCAACTGATTTCACTTATCAGATGTAAAAATAAGGTACAATATATTTGTTTTTGCCATATGAAAGTAAAGGGTATGCAATCAAAAAATTACTGAAACAAAATGAATAAAAATTCTTATAAAAACTATACAGCACCTTGTCCAAGTATGGCGGGAGGCCCACTTTCCTTCTGGATGTCGATCCGGCTATTTCTGCCATCTATAAATAAAGTACAAATGATTAGCTCTTCACGCCTCTTTAAAATAATATGTGTTCTTGAAGATTCTGTATGCATCGTCGTTTACAATGGTAGGGACATTGCATTGGAAATTAGTTGTGAAAAAGATATGTCATTTTTTGTTTTTTCATCTCACATTTATAGATTTTAAATATATATATATATATAAAACGAATTATAAATGCAAAGTCTGGTTTCTAGAAAGTTAGCTAATGCATACAGAGTTAACATTGCAGAACTGCTGGCATGCATACATTTCTAGCATTTTGGTTAACTATGAAAAGTATGGAAAATTACTGTGCAAACACCCAACATTAGTAGCGGTTGCTGATGAGTGGTTTGGCTTATTTACTCTTTTATATGAGAACATGTTACATTACATACAGCGACATTAGGCAGGTTAGAAAATAAATATGTTTTCGTATCTTACCTTTTGGAGCAAACTGTTGTCGGTTGTTAGCATAGACTGTATATATAAAGCGTTGTCTCTTTAGCCTCAGTGACGTGACAGTGAACACTGAACGTGACCGCGTGTGAAGGGGAAGGTGCTGAACACGTCACATCACATGAACGTGCCGGGCAGCGTGGTCCCGTGGGTTAGATGCGCGTTCATAATGCCGAGGGAAATAACTCAGAATAACGTTATTAGCACATTTTTAAAACTTGAGGAACGAATGTTTTTACTAAGGGCTATACAAGTCTTCATACTGGGTTGTTTATTTAGTTTTAAAAAAATTATCCAACGAGTTACAGACCACTCTTTCCCCATGTAAGTCAATGGGAAAAAGTGTTTCCAGGCCCAGCAACCAAACGGAAGTGTAGTACCGCCGTTTGGCCACTACGAATATTCTCATCAGACTCCGGCGCACTTCCTGGGGGCTTGCCCCCGACCCAAAAGAAAGGACGTATTATGGGCTTCCCCTCATGTTTTCCCCACGCTACTGGCTTTTTGAGACCTCCCCCGGCTGTGATCGGCTATTCTCGTCTACTTTCGAGGCGAGCTGCTGCTCGTCTCAAACAAGCCTATCGATTCTCCCTGTCCATCACGGGTGATCAACTGTAGTCTTCTCCTATTGGCCGGCGTCGACGGGGGCGGGTCCGAGGCAATTCCTGTCGTTTTTCTGTTGTTAATTACAGCATTCTAATGTATTTAAACATTCCCTATAACAGTATTGCGGCGTCAATAAATGAGTGTTAAAGACAGTGTGTTTAGTGTACAACACCACATGTCATTTCACCTTCAATTCACGTTTTCAAAACGTAACATTAGCCACATCCTAATGCTAACCGGAAATGAAGAATTTTCAGAATAAAAGTTTGAAGTTAAAAGTGTGTGTGAACTTCCAATTTTTCAGAATAAAACAGCTTTAATTATAAGAATATATTTAATCTAAATTACGCCATATAAACATTGATTTTAATTTCTTACACAGGACATCGAGTCCACAGTTTCCCTATAACAGGAAAAGGACCGGAGCTAAATTTCGTTCCTGGGTGCGTTGTGCGAGGTGCTTCCACCTCCCTGCAGCACATACTCTCCACAGCTGAGGCCTATCAAACAAAATGTTTATCAGGAAACCGTATTACATCTCTCGCCCCCATGGATGTATAATAAGAACTGGATACAGCGTGGGAGGCAGGGCCTCATGCATTCCTATGAGAGTTGCTCATTGGCGCATGAAGATAAAATGGCCCAACTTTTAAAAGTGCGAAACGTCACAGATTACCCGTCATGCCTGAGCAACACACTCCCACTCCATACTCGCCCAGGAGCGACGTTTGGTCAGGGTCCCGTGGCGTGCAGTTGTGACGCTCCTAGGCTCCTTCAGCTTCATAAAGGGACGCAAATAGCTTTCAACTGATTGCAATATATTCCCATCTGCGGCGGGATTTGACGCTCATGGAAGCATGGCATTCGTTTGTGTCGGCTGCCCTTAAAGGCAATGTGAGCGTCCATTCCCATTGGATAACGGAGAATTGTACACCCGGAAGTAAGTATTCCCCTTACTGTCGATTGATTTTACAGTGATATCTGCACTACTCATCGACTAAAAAACACCAGATTATCCTTGTTAATTACACAACATTGATTGGTTTAAATTGTGTGCAATGCTTTTGTATTTTTCTCCTTCGATTCGGAGAAACACATATTTTTTCGGAGTAAAGGATGGCAGAAAACACTACACTACCCAGAATCCCCAGCTATCGTTTAGGACTACACCATGTGCTCTGTTTGACAAACCCCGTGATTAGTTCTCAAGCTCTGTGATTGGTTGACCCCCAACTGCATTCCATTATGGAAAAAAAAACGTTTCGTAAAAGATAAAATCATACTTTATTCAGCAGTGCTTGCTTTACTCTTTGAAAGTCATCACACGAATGCATTGTGATAAATGGTTCGGCTGCATTAAATATATTACATGTTAGGGAAATAATTGTCCTAGACTCCTAGATATGAGGTACATGACCAACCCTGACGTCTGTTATCTCCTTTAAGGAGATAGGCTGCTTCAGCCATAATGTTATTGTTCCCATTCTGTGACCGGGCAACACTAGGTCACAGATGGTCTATTGTTGTGGGTGCACTGGGACACTTCCTTCTTTGTTGTTTGTGGACTCCAAGGTATGAAATCTTCGAGGCCATAAGTGACAGTGTGCCCAACTGTCTAAGCTATTTTATAAAAATATGTTGATTACTCTCTGTGAAACCAGTTAAATAGGCTAACGAGAGAGGGGCGCTCCAGAATTGACGTGGCAACCAACCCGTGCAGTCTCACCGTGACTGCTGTGACTTGTGATGTGAATCCTCCGGCCGAAACTCCAAATAAATCATCAGTGTTTGACATCAAAGCTCCTGCTCTACCGTGTCTCCTTCCTGAGTCGGTGACTCCCACTGCATTGCTACACAGAAGTTTCCCTTACATTACACATCTGTCGTAGTTCTTTATTTTTATTTATCTACAGAGATCGGGCTCAGAATAGACCGGAAACTATTATTTTACCGTTCAGTTTGAATTTCACAATAAAGTTAGTAGTAATATTTTCTTTTGATATTATTGTTTTTTATTAACTACTAGACCGCTGGGTCATGTTAAGACCATATTTTCTGTGTTGCTGTGGGTTTTTTACATCGCTTTTGTGTTACAAATATCAAAACAATAACTAAATATATCCGTCGTAAACTAAACCAGAAACAGCAGTATATTTTATTTTGTTAACACTGTAAACTTGACAGCTTTTTAACCCAAACCACCTACTGGTTAAAGCACGTTATTACACGTTTAGAGTAATGCAATGCAGGTAGATTGTGTTGCTTTTTAATGACTGTTTAAAATGCCTTTTTCTTAATGTCTTTTATTATTATTAACTTGTTGCTAGGGACGCTGCTATCGATATTATTTCTGTTATGTTGTGTAACTGTTTAATGGTGTTGTCTTTATTGCTACCCCCGTCAATGTGTTGGTCCACAGCGCAAACTTATTAGTTTAACAAAATCCGCATCTAAAATTGTGGCATAGATAGCCTACGTTATTTTCCCCTGTGCAATTCTCCATTTACTCAACTATAACACATAATTATCCTTGTGTTTATTTATTTGTTTGATTAATAAACACAAGTTGGAGTCCGTCAGGACCGAGGGTCGGAGCAGCTCATTTGCTTTAGAGAATATTATACCGGGAAGTAAGTATTCTCTCTGCTTCGCTTGACAAACCCCGTGATAGTCCTCAAGCTCTGTGATTGGAGAGTGTGCTCCGAGGGTTACGCCGAGCGTCGAACAGCACTTGAAATGGGATGGAACCACGGCAGACTGTCCAAAACTGGATTTGAACGGGTGCACCGCGTCCCCCCCTCCCCCACCCCGTCCCCAGAACTACACATGCTGGCTATTGTGTTTCGCAACATGTTCTCCATCTATGGCACGTCTCTACTGGGTGTTGTAGTTTTAAAAGACGTTTTCATATTTCCCATAATAAGAAGTTGCCAGTATTAAACTGTGTACATCCCTGGAGGTTTAGGGGATAGGAAACACTCAAATTTAAAACATATAATTAATAAATGGGTGAAAATTGCTTCTGCCCATAATGGGCAGCATTAATATGTATACCCACATGCCAGCTAAGGTCAGAAGAGCTTTAATTAACAGCTGGTCTTATGTTTGTGACCCCTCCTGTTGTTAATTGATAACATTACATTACATTAATTGATAAGCCTGAAACATGCACTTGTCAAGGTTCAGAGGCACATTTTGCAAATATGGCAGTAGCCATCGATCAGTTTTAAGATAAGATATACTTTATTGATCCCAAGTTGGAAACATTTGCGTTACATCAGCATGTGTAACAGTTGTAAATATGCAGTGATGTTTATTTGTAAATCATTTAGTATAATCACACAAATTCTGTGTTTTATATTTAACAATTCTGTGTTCTTTATTTATTGATTGTTCAATACCTGACAAGGCCGGAGATGAAATATCGACATACATCTTATAAGAGTATAATACATATGTATAATATCAGTTCAAATAAGTGCTTCAACATAGTTAACATTGCTGGAGGTATGCACAAATATTGATAGATGTCTTATAATGCACTATTGAGGAACCTGCGACCCAAGTTTTTCATTCAATGCATAACTACACCGTTTGTGAATATGATATGTCAATAAACCTTAGAAAATCTTGAAATCTTGAAAGGGATGTGCAAAATAGTCATTATATACAGTCTTTAATAATCTATTAGTAGAGAATAACGAGTAATGAATATACTTCATAGGGATCCTATTAATATCTAATAATAAAAATAATACATTTCAATAACATGCTTTAACCACTAGGTGTCCCTATATATCAGATGTGCACCTTTATGGTGTAAATACAGCCTATCTACCAATTGGATCAAATATAAAAGTCAGCCGAATTAGTGTTGATACTGCAAGGAGACGTATTGTGTGAAAAGAAATGTAAGATGTTGTTTAATTGCTGATATATGTATGATCCACGTCACGTTTTCAGTTCCTCATGTTTGTCTAGAAGTCTTCTCATCAGGGCTCTATAAATACAGAACTACGGCAGATATTTAATATTTAATGCAGCCGAACCGTGTATTAAAATGCCGTTATGTGATGACTTTCAAAGAGAAAAGCAAGCACACTCGGAATAAAGTATTATTATTTATTTTTTTTAAATGTTTTCGGTCTGTTTCCGGTATTTGTTAATGACGATGTGCTGTGAGATGTGAGACTGGAATTGCACAGGGGAAAATAACGTATCTTTAGATGCGGATTTTGTTAAACTAATACGTTTGCGCTATACATTGACGGGGAAGGGGGTAGCAATAAAGATAACACCATTAAACAGTTACACAACATAACAGAAATAATATCGATAGCAGCGTCCCTAGCAACCACCTTGGTAACAATGAAAACGTTCTATGGACGCAATTTCCTGAAGTAATCTTCGTAATCCACTGCACACATAATCTGAAATAACAACTCATATTTCTCGCATCAAATGACATCAACGCATTTTAATGGCCAAACTAACTTTAAAATAGGCATTTTCCACTGAGAATAAAACGAAGTTCGGCCATGTTTTTTTTTTCTGCAGGGAGAAATTTGAAGATCACGTGACATAGACGCCAGCCATTGGAATGAATGGTGAAAAAAACGGGGTTTGTCAAACAGAGCACATGGTGTAGTCCTAAACGATAGCTGGGGATTCTGGGTAGTGTAGCCATCCTTTACTCCGAAAAAATATTTGTTTCTCCGAATCGAAGGGGAAAAATACAAAAGCATTGCACACAATTTAAACCAATCAATGTTGTGTAATTAACAAGGATAATCTGGTGTTTTTTAGTCGATGAGTAGTGCAGATATCACTGTAAAATCAATCGACAGTAAGGGGAATACTTACTTCCGGGTGTACAATTCTCCGTTATCCAATGGGAATGGACGCTCACATTGCCTTTTAAGGGCAGCCGACCCAAACGAATGCCGTGCTTCCATGAGCGTCAAATCCCGCCGCAGATGGGAATACATTGCAATCAGTTGAAAGCTATTTGCGTCCCTTTATGAAGCTGAAGGAGCCTAGGAGCATCACAACTGCACACCACGGGACCCTGACCAAACGTCGCTCCTGGACGATTATGGAGTGAGAGTGTGTTGGCCTGAGAAGTACCCGTATGTGCGCTCATAGAGCATGCGCAACTTTAACCACGCCCCCCAAAGGCTCGTTCACATCAAGCACCGCACGTTCATGACAGCATGGTACTGGATTGTTATGATGGATTTGATATGAACGAGGCGGCTGCGGCAGTTAGCATGCAGCTAGCGGCTAGCTAGTAATTATGCTAATGTACACATTTAAATCGTTATGTACTTTTATATTACGCGGATAACAGGATCTAGTGATATCCAAGCAACAGAGCTTCATTTAACATGATACTTTTGTGGGTTGTACATGAAACCACTTGGTAATATACAAATATATATGTATTTTGAGTTATGATCAATTGTGATTTAAATCTTTATCTAAAAAGTAAAGCTGATGATGGATTACTGTGGGGGGGTTAAAATAACAATAGCTTATTTCTCTTTGAAATGTGATGGAGTAAAAGGATAGTAACTGTGATTATTCATGTTAAGTACCCCTCAAGTAACTAAAACGTATAGTACTTGAAGGAAAGGTGTAAAATGTTACCATAAATACCAATATCACACACTACAACACAGACTATAACACCCCTTGTTGTTAAATACCAACCATGTGCAATATATTATTAATTATATTTTCGTAGAGCTTTGACTTTTTCAGCTGAATACATATTATAACTCTATATGGTTTTGTTCAGCATTGCCAGCTTCACTGTTGAGCTTTATGTTGTGACCAGCATTCTCCTGTCCATGTGCTCTGAAATCAAAATGTGGATAAGCATAAAACAACACTAAAATAAACACTACAACTTGTTATTTGTTTTTTGACAACAAAGGTTGTTCATTTGCGTGTATAAATATACAACACAGGCTATATATATAAATACTCAAGTACAATATCTAAGTACTTCTACTTTTACTAAAGTACCAGATTTGAGGACTTCTACTTTTACTCTAGTACAAGATCTGAGTACTTCTACTTTTACTGTAGTACAAGATCTGAGTACTTCTACTTTTAATCAAGTACAATATCTATACTTATACCACCTCTGTTTATAGCCTATGAAAAAAACTATTAGAAAACAAAGGCTAAAGCTAACGTTAGCAGATAGTGACAATGTATGCTAGTTAGCTAGCTCAACGATTCCTTAAATAATATTGCGACAGAAAAACAATTCTGTTCACATCACTCTCTGTCGCTCCGACAGGGAGCTCTGCTCTGAACACCCGAACGGTAAGGCGATATGGGTCCGTTCTTATTGTGCATCCATGGGTAAAGGTAAAACGCATGTTTTATGCACGTTCATAATGCAGAGGAAAATAACTCTCAGAATAACGTTATTAGCACATTTTACAACTTGAGGACCGAATGTTTTTAATAAGGGCTATACAAGTGTTCATACTGGGTAGTTTATTTAGTTCAAAAAGAAATTATCCAACGATTTACAGATCACTCTTTCCCAATGTAAGTCAATGGGAAAAAGTGTTTCCGGGCCCAGCAACCTAACGGAAGTGCAGTACCGCAGTTTGGCCACAACGAATATTTTCCTCAGAGTCCGGCGCACTTCCTGGGGGCTTGCTCTCCCCCCTTCGCTGCTCTCTCTCTCTCCCCCATTCGTTCCTCTCTCTCTCCCCCTCTTCGCTCCTCTCTCTCTCCCCTCCGGTACACAGCACCGTAAGACGTAGTGTGGAGTTGCATTAGGTAACGTGAGATACGGCTGATACTTGCGCATTAGTTTCAGTTATGGATCAGTATCAACAGTCCTGCCAGTAACATTACTATATTGTCAATACCAGTGCTTGAATTGGAATGAAAAAGGTGCCAGTACTCTAAAATCAGCAACTTTTTCAAGTCAATTTTATATATACAGCCCACAAACAAGAATTTGGCTACTATAATGCTGGTGGGTTTGTCTCTTTACTACTGTATATTTTAGAAAGGTTCACTGTACTTAACATTTTTTATGATAGGCAGCGGATATGGCTAAAGCTCAGTAAGGTCAATATTAACTGAAAATATAGCAATCAAAGTCTAGATCTTCTGCTGAAGACACATGAAGCAGACCTTTCAGGTGAGAGCCCCTCTGGTGGTGTTCAACATTAATGACAAGGAAACAAAGCTCTGGTCAGAAGCATTTTTTATAAAAAGCTTTAACAAAATTAAGTATTTCTGTACATTTTGAATGCAATCTAACTTTCCAACTCAGAAAACGAAAAACGAAAAAGTGCCAAAAGTCTTCTCACATGGCTGAGCTGCTTTGCAATATACTTCACCACTGAAGAATACAAATATGTATAAAGTAAACTATGATGCAATCTAACTTTCCAACTCAGAAAAATGATAAAGAGCATGAACAAAGAACATGTAAAAACAAATGCAAAATTTGCACAATCTAAAATGAGAAACTGTAACTGCAAGTAACAAAGTCTGAGCCATGGTAAAGAGTTACATTGAACACCAAGCTGATCAGATAACTCCCTGGTTGGTCTGAAGTCCTTCTATCTCCAGGATCTGTACAAATCGGCACATTATGCCAAAAGTCTTCTCACTGGGTGAGCTGCTTTGCAATATACTTCACATTGTTAGAAAAGGCTCCAGAAGGCCTTGGGGACATCAGTATCAGGGGCTGGAGCTGGACAGGCTCTTTCATCAGCACTTCTCCTTCCCTTTGCCAGCCAGGACCTCACATACTGTTCCGGATTGAACTGTCCTAGTGATGGTCCATTACATTTAATGAAAACCAGGCTGGACAGTCGGCTGACAGAGAGAGCATTCCTTTTTGCAGTAAGGATATCGTTCATGCAGCTGAATGCCCGCTCACACTCACTAGTGGAGACAGCGATGGTTCGGACTGCTTTCAGTAGAGGCTCCATGGCAGCAGGTGTACGGGATGCCCTGGTTTCCTTGTATTCGCGAAAGCCCTGAACAGTCTCTCTTCTGTCCACTTTCAGCACTTCGCACAAACGTAGCACCTCTACGTCCCCATACTGTACGTCTAACTCCTCTTCAGGCCAACTTCCAGGATGGATAACTTTCATGTCCTGGATTAGCTGATTGTCCCGGGCCTCCCGGCCATGTAATGGGATTTCTCTTGTGCTGACATGAGAGGAGGTTGTGGAAGTCATTCTGTGTCTCAGATTCTCTACCATACTGCGGAAAAACTGACCAGCATGAATCTGTACAAGCCTACCATTCTCACGCAGGAGTAGTTATACACATACCACTTCAATCTCATTAGTATGCATAGAAAGTGACAGGTGGTGTGACAGGTCACACCTCTCCCTACTTATTAAGCCCCGGCCCCTTCCGCCGGAAGTCCCGCCTCCCTAAGCCCCGCCCACTTCCACCGGAAGTCACGCCCCTCCATAAGCCCCGCCCCCACTTTAAAAAATATTTTAAAAATGAAAAAAATAAAAATGCTGCCCCTACCGGTCGCCCCCGCTTCCGGTTTTCAAAATAAAATTTAAAAATATTTTTAAAATGATAAAAATAAAAATGCTGCCCCTACCGGTCGCCCCCGCTTCCGGTTTTCAAAATAAAATAACATGACATTTAACAACCATGAGAAAAATAAAATGCTGCCCCCTGCCGGTTTTCAAAATAAAATTTGAAAATAATTTGAAAATGATAAAAATAAAAAATGCTGCCCCTACCGGTCGCCCCCGCTTCCGGCAAAATAACATGAAATGTAACAACCAGGAGAAAATAAAATGCTGCCCCCTACGGTTTTACAAAATAATAATTTTATAATGAATCACATATGCATAGGATCAATGTCCCTGCCACCTAGTCACTTCCTGTGCGCCTGTATACAGCAGTATTGACTGCAACTTACAAATACTTGCAAATAACATGAAATATACAACCATATATTTTAAAAGTAATGTCTCAGCTCTAAAGAGCAAGGTCCCGCCACCTAACCACTTCCTGTGCCCCTGTATACAGCAGTATTGACTGTAACTTACAAATACTTGCAAATAACAAGAAATATACAACCATATATTTTTAAAAGTACTGTCAATCTCACTAACTCTCTCTCGCTCTCTGCTATTCTCTGCCGTGAAAAGTTTGGTGAACAGTCAAGACAGGTGTGGGGACCATAAAACCCCCAGACATCCTCTGCAGGCAAATGGTGGGAACACACACACACACACACACACACACACACACACACACACATCCCCCACCACTCACCCCTCATCCGTTAGGGTTAGATAAATAAGAGCCATACGTCTTTCTCACTCTTCAATATTTTCTCAAGTCGAGAGAAATGGCCAAGAGACGTCTTGATATGGGTGTAATCTGCGAGACACCGCCACCTAGTCACTTCCTGTGTGCCTGTATACAGCAGTATTGACTGCAACTTACAAATACTTGCAAATAACATGAAATATACAACCATATATTTTAAAAGTAATGTCTCAGCTCTAAAGAGCAAGGTCCCGCCACCTAACCACTTCCTGTGCCCCTGTATACAGCAGTATTGACTGTAACTTACAAATACTTGCAAATAACAAGGAGAAAATAAAATGCTGCCCCCCTACGGTTTTACAAAATAATAATTTTATAATGAATCACATATGCATAGGATCAATGTCCCTGCCACCTAGTCACTTCCTGTGCGCCTGTATACAGCAGTATTGACTGCAACTTACAAATACTTGCAAATAACATGAATATACAACCATATATTTTAAAAGTAATGTCTCAGCTCTAAAGAGCAAGGTCCCGCCACCTAACCACTTCCTGTGCCCCTGTATACAGCAGTATTGACTGTAACTTACAAATACTTGCAAATAACAAGAAATATACAACCATATATTTTAAAAGTACTGTCAATCTCACTAACTCTCTCTCTCTGCTATTCTCTGCCGTGAAAAGTTTGGTGAAACAGTCTGAAGACAAGCTAGGACACGTCATAAAACCCCCCGACATCCTCTGCAGGCAAATGGTAGGGCGATGGGGAGGGGGGAACACACACACACACACACACATTTAAATTCAGAGGATGAAAAAGCAGAAAACATAACTTGTTTTGTAAAACGGTCAGCACGTCAGTTTCAAGAAAGACGTTTGCATACATAAAAAAGTGTATCTTACAGTTCCTTTTGTGAGAGAATTACACACAAATCTGCAGAGTGTCACTAAAAAGTTGTAACACAGGGACTGACATTCTGTATGGGGTTTCACACGGACACAAAGTCTACTTCATTATCTACTTTTGTCAGCTTGTATACACAAAAGTGTATCTTTCAGTAACTTTCTCAGAGAATTTAAGCATAAATCTGTCAAAGATTCTTAACGAAATCTACTTCATTATCTACTTTTCAGCTTTTATTTTTTTTTATTTTTCACTTTTTATTAAAAGTGTATCCTTCAGTAACTTTCTCAGAGAATTTAAGCACGTCAGTTTCAAGAAAGACGACAATAATTAGTAGTTAGACATTTTGGATATCGTGCGTTCTGGCAGTACTATTCCGGTCATTGGGAAACTTTTTGGGACCCATTTAAAAGAGAAATGTTCTCTGTCGTTCTTAATGCAAAAACAAATCATCTCTACTCCCTTTGGGTGAAGTCCAGGAATGTTCTCGGGGGGAGTGGACACTTGCTGTTACATGGCATAAAGCTTCTGCAGTGTGCCAATAAATGTATAGTTTCCCTAAAGCTCCATACATTTACACATATTGACTAATGACTCAGCACATGAGGGGTAAATACAAAACAAATCTAAATATCACCAATTATTCCAGAATGTGACTAGAATAGAGTCTAGAGAATGGACCCAGGCTTTGTCTTCAGCCATCAACTAAATAGGGGCGTGCTTTTTTTTTTGAATCACCAGTATGTTACTCACCATTGAAGACAGTGTTGAGGGGGCAAGCAAAGTGTACTCAGCGGCAGATTGCATGGAAGCAGAAAGGCCTGGCTCAGACACCATGTCTCCAAAGGTTGACGGGGAACTTCCAACCAGTTCCATCACCTGTTTCGCTTGAGGGAATTTAAACACCATTAAAAATATGGATTACAGAAAAACAATATATGTAGTAAATCGGGTAATCATTAATAAGGGGGAAAATGTGCAAGTCTAACCTGAGTCTGGCATGAGCACTTGATCAATAAGGTGGATGACAATGTCCTTCTTGAGCACCATCTTGATGCCATTGACTGTTAAACTCTCGCCATCACAGCCTTGAAATCAAAGTAACGCTTCTAAAAACATATATTTTAGAAAAGTAATGTTACTCATGTCAAGTTATCAAGACTGCTGTGTTTCATCGAAACAGTGTACAGAGCAGAAAGGGGAACATTTGTCGCCACATTAACATACCGACTCCTCTATCAGTTTTTGCATACATAAAAAGTGTATCTTACAGTTCCTTTTGTGAGAGAATTACACACAAATCTGCAGAGTGTCACTAAAAAGTTTTACACAGGGACTGACATTCTGTATGAGGGTTTCACACCTGAGCTGCTGGGGGGAGGGCGTTGAAAAGGAGGTGAGTATGTTTTGGCTCTCTGGTGTGTTAAGAGTCACAGTCTTAAAGAAAAATCTGGTCAGAAAAAGTACTTAACTTTCTACCAGTTGTAAATTGTCTTACATATAAAAAAAGTAAGAGACTTACTGTTTCCTTTGTGAGAGAATTACACATAAATCTGCAGAGTGTCTGTAAAAAGTCTCAAAATCACAAACTGCAGACGCCTCAAGGAGAGACCTGAAAAGATCCATGCCGAGTGGGGGGAGAAGAAGAAGACTAATAACCAGCAGTTGACTGAAGCCAGGGACTTTTTTCTTTAAAGTAAAATAAAAATGGGAAACTACTATGCAAAACGCTCTGTATATATTGATCAGAATGTAGTCAATACCCTTTTAATAAGTGTGGTGATGAGGACGATTGAAAACAGAACGAGTAGTGACCCCTGTGTAAACAGAATGGCTGAAGTTTGTAAACTAGAAGACATTTTGGCTATCGTGCGTTCTGGCAGTACTATCCCCGGTCATTGGGAAACGATTGTAAACGAAACATTTAAAGTGGTCCTGGAATCTTCATTTTCCGAAACATTCTGTAACATTATCTCAGAAATGAAACAAACATCAAAAGTGTATCATGTGCTCTCAGTGTATGCTCTGTTTGTAGATGTAATGCATCTCTGTGCAGAAAGCAGCATACACATGAATATTCTGACTGAAGTGAAAAAACTCCATCACGATATCTCCAGTCATATGGGGAATTCTAAGCTGGAGACGGTCCTGCGGATGTTGCAATCAGTATAACTATTTGATTTTGGGTGTGAAAAATAAAAAAGTGTTTTTTACATTTAAAAACTGTTGTCTTCATTATAGCAAGGGGGAGCGTGTCTCATACATGTGTATTACAGTCCTTCTTTTTGTGTTTTTCAGTGTTTTTCTGTGTGTCTGTGTGACAAAGCACAAATCATTTCAAACAAACCCTGAATCAAATTTAGAGAGGACCATTAAGAGTCAGATTCTTAACAAAATCTACGGACACAAAGTACTTCATTATCTACTTTTCAGCTTTTATACACAAAAGTGTATCTTTCAGTATATTTTTGAGAGAATTTAAGCATAAATCTGCCAAATGTTTCAAAAACAGCCTTGTTTCACTGAAATAGCCTCAAAATCACAAACTGCCATTAAGAGTCAGATGCTTTTACGGAATCTAATAAAACAGAGTATTTTCTACAGATGACTCCTCCCACTCAACGCAATAAGTCCCATCCCATTCAGCAAATCATATAAAACTAAGGACCCCCACTAAGACGACCGTTGAAAGTAGCCATGAATCTGAGAAAAACCAAGTCTGATATAGCCTCCCCTTATTATCACCAGGATAACGGATATGGGCTTAATGACTGGATGTTACAAAGTAAGGGGGAGGATGTTCCCGAAGAAGAGCCCTCCTCTATATCATATCCATGTAAGGTCTTTAGGACAAAAGAGGACCACGATAACATGACATATGAAGAATATCTTTCTTTAAAAGATGGTATTATAGATAACCTTGATAGAAACAGTATATCTCATACCACTCGCCAAGATCGCAAACGACAATTAGCAGAAAAGAAAAGAAAAAGTAAAGAAAAAACGAAGAAAAATGAAAAGGAGAAGAAAAATGAAAAGCAAACGCAGAATGCGAATGAAAAGAAAAGGACGGAAAACCAAAAAGACAAAACGAAGGAAGGTGAAAAGAAAAAGGAACAAAGTGAAGAAATGTAATGGTGTTGTTGAGTCATTACCGGATCATAATAATCTTATAGATCATCTACCGCTAACCGACTGCTGCGAATGTGTTGAACAAATACCAAAAGCAATGGCAGAGCTTTGCTTCAATATAATGAGAGAAAAAGCACGATACTGTGGAATTGCCCAAATTGGTGACAGTGCCAGAACATGCATTAAAAGAATGTTGGAGGATTTCTATTCTAGTATCGGTTGTCATTACATCGAAGGATATGCCAAAACGTGTGACGACATAGACAAAGCTTTTGAAGACAATTATATGGTACCTGTCCTTACAGCTAAACAAATCCTACGCCAGGTATTCAACAGACCACAAGAAGCACAAGAAGCCCCAGAAAGGACTACATTCAGAGCTAATAACGGTGAAACCGAAGAAGAAGCAAAGCAGATTATAATCGTTGCGGGTGAAAGGATAGAGAATTTGCATGTGATGTTAATGCATTTATCTGATATAAAAAATGCATTTGTTTACTTCCAAGAGACCCCTAAACATCTACTTGGGCAATGTGAATTGAACGATAAACCGATCACTGTCAATGAAACGCGGAGAGAAGCAGCAGTGCAAATCGTTAAGTCTATTACCTTGTATGCACTACGGCATTAACTTGGTCAAATGTAATGTGTTTTTTATGAAAGTGTGTTGAATGTTGTGTTTTCAATTAAACAACCATTACAAAATGAAAATGTGTTTTTTTTTTTTTGCTCTCATATATAGTAATAGTATTGTAAACGAAACATTTATAATAAATCTTCGACAGGCTGCCACACAGCCTACAGTCCGTCACCCCGACCCTCAGTATGTGCACTAAAGAATGGGCAAAGATTACGGCTTTTTCGGTTTTCTAACCTCCATTAGGCGTCTAAAAAAGAGTTGGTTTTACTGAGGCACCATTTTTTTTGCACGTAATGGATGTCCTGTGGTGCTGGTCAGTCAGAGTTGAATAGGCCTGCGTCAGGGGTTCACACCAAAAGCCATAAAGGAGTCTTTTGTCATTGATGAGCGAGGTCATCTCTCTCCTCCACTGGCCAATAAACTTTCACATTCTCCACTTTTTTATGATTTTGTTTAGCTCACGGACCCCAAACAAAAGTGCAAAGAATTGAATTAATCACAGGGAAATGAATAAAGGATTAATTTGCATTGATTTTTGCTCCACCACAAATGGAGTCATTTTCTTGACCATAAGGACCTGAGATGTGCACCAACCTGGTGACCAAATACAAGAAGCATCTGACCTCTGTGCTGTCCAACAAGGGTTTCTCCACCAAGTACTAAGACATGTTTTGCAAGGGGATCAAATACTTATTTCCTCCACTATATTTGACTCTTCACTTGCTGTAACAAATATGCATTTCCTCTCTGTGGGACGAATAAGGGTATTCTGATAATTCCTCATACATACTCCTTTAAACCATTTTTTAAAAGTTAAGACATTCAATGGTAACCTTGTTAACAGAAGTGGCAATAACAGAGTGATATTGACTTTTAGTGATTTATTTATTATGCACTTTTTTCCTGCAGGTGTGGCTTGAGGAAGGAACACAGCGGCGGAGGAAAATGCCACAATGTCAATGGGGGTACATGAGCCAACCACCTTAGGTATAAAGGCAGGGTTGGGCTTCAGCAACACTCTCGTTTGCCCCGGGGCAAACTGAGTGCACGAAGGATGTACAGGCAATAAGGCCTGTGTCCAACAGTATAATCAACCAGTGCTGCTATAAGCTCCATGGCAGGGGGAGACGTGATGGCAGTTTATAGCAGCACTGGTTGATTATACTGTTGGACACAAGTTTCAATTCAACATACCAAGTTGTATTGACATAATGTATGCACAACAGCGTTGTTTAGGCAATGAAAATCCTAAACCTAACCCTGGGTCCTAAGCTTCTCCAATAATGCAACATACAATATACTCAAGACATAAAAAAGATAAGTAAAAACACTTCACAGAGCTCAGGAGTTTTACAGCCTTATTGCCTGTACATCCTTCGTGCACTCAGTTTGCCCCGGGGCAAACGAGAGTGTTGCTGAAGCCCAACCCTGCCTTTATACCTAAGGTGGTTGGCTCATGTACCCCCATTGACATTGTGGCATTTTCCTCCGCCGCTGTGTTCCTTCCTCAAGCCACACCTGTAGGAAAAAAGTGCATAATAAATAAATCACTAAAAGTCAATATCACTCTGTTATTGCCACTTCTGTTAACAAGGTTACCATTGAATGTCTTAACTTTTAAAAAATGGTTTAAAGGAGTATGTATGAGGAATTATCAGAATACCCTTATTCGTCCCACAGAGAGGAAATGCATATTTGTTACAGCAAGTGAAGAGTCAAATATAGTGGAGGAAATAAGTATTTGATCCCCTTGCAAAACATGTCTTAGTACTTGGTGGAGAAACCCTTGTTGGACAGCACAGAGGTCAGATGCTTCTTGTATTTGGTCACCAGGTTGGTGCACATCTCAGGTCCTTATGGTCAAGAAAATGACTCCATTTGTGGTGGAGCAAAAATCAATGCAAATTAATCCTTTATTCATTTCCCTGTGATTAATTCAATTCTTTGCACTTTTGTTTGGGGTCCGTGAGCTAAACAAAATCATAAAAAAGTGGAGAATGTGAAAGTTTATTGGCCAGTGGAGGAGAGAGATGACCTCGCTCATCAATGACAAAAGACTCCTTTATGGCTTTTGGTGTGAACCCCTGACGCAGGCCTATTCAACTCTGACTGACCAGCACCACAGGACATCCATTACGTGCAAAAAAAATGGTGCCTCAGTAAAACCAACTCTTTTTTAGACGCCTAATGGTGGTTAGAAAACCGAAAAAGCCGTAATCTTTGCCCATTCTTTAGTGCACATACTGAGGGTCGGGGTGACGGACTGCAGGCTGTGTGGCAGCCTGTCGAAGATTTATTATAAATGTTTCGTTTACAATACTATTACTATATATGAGAGCAAAAAAAAAAAAAAACACATTTTCATTTTGTAATGGTTGTTTAATTGAAAACACAACATTCAACACACTTTCATAAAAAACACATTACATTTGACCAAGTTAATGCCGTAGTGCATACAAGGTAATAGACTTAACGATTTGCACTGCTGCTTCTCTCCGCGTTTCATTGACAGTGATCGGTTTATCGTTCAATTCACATTGCCCAAGTAGATGTTTAGGGGTCTCTTGGAAGTAAACAAATGCATTTTTTATATCAGATAAATGCATTAACATCACATGCAAATTCTCTATCCTTTCACCCGCAACGATTATAATCTGCTTTGCTTCTTCTTCGGTTTCACCGTTATTAGCTCTGAATGTAATCCTTTCTGGGGCTTCTTGTGCTTCTTGTGGTCTGTTGAATACCTGGCGTAGGATTTGTTTAGCTGTAAGGACAGGTACCATATAATTGTCTTCAAAAGCTTTGTCTATGTCGTCACACGTTTTGGCATATCCTTCGATGTAATGACAACCGATACTAGAATAGAAATCCTCCAACATTCTTTTAATGCATGTTCTGGCACTGTCACCAATTTGGGCAATTCCACAGTATCGTGCTTTT
Source organism: Gymnodraco acuticeps (assembly GCF_902827175.1). Taxonomy (NCBI): domain Eukaryota; kingdom Metazoa; phylum Chordata; class Actinopteri; order Perciformes; family Bathydraconidae; genus Gymnodraco; species Gymnodraco acuticeps. Next base: position 3,025,942 of record NW_022990981.1, read on the forward strand.
TCTCTCATTATATTGAAGCAAAGCTCTGCCATTGCTTTTGGTATTTGTTCAACACATTCGCAGCAGTCGGTTAGCGGTAGATGATCTATAATATTATTATGATCCGGTAATGACTCAACAACACCACCATTACATTTCTTCACTTTGTTCCTTTTTCTTTTCACCTTCCTTCGTTTTGTCTTTTTGGTTTTCCGTCCTTTTCTTTTCATTCGCATTCTGCGTTTGCTTTTCATTTTTCTTCTCCTTTTCATTTTTCTTCGTTTTTTCTTTACTTTTTCTTTTCTGCTAATTGTCGTTTGCGATCTTGGCGAGTGGTATGAGATATACTGTTTCTATCAAGGTTATCTATAATACCATCTTTTAAAGAAAGATATTCTTCATATGTCATGTTATCGTGGTCCTCTTTTGTCCTAAAGACCTTACATGGATATGATATAGAGGAGGGCTCTTCTTCGGGAACATCCTCCCCCTTACTTTGTAACATCCAGTCATTAAGCCCATATCCGTTATCCTGGTGATAATAAGGGAAGGCTATATCAGACTTGGTTTTTCTCAGATTCATGGCTACTTTCAACGGTCGTCTTAGTGGGGGTCCTTAGTTTTATATGATTTGCTGAATGGGATGGGACTTATTGCGTTGAGTGGGAGGAGTCATCTGTAGAAAATACTCTGTTTTATTAGATTCCGTAAAAGCATCTGACTCTTAATGGCAGTTTGTGATTTTGAGGCTATTTCAGTGAAACAAGGCTGTTTTTGAAACATTTGGCAGATTTATGCTTAAATTCTCTCAAAAATATACTGAAAGATACACTTTTGTGTATAAAAGCTGAAAAGTAGATAATGAAGTACTTTGTGTCCGTAGATTTTGTTAAGAATCTGACTCTTAATGGTCCTCTCTAAATTTGATTCAGGGTTTGTTTGAAATGATTTGTGCTTTGTCACACAGACACACAGAAAAACACTGAAAAACACAAAAAGAAGGACTGTAATACACATGTATGAGACACGCTCCCCCTTGCTATAATGAAGACAACAGTTTTTAAATGTAAAAAACACTTTTTTATTTTTCACACCCAAAATCAAATAGTTATACTGATTGCAACATCCGCAGGACCGTCTCCAGCTTAGAATTCCCCATATGACTGGAGATATCGTGATGGAGTTTTTTCACTTCAGTCAGAATATTCATGTGTATGCTGCTTTCTGCACATAGATGCATTACATCTACAAACAGAGCATACACTGAGAGCACATGATACACTTTTGATGTTTGTTTCATTTCTGAGATAATGTTACAGAATGTTTCGGAAAATGAAGATTCCAGGACCACTTTAAATGTTTCGTTTACAATCGTTTCCCAATGACCGGGGATAGTACTGCCAGAACGCACGATAGCCAAAATGTCTTCTAGTTTACAAACTTCAGCCATTCTGTTTACACAGGGGTCACTACTCGTTCTGTTTTCAATCGTCCTCATCACCACACTTATTAAAAGGGTATTGACTACATTCTGATCAATATATACAGAGCGTTTTGCATAGTAGTTTCCCATTTTTATTTTACTTTAAAGAAAAAAGTCCCTGGCTTCAGTCAACTGCTGGTTATTAGTCTTCTTCTTCTCCCCCCACTCGGCATGGATCTTTTCAGGTCTCTCCTTGAGGCGTCTGCAGTTTGTGATTTTGAGACTTTTTACAGACACTCTGCAGATTTATGTGTAATTCTCTCACAAAGGAAACAGTAAGTCTCTTACTTTTTTTATATGTAAGGCAAGGCAAGGCAAGGCAAGTTTATTTATATAGCACTTTCCAACACAAGGCAATTCAAAGTGCTTTACAAAAAATGAAAGAGATTAAGAAAATGGCATTTAAAATCAGTCATTAAAAAGAAAAGCTAATAAAATAAACATTAAAAGAAAAAATACATGGATAAAAGTTACAGTGCAATTAAACATTAAAAGAAAAAGTACATGGATAAAAGTTACAGTGCAGTCTAAGATATGAATAGTTCAATTAAAAGCAGCGACAAAAAGAAAAGTCTTCAGCCTGGATTTAAAAGTAGTCAGAGTTGCAGCGGACCTGCAGGTTTCTGGGAGTTTGTTCCAGATATTTGGAGCATAATAACTGAACGCTGCTTCTCCATGTTTAGTTCTGACTCTGGGGACAGAAAGCTGACCAGTCCCTGAAGACCTGAGAGATCTGGATGGTTCATAATTTAGCAGGAGGTCAGAAATGTATTTTGGGCCTAAACCATTCAGTGCTTTATAAACCAGCAGCAGTATTTTGAAATCTATTCTTTGACACACAGGAAGCCAGTGTAAAGACTTCAGAACTGGAGTGATGTGATCCACTTTCTTAGTGTTAGTGAGGACTCGAGCAGCAGCGTTCTGAATTAGCTGCAGCTTCCTAATAGATTTTTTAGTGAGACCTGTGAAGACACCATTGCAGTAGTCGAGTCTACTGAAGATAAAAGCATGGACAAGTTTTTTCCAAATCCTGCTGTGACATTAGTCTTTTAATCCTAGATATGTTCTTTAGGTGATAGTAGGCTGATTTAGTAACAGTTTTAATGTGACTGTTGAAACTCAGGTCAGAGTCCATGACTACACCTAGATTTCTGGCTTTATCTGTTGTTTTGAACATTGCACACTGAAGCTCAGCGCTAACTTTTATACGTTCTGACTTGGCTCCAAAAACCATTACCTCAGTTTTATCTTTGTTTAATTGGAGAAAGTTCTGACACATCCAGTCATTGATTTGTTCAATGCACTTACTCAGTGTTTGAATTGGAGCATAGTCTCCTGGTGAAATTGTTACGTAAATTTGTGTGTCATCTGCATAGCTATGGTAACTTATTTTGTTGTTCTTCATTATCTGAGCCAGTGGTAGCATGTAGATGTTAAAGAGAAGAGGCCCCAAGATGGAGCCTTGAGGAACCCCACATGTCATATTTGTCAACTCAGATGTGTATTTACCTATAGAAACAAAGTTGTTTCTGTCCTTTAAGTAGGATTCAAACCAATTTAGTAAGACAATTTACAACTGGTAGAAAGTTAAGTACTTTTTCTGACCAGATTTTTCTTTAAGACTGTGACTCTTAACACACCAGAGAGCCAAAACATACTCACCCCCTTTTCAACGCCCTCCCCCCAGCAGCTCAGGTGTGAAACCCTCATACAGAATGTCAGTCCCTGTGTAAAACTTTTTAGTGACACTCTGCAGATTTGTGTGTAATTCTCTCACAAAAGGAACTGTAAGATACACTTTTTATGTATGCAAAAACTGATAGAGGAGTCGGTATGTTAATGTGGCGACAAATGTTCCCCTTTCTGCTCTGTACACTGTTTCGATGAAACACAGCAGTCTTGATAACTTGACATGACTAACATTACTTTTCTAAAATATATGTTTTTAGAAGCGTTACTTTGATTTCAAGGCTGTGATGGCGAGAGTTTAACAGTCAATGGCATCAAGATGGTGCTCAAGAAGGACATCGTCATCCACCTTATTGATCAAGTGCTCATGCCAGACTCAGGTTAGACTTGCACATTTTCCCCCTTATTAATGATTACCCGATTTACTACATATATTGTTTTTCTGTAATCCATATTTTTAATGGTGTTTAAATTCCCTCAAGCTAAACAGGTGATGGAACTGGTTGGAAGTTCCCCGTCAACCTTTGGAGACATGGTGTCTGAGCCAGGCCTTTCTGCTTCCATGCAATCTGCCGCTGAGTACACTTTGCTTGCCCCCTCAACACTGTCTTCAATGGTGAGTAACATACTGGTGATTCAAAAAAAAAAGCACGCCCCTATTTAGTTGATGGCTGAAGACAAAGCCTGGGTCCATTCTCTAGACTCTATTCTAGTCACATTCTGGAATAATTGGTGATATTTAGATTTGTTTTGTATTTACCCCTCATGTGCTGAGTCATTAGTCAATATGTGTAAATGTATGGAGCTTTAGGGAAACTATACATTTATTGGCACACTGCAGAAGCTTTATGCCATGTAACAGCAAGTGTCCACTCCCCCCGAGAACATTCCTGGACTTCACCCAAAGGGAGTAGAGATGATTTGTTTTTGCATTAAGAACGACAGAGAACATTTCTCTTTTAAATGGGTCCCAAAAAGTTTCCCAATGACCGGAATAGTACTGCCAGAACGCACGATATCCAAAATGTCTAACTACTAATTATTGTCGTCTTTCTTGAAACTGACGTGCTTAAATTCTCTGAGAAAGTTACTGAAGGATACACTTTTGTGTATAAAAGCTGAAAAGTAGATAATGAAGTAGATTTCGTTAAGAATCTTTGACAGATTTATGCTTAAATTCTCTGAGAAAGTTACTGAAAGATACACTTTTGTGTATACAAGCTGACAAAAGTAGATAATGAAGTAGACTTTGTGTCCGTGTGAAACCCCATACAGAATGTCAGTCCCTGTGTTACAACTTTTTAGTGACACTCTGCAGATTTGTGTGTAATTCTCTCACAAAAGGAACTGTAAGATACACTTTTTTATGTATGCAAACGTCTTTCTTGAAACTGACGTGCTGACCGTTTTACAAAACAAGTTATGTTTTCTGCTTTTTCATCCTCTGAATTTAAATGTGTGTGTGTGTGTGTGTGTTCCCCCCCTCCCCATCGCCCTACCATTTGCCTGCAGAGGATGTCGGGGGGTTTTATGACGTGTCCTAGCTTGTCTTCAGACTGTTTCACCAAACTTTTCACGGCAGAGAATAGCAGAGAGAGAGAGTTAGTGAGATTGACAGTACTTTTAAAAATATATGGTTGTATATTTCTTGTTATTTGCAAGTATTTGTAAGTTACAGTCAATACTGCTGTATACAGGGGCACAGGAAGTGGTTAGGTGGCGGGACCTTGCTCTTTAGAGCTGAGACATTACTTTTAAAATATATGGTTGTATATTTCATGTTATTTGCAAGTATTTGTAAGTTGCAGTCAATACTGCTGTATACAGGCGCACAGGAAGTGACTAGGTGGCAGGGACATTGATCCTATGCATATGTGATTCATTATAAAATTATTATTTTGTAAAACCGTAGGGGGCAGCATTTTATTTTCTCTTGGTTGTTACATTTCATGTTATTTTGCCGGAAGCGGGGGCGACCGGTAGGGGCAGCATTTTTTATTTTTATCATTTTCAAATTATTTTCAAATTTTATTTTGAAAACCGGCAGGGGCAGCATTTTATTTTTCTCATGGTTGTTAAATGTCATGTTATTTTATTTTGAAAACTGGAAGCGGGGGCGACCGGTAGGGGCAGCATTTTTATTTTTATCATTTTAAAAATATTTTTTAAATTTTATTTTGAAAACCGGAAGCGGGGGCGACCGGTAGGGGCAGCATTTTTATTTTTTTCATTTTTAAAATATTTTTTAATTTTATTTTGAAAAAACCGGAAGTGGGGGCGGGACTTCCGGTGGAAGGGGCGGGGCTTATGGAGGCGGGACTTCCGGCGGGAGGGGCGGGGCTTAATAAGTAGGGAGAGGTGTGACCTGTCACACCACCTGTCACTTTCTATGCATACTAATGAGATTGAAGTGGTATGTGTATAACTACTCGCAGGGCAACACCCTTGAAGGACTTCTCAGCTAGAGCTGTATGAACTGTAGTCATGTGTGGGCCAGGCATGGTGACCATGGATTAAAAAACTCGTATTTCTCGAGTTAAGAGCCTATCTGCTGTAGGCAGTGTCATCTCTCTTTTTTGGAGTTGCCGAGAGAGGTCGCTGAGCTCTGTGAGCGCATCGTACATCAGTCCCAGATTGCTGACAAACGTTGCAGATGTGAGCACATCATCCAGGCCCTTGTACTTTGCTCTGTCTCTGGAATCCCTGCTCGTGTCGTTTGCAGCATTTGTGAAGTGATCATGAAGCACTCGGTAGTTTTCCCAGACTGCTCTGACGCTCCTTTCACTTGAAGCCACCCAGCGGATGGACAAAACACGCCCTATCACCAGGAGACGCTGTCCGACTGCTTGCGCACACTGCGCTAACTGCCTCTGATTTTTGGGGGAGGCATGGAACAAGGAATAGAGTTTGTCAAAAAAGATCTGGAAATGATTGAGCCCTGAGACCTCCTTGACCACATCCCCAACTGCCAGCTCTAGACGATGATTGGAGCAGTGCCACACAAACAGGCTTGGGAATTTACTACACAACTGGGTAGCAACGCCTGTTCTCTTCCCTAGCATGACTGAAGCCCCATCACATGCAAAAGAAACGAAACACTGACCTAAAAAGTCCTCGTTAAAATCTCTTCCAAGACACTCCATTAACGCCTTTGTGATGTCATCAGCCGTTGTTCCATCCAACTCGATCAGTTCCCAAAAAAACGTTTCGGGCTCAGCATCAGCTAATGCTGAGCGTAGACACACAACAAGCACCGTTTTACCACTAATAGTGGTAGATTCATCGACCAAAACACAGAGTTTTCTTTGGTTTTCTGTAATGTCTTTTGCCATTTTTTTCTTCAGCTCATGAGCTATGTGGTCGATGATTTCGCCACAGGTTTTATTGGAGTGCAAAACCCTGCCCACGTTCAGCCCATTCAGTTTCTGTACATTGAAATCAATTGGCATGTCTGTGAATGGCCGGCTATGTTTGCCAATTTGATATGCCGTTCGAAAAACTCTGATAGTGGTGTCTAATTCAGATTTATGCATAGACTGCACTTGATGTTGAATAGTTTCACATGAAGCAGATGTAAGGATGTCAGCAGCTTTTACATGGGCTTGTGATTCTTTATGTTCTTTGATTTTTTTTTCTCAGGCTAGCTTGTTGTTTGCCCTTGTCAACACCGAAATGAGACACTGCACACTCACCCCATTCAGTTGACAGTTTCAGTCCTTGTCCAGTGTGTATTCCCAAAGATTTGACATCTCTGCATATCCGACATCCTAGCTTCTTATCTTTAAGAAGGAGCCATGCATTGGTCTTGCAAAAATATTGCACCTGGTCCGTTGTCCAGCAGTCAGGTGCATCGCTTTGCCCGGTGTTGGTGGTGGCAGTTGCGCCAGCAGCAGCTAACGTTAGAGGCTCTGGAGGAGGCGGCGGAGCTAGTGCTAATGCTAATGCACTAGAACTTGGAGCAGGAGGATCAACCAAAGAAAGCTCCCCATCAGACACAATTTCCAACACAGGCACAGCATTCTCTGTATTTGAAGTTTCTTCCGGCGACAACCGCTGTCTTTTTGCACTTTTATTAATCCACGCTAACATTTTAGAAATGCTAATTTGTGACGTGACTTGCTTTCCTTCTCTCGGGGGCGTGCCTGCTCTGTTCTATCACTCTACATAGCCACCCACTGGGTGGGAGTTGCACTGCATAAACACAACACACGTGCATCTAGGTATGTAAATTGTAAAGCATTAAAATATGGTTTTACTAACAGTTTTCAGTATGTTGTTACTTCGGCATTATTATTATTATTATTTTGAAACGTGTATTACTATTAAATCACGGTCAAATAGGTTAATTTTGACATAGTCGTTTCCACCACAGTATTTACATGGAGAATATAAGCCCCGCCCCCTCTCCAGCAGGTTCTGTTTGAATGACAGGAGTAAACAGCTGACAGCCGCTGTGAAACTCCAGCGGTGAGAGCGATGAGAATGTCCGTTCGGCACCTCATGACGCATCTACTGAGTACCGGGCGGCTGTATATATATATATGGATGTATAATAAGAACGGCGGGAGAGTGTTGAGTACTGGCACGGTGCATGAGTACCGGAGTACCGCCAGCATGCCGGTACTGAGCAAGAAGTGCCGGTACTCCATGGGTCAGAACCAGAAGTGCCGGTACTGCGTACCGGTGAGTACCGGCCCAATTCCAGCACTGGTCAATACTACTTTAGTTATAGCCTGATATATGATAGCTAACTTTACAATGTTGTGATGTGACCGACCTTAGCTAACATGAACTGTCGCTAACGCCGGTCACTCACCAGGACAGCTGCCCTGTTCTCCACTGATTCTCCTCACACCACAGCTCAATTTCTCTCCGATGGCCGTTATTTCTTCTAATCCTTGGCTGCTCCTGGTCTCTTGGCCGCCTAGCAGGCTCATAATTATAAGGTTGTGGTCCGTCATATGCATACGAATATACATTTTCAACCTCTTCTGTGTCAAAACTAGCATTGTGAACCATGTTTATTAATACGTTAGACCGGCCGCTCTCCCTCATGTGATGTCACACGCGAGTGGTCTTTTTTCATGCAGAAGTAACTCTGCAGCCTCAGAGTGTCTCTCTGCGGCCTCAGGATATCTCTCTGCAGCCTCAGAGCTTCTCTCTGCAGCCTCAGAGTGTCTCTGCAGCCTCCGTGTCTCTGCGGCCTCAGGATGTCTCTCTGCGGCCTCAGGATGTCTCTCTGCGGCCTCAGAGTGTCTCTCTGCGGCCTCAGGATATCTCTCTGCAGCCTCAGAGTGTCTCTCTGCAGCCTCAGAGCTTCTCTCTGCAGCCTCAGAGTGTCTCTCTTCAGCCTCAGGATGTCTCTCTGCAGCCTCAGAGTGTCTCTCTGCGGCCTCAGGATGTCTCTCTGCAACCTCGTTCTGCTGTCTGAAGCTCCTCAGCTGTCTGAGCTGTAGACATGTTCCCTCCAACAGCTTCTAAAACTGTCCTCTATAATCCTGAGTCACCTGAACATCCCTTTATACTGCTACCACCTGACCCTTTGCTATTGGAGAAACAGTAGGAACTACAAATATTGATGCAAACTTAAATGTCTCCTATTATGCTATTTTTAGGCATATAATTGGTCTCAGATATATACAAATATATTAAAAAAACATGTCTATGAAGTGTTACGCTCCAAATACCAAACAGATCACCCATTCTGGACATGACTCATACCCCTCTATTTCAGCCCTGTTAGAGAAGTGCAGATTCTGTGTCTAAAGCTTTAAAAGAAAAGAAAAAAGAGCAATTATGCTGAGTATCTGATCAGGATAATTCTACCCAGAAACTCAGCTAAACACTGCCGTGATTAAACGCCATATCATGTTCCAAACCACTTCAAGGATTATTTCTGAAACAGTATGGAGCTCAAATGCTTTTCTCTTGCGTCTTTACCACAAGGTGAGTACCTTTTATATCCTGCTTCTTTACACATACTCTCTCCAGTACAGGTTAGCTCTGAGTGTTAGCGATGCTTGCTAATGTAAACACAGACCATATTACTTCCAAAACACATCGCACATTGTTTCTGATAGCAACGTTTCTGATAGGGCCGTGGGCGTAAAGCCAGCCCACATTTTAGTAATGACGTCATGACCGCAGCAAATCTGAATCAGCTCCGTTGTTCCCCCCGTTTTTAGAGATGTGGGTACAGAGGAAAAGAGAGAGGGTTTTATTTTTATGACACTGCGTGAGTCCCCTGACACACCGGGGACACATATTTATGTATATACAAAACATCAAAAAGTGCATTTTGCATGATAGGAGAGCTTTAATATACTAAACAACAAATGATTGGCATGACAATGCTCATTTTGACAAAACTGCTAATATCAGGGGATTATTGATCTATCAAAGTGGAAATAAGAGCTAATTTGTAAGTTACAGGTTACCAAAATGTTTTCATAGTTTGAAATCATCATCTTTGGATAATTTCTTCAATTTTAATTGAGAAATCTGATAATTAATTTCATTATTTGGGGCTAATATGAATGGTGGTGAGGATTGTCAGGCGGCTCCCGAATGCAGGCAAATAAACAAAACCAAAAAAGCAATCTTAAATTAATTTATTGAGATGGTTGCACCAACATAAATATGAACACAAGTCAAAGTGGGAGATCTCTTAAAAGGATAATAGTGCAAAAAAGAACAGGGTTCTGCTCACAAATCACTGAAACATATGTCACACTCATACTGTACTGTAGGCCTACATACTTTATACTGTACATACTGTATAGTACATAAGGTCCCACTTCACTGACAGAGCAGTGATGCATGTCTCTGCCAGGAGATGGAGCCAGAGTTCCAGGAATGAGGATTATTAGCTGGATCCACATGGTCCCACCTTACCATACACCTTCAAAGGAAGGGGTGAATTCCAACTGTTTCTAAAACGAATTCATGTTTATAAAAATAGGGGTCAATCTACATTTCTGCATCACACTGTAGAAGTTCCCCTTAGCTCTTATAATAAATGTATCATAAAATGCGTAGCCAAAATACAGACACTGAGATCCTTGAGGACAAAACATTAAAACCATCACATTAAATATTTTTACACCAGATTAAGCATTGTCTCATGTCTGCTCTATGAGGAAAATACATGTTTTTCCCCTTGTAATGTACACACACAAAAAAATGCAGTTAGAATATAATTGGGAGGGATGAAACCCTCTTTAATGGTCACACATGCAGAGCACACAGCACACAAAGTGACATGTGTTCTCTGCTTTTAACCCATCCTAGTACCAGGAGTCGAGTACTAGGAGCAGTGGGCAGCTATTGTACAGCGCCCGGGAAGCAATGGGAGTGAGGGGGAAAGGGGGTTGTCCGGTGCCTTGCTCAAGGGCACCACGGCAGGGCAGGAGGTGAACTGGGACCTCTCCAAGGAGCAGTCCACACTCCAAATTTTAGGTCTGGTCGGGGACTTGAACCGGCAACCCTACAGCTCACAGTCCAAGCCCCTACTGACTGAGCCCCTGCCTGTATACTCAAGACTGTGGGGAAAAAAACCCTATCATAAAAAAAACAACAGTGGCATCATGAATGAAAATCCTGAAAAGAAAAGACATGTGGTCTAAATCAAGACTATAATTCCCTTAAAGTGAAAAATAATATTGAAGCTATATCAGTTATTATCTGAACACAATGTGTGACATAAGTGTCACATAAACATAAAATGCATTTCCTTACAAAGCAGTTTAGATTTGAGAAATATAACACATGCATATAGATTGAAGAGATTTAAACGGATCAAACCCTCCTGTTGGGTGAATGTAAGACTGGACTTTATGAGGACTGTTTTGTATTGATCCATCAAAGTGGAACACTCCATGTCCATCATACTGCAGGTAATCTTTGTATCAGATCTGTCATTATGTGCCATGCATTAGAGAAAGTGCTCTTCAATCATTTCCAGTCGGCCTCACCTATCTCTCAGTCCATGAGCCCGACTGGAGACATGAGAGTTCCCTGCAGGCATGGAGGAAAGGAGCTTAAACAAAGGTTTGTCACATTGTCTTAATGCAGAGCCATTACTTTGCTACACTTTAATTAGAACAATGAATGACTCACTCTAAGTGTGATTAAATGTTACCACCTACTTAATACTTTCATTAATTGCATTATCAAGAAATGTGATTTCATGCAAATCATCTAAACCATTTTCTGCCCGTTCCCTGGGAAATAAAGACATCCCAGTGGAGTCGCAGTGCTGCCTGGGTATTAAAGAGCGGGCCTCATACAGTAGTGCCTGCATCAAACCCTGTTTATTAGAGGAGAGGCATTTACTTTATTCAATTACCCTCAAAACAGTGAGAATTATTTGATTCATCATATGGTGCTGCAGGCCTGCAGATAACAGGTAAGTAGCATGGATAAACTGATGACCTGTGCATTTTCTATTGATAACACTAATAGGATAAATAACAACACAATAACCAATATTTGTTCAGATTTTGATGCTCTTTCATGACTTTTATAATGAGCAGTGGATGTCATTGTATGTTCTCCTTATTTTGTGTGTGAAATAAATGTTTTCCTCCAATTTCAAATCTGCGTTATATCGTTTCTGTTTAAATTATTTAATTGCAGACTGAAACAGTTATTGTATATGAATACATATGTTATCACATCATTAACTCATCTTTATTTGAGGAAAAAGTTTGTGTGTTGTGACTTTTTAAAATAATGTGATGCATATTCTCCACTTAAATAACAGTATAGGCTAAGTAGCAAACCGCTGTTCCACCTGGCTCCAGGTTTCCTTTAAAGGGGCCCTATTCTAGTGATGTTCAGGTGTATATCAGTATGTAGTGTCTCTACTTTAAAGAGTCCTCTCCTGCTGATGTTCAGATGTATATCAGTATGTAGTGTCTCTACTTTAAAGAGTCCTCTCCTGCTGATGTTCAGGTGTATATCAGTATGTAGTGTCTCTACTTTAAAGAGTCCTCTCCTGCTGATGTTCAGGTGTATATCAGTATGTAGTGTCTCTACTTTAAAGAGTCCTCTCCTGCTGATGTTCAGGTGTATATCAGTATGTAGTGTCTCTACTTTAAAGAGTCCTCTCCTGCTGATGTTCAGGTGTATATCAGTATGTAGTGTCTCTACTTTAAAGAGTCCTCTCCTGCTGATGTTCAGGTATATATCAGTATGTAGTGTCTCTACTTTAAAGAGTCCTCTCCTGCTGATGTCCAGGTGTATATCAGTATGTAGTGTCTCTACTTTAAAGAGTCCTCTCCTGCTGATGTTCAGGTGTATATCAGTATGTAGTGTCTCTACTTTAAAGAGTCCTCTCCTGCTGATGTTCAGGTGTATATCAGTATGTAGTGTCTCTACTTTAAAGAGTCCTCTCCTGCTGATGTTCAGGTTTCATATCAGTATGTAGTGTCTCTACATGTCTCCATGCTTTAATGTTCAAAAAGCTCTTTATGTTTCTCATACTGCCTGTGCTTCAGCACCTCTTTTCACCCTCTGTCTGAAACCCGAGCCCAGTCTGCTCTGATTGGTTAGCTGACTGGCTCTGTTGAGATTGATCAACTGCTGAAAGATGTCCCGCCCCTTAGCCTATCATGTACAATGTGTTAGAGCGCTGGCCAATAAAAGTGTGAGTGTTACATAGTGATGTCACTATGAGAAAAACTCCCTCTGGACGGAACACAGGGATTTAACCATTGTAGGCCATTTACAAAATGCTATAGAACACACTGCAGGAAAACCCCAAAAAGCATTACAGGGCTTCTTTAGTGTTTTATTTTTATGTAATACATATTTTTTTTAAATATATGTTTTTATTTATTTATTTTCTTATAATCTTTTAATATTTTGCGTAACATGATATGGTGGAGCATTTTTTATTACACAAATAAAGAATCAGATTAATTTTTAATTTTATTTATTATTTTATCCCAAACCAGTATTAGATTTTTAAGACACTGTTAAAAAAAACACAATAAAAAACACATCTCAAATGTTCAACCAGATTAAAGTAGAGAAAAACACAAAACAGAAAGAGCATGACAGAGCAGCAGAGTGTATCTATGAGAGAGAATGAGTTTACACGTAGTCAAATCTCTGGTTGGACCTCCCGTCCACGCTGGGAGCCTTGTACGAGGGTCTGGTGTCAGACCTGTAGATCGTGGGGTGAGAGGGCGCTTTGTAGGCCATCCCATCATACCTGAAGAATATCAGAAAAACAAGCAACTTTAAATAAAGACAAACAGGAAGTGGAGCTGCTGCAGTGAATTCTGACATCATCTAACCCGTCCCCATCAGTCTCTATCCAACGTATAGATATTACAATTGAAATAAATAGGATTAAAAACCTTTTGACAAGGGAAAGTGTGACCAGGAGAAGAATATATTGACGTGTATTGTTTTGGAAGCGGCCTCGTAAAAACTTGCAACTCTGCATTAAATATGCAGAGAAAAAATACACACACCAAATGAGTGCATTTACATTTTGCTGAGTGTCCTTAACTTTGAAAGCAACTAAGATGAACTTATCCAGGGATGCTTTACATTGTTGTTCAGCTTTGTCAGGAGCCAGGGCTTCCTTTAACAGCAGTGAACATTCAATCTGCACTAGTTCTGCTTACTGGACACTTCTGTAGGAGCACCCTACCCCATCCAGAGCACAGCACTTCTGACAAAGTTTCCCCCACTGGTGGTGTTAATCATCAGAAAAGGTCAGAGATGACGGAACGTACCGCTGGGTCGTCTCTGAAGTCATTCCACGGCAGGCCAGACACAGCATGATGCCCCCGATGAAGAGGACAGCCGCCCCGATCCAGCCCACGAACAGAGCGGGGCCAAAAGTGTACCTGAAGAAGACATGGTTAGTAAAACCTGACAAAGCAGCCTGGTTTCACCAAATGCCATACAAATAACACACTAATTCCAGAAGTCATTTTTCCAGTTTAGCCGCCAGGTGGACAAAGTACATGTACTGCAATTTAGTCCTCCAGAGTGTAGAAAAACTGTGTGACAACAAGACCTGCACTTAGAATGTACATTAAATACAAAAAGTAGTTCATCTGCATGACCGCCCATATCAGATTTTTTTTTATAATATTAAACTGACTATTTAAAGATCCCCTATTATACTCCTTTTCATCAATATTTTAAAGTTCTCAGATATATACAAAACATGTCTCTGAAGTGTTTGGCTTGAAACACCAAACAGATCATTGCAGCATTACCCATAATCCCCTGTTTCAGCCCTGTTTCCAAAGTGCTGATTCTCTGTCTGTTACTTTAGATGAAAATAAGGAGCCCCTCCCCACGCCCCTCTGAGAGACATTTGGTTACAAAGAACTCAATGGTGCTCTAGGAGGAGATTCAGGTGATAAGGTGTGTGTGTGTGTGGGGGGGGTTACATTGTTCGGTGATTGGCTGATGGTTACACAACCCAAAAAAACATTATGACATCACAAAGTGATCAGGTTTTTATATAAATGGATCAGGACAAAAAGAGAGGGGGTCTTTGTTCCTGAGACTTTCAGAAAATGAACAAAGTGTTGTAGCAGATAAAAACGCGTTTTAATTTGTGCTTACCTCGGAGTCAGATTTCCTGAGAGTCCACCAAGACCCCCCCCGCCACCACCACCATAGCCGCCATCGGAATATGTGGTGAACCGGAAGCTTTGCACAATCAAGTTAGCGAAGGCAGACACCCCAGCAATGCCACACACTCCTGAAAATGAAGAGCAAACGATGGGTGCGTGCAGAACAGTTCTGCTGTGATAACAGAACTACACGTTGTGAACATCACTGCACCTGCCAGAATGATCATGACCCCAGCCGTCAGAGTCATCGTGGCCTTGATGCTGTCCTCCATGTTCCCAATCTTCAAGCACTTCAGGGCAAATATGGCGATGACGACGCCGATGGCTCCAAGAATGATTCCAACAATCATCAGAGCCCGCACGGCCTGGAGCAGAGCTGGAGCCAGAGGATACCACTCAGAACAATCTCAACACAGTATTTACTCATAAAAGAAATATGCAAGCGGTCAATGGAGAGCTGTAGTTCCTTAATATGGATCTACTTCCGCTCTTCTTTATTTCAGAGGAAAATATGTTTACATCATTAAATCTATTTGGCAGTTATAATTAGTTTGCAGGTTAAGATTTTTCATGCAAAAGCATAGGATCAATAAATAAAGATGCATTTTTACCCCAAAAAGATTCCCAACAGGATATAGAGTTAAAATAGCAAAATATTGACCAGCTTCAACACAAAATGCTTCTTATACATTAGTAGTGTATCAATATCGATAAACATTTAAATAAAATATAGAACACTTTTCATCCTTTTTAAGCACTGACAAATCAAATATTTTCTTGATGCATAAGTATATCAAAACTTTACTTTAAAAGACACTCAAAACGCATGGCATGTTTTGAAAAAAGTAAAAAAGAATACAAATAAAATGCTGTTGTTTTTTTCCAGAAGTAGCAATATTACAATTAAAACTCTATATAAATCAAGACACCATGTATTAAAACGATTTGACCCAAAATGCCATCTTTCAATCCCCTGAGATATTGTACCTGTATTATTCCAGCCTTAAGCCTATAAGACCTTATGTACAATATGCTCTACACTACATTCAGCTGTTAAGCACAGAGTGTGGAAATGTACTTTACATTGTGTGACACTTCTCTAAAGCTTGTGCTTGCTCAGCTAAGCTTTGGATGTCTCATCAAATTTCCATTTGATTCCGTAGAGACACCAGCTTTTCTGCAGTCCGCTGCATTTTCATGCAGCAAGGAAACGTGGAAAATCTGCCCTAAAACCTGCCGAATATTCCAAAGTACCTTCCAGGGTCCTTTGAAAATGTCCTCCTTAATCCAACATGTGGAGCAATGTTTGATAAATGTATTTTTCTCTCTGGGTGTAATTCTCTTACCTGGCAGTCCTAGTATGGTAAAATAAGGCCTGCACTGCGTTGTACCGTATGACGTCCCCACGCACACGTTCCACAAACCAGAGTATGTGTAAATGTTGGTCACAACTGTAAAAGATCGATCCTGCAGGCTCCACATGTCCATTGCTGTTGCAGCTGATATTAAGAACTGCCCCAGCCCAGACAACATGAATCCTATTAACTGAATCATCGAGACCGCCATTTTAGATGTCCCGCTCAAACAAGTAGCCAGCGATGCCACAGAGTCATGAAATGGCTGCGCCTGAGCGGCTGCTTATCTTTATATATGATTCAACAAGGAACCGTTCTTATCAGATGTTTACCCAATTGTCAGTCTTTGTCCCAGTTTCGGTAACAGTAGCAACGAGAATTTCCTTCCCTTCGTAACAAAGGGTGTGGTTTGACCTTTCGTTAGTATTTCCACATCATGTTAAGAGAAAAATAAACTGATAATGTTACATCTGCCAAGAAGTCATGTGTGTTTGTCTGTTGTAGCAGGATGACTGTTACACTGCTAGCCTGATTTTGGCTTGGTGGGGTGATGTAGCATGGACCAGGGAAGAACAAAATGAGTACTGTACTTTTGAGGTACTTGTACCTGACCTGAGTTTTTCATGCAATGCTAATTTATCATTCACATGTAGTACTTTACTTATACTCATTTACAATTGGGAAGCCTTTGTCGTACTTTGTACTCCGTTACGTTTATCTGATAGCATTGGTTACTTTATAGATACATTTTATTAGCTAATACAAAATATGTATACATTTATGAACAAGTCATTTTTGACTCAGATATGTATATATGTTCATTTAATTTATTTCTTGTTTTAACAGCTACTTACCTGTATATCATTTTATTTTTTATCTCTAATTGTAGGTGTGACTATAGTTACATTTTAGCATTGTCAAAAACCATCAACCTTTATTTTTTTGGTGACTTAATGAAGTACTCTCCTTCATCATTTGTGTTTTTTTTGACAAAATAAAAGTGTACCTGGCAGTCCCAGAATGGTGAAATACGGCCGGCACTCAGTGAAGCCGGAGCTCTGCCGGACGCAGGAATTCCACAGGCCCGAGTAGGAGAAGATAGCCGTCACCACGGTGTCATAGAGGTCCTCGGTCGCCCACTGGTCCATCCCTGTCGCTGCGATCATCCCCCCCAACCCTAACAGACTCAGGAGGAAGCCCATCACCTGACAGAGAGTCGCTGCCATGGTTCTTCTGCTGGTGGAGGGCAAATGTAAAACTCCAAATTCTAAAGCTAAAGGTCTGTCCTCAGCACTGCGGCTGTGAGTTGGAATATGATATCGGCAGGTGTGAAGTCAAGAAGGACCAATGACCCTGCTTGTTTGCACACAGCCCAGTCATGTACAGAAGGAGTTGGGTGGAGCGTATTAGTGAAATATGATTACTGTTGGCTCCTTAATTTGGTTGGTATAGAATAGAGTAAACATAATGTGGTTTGGTATACAGTCATTTTAATGTTTTTTAATGAAAATAGTGTCGGAGAAAAACCTAAAATTCAGTTACTCGCTTCAGATTTAATGAGTGCTGCTGCTGGTGTGTACTGTCGGCAGATTTATATGACCTTGTCCCACTGTTGTTGGGTGAAGCTGTTTTGAATTCAAGACATCGAGTTCAACAGTCCTGAAAACTTTGTTTTAGCTTCTCACTATGAACGGTGGGGTTCTACATGAACACACCATTTTCTTTCCAAGTAACTTGAGTTTTAGTGAAATAGTTGTTGTTGTCATTGTTTTAAATCAGTAGGGAAATGTAGGTGTCACCCATTTCTTTGCACCAATCAGAATTCAGCAATTGAATCCAAATGTGATCATGCTCTTATGGTTGTGTTTTAATTTGTTCTTGCCAAACAAATCTGATCAAACCACTCCCACACAGTGTGAAGAAGCAATAAAACGTTTTGAGGGAACTATAAATATCTATGTTTTCATGAGTGTGTAATCAGTTTAAAATGAGCCCTTTATATCCCTATGTTGAACCACCATGTTTCTACAACAGACAAATCAAACTCCAAATGGCTCTAGAACTAGAGTTATTACTATACGTCTGCTGTAGGCTTAGAAATGTAAAGCAACACCCAGCAGCCGGTTAGCATAACGTAGCATCACCACTGAAAAGCAAAAATAGCTGGCTTGGGTCTGTATAAATGAACTGTACAAAAAAACCTCCTCTAGCATCTCAACGGTTTGGGCTGCAGAAAAAAAAAAAGTTTACAAACAGCCATCACATTTTATTGGCGGGGAGAGTAGGCTACGCAATTATTTCTTGATTGTGACCAGCGTGTTGGTTGTCTGGCATGCTATGCTAAGCTAACCACCTGCTACCTATAGCCCTATAGTAATGGGACATATCTCTCAGACATGACCTCAGGCTCAACACATTTCCCAAAATGTAAAAATATACCTAAATTCCTATGATAAATAAATTATAAATAACTATGTCTCTGATTGATAATTATTTAGTCATAGATATTTATGTTTGAGAGAAACAATACATAAGGGCTTTAAAAGAGCCGATCTGGATGGATTTCCTAACTTTAGCTGCTATTTATGTTTAATTTTCTTGACATTAAGATTTAAGTCTTCTATTTTAATGGTTGACAAAGATGTGGAGCACAGCCAGCATCCTGTTTACAGCTCCTGGGCTGAGTCATGTCCTCATGATGGGAAACCTGAATGTGATGGGCTGCCATGTGGCAATAACAGGCAAGAGTTAATTTAAATTCGTTTTTTGCTGTCTACTTTGCAAAATCCCAGGGTAACACTGAGCATTACACAGTTTTGATATAGGATTAGACGATGTTGGAAACAACCTGAAATAAGGCATTGATATGGGCTTGGAACCACACAAAATGTATCATAGTATTGCCTCAGTGGTTTGTTCATTCCTCTTTAGATCTTGATACATTCAACATTATTTAAAGTGGTTATTAAAGTGTCTTTTGAATACTGAGAACTTCAAAGTTAGTTTACTGTTATTATATGTCGCTTTAACTAAATGTACAGTTTTAATATTGTCGGGCAGTGTGTCTGGGACGGGCTGTGTTGTGTGATACTGGACGTCCCTTTTGTCGGAGAGGGGTGTGTATTGTGTGGCACCAGGAGCCAGTCAGGCTAAAGCAAATACTGATATGATTGTAGTGAACTGAAACTAATTTGCCTGTGGCTGATATGCAGAGGAGGAATTGAGACCAGGGCTGAATCGAAACTGGGTGGGGCTTTATTCAGAATAGAATGTATCATTATTGTATTCACAACTAATAAACATAGAGTTGAACCTTTGCTATAAACTTGAGGTCATGTCAGGTGTCTCAGGACGAATACAAACGTTGTGTTATAGGTTAGGATTTATTATCTCAGTTTGTTTAGTTCCCTTGTTTTTGAAACATGGACAGTAACACAAAGTACAATGTAATATTTGATTGTTGGTTATAATTGACTTTTTTCATGGTAATAACTGAAGTTAGAGAATATTGCTGACTGCTTGAAATACAATAAGTATTGCCAGACACAAATGATTGACTTTTTAACTCATTACATAATATATCAAATATCAAGTATTTATCGATAATAGCTAGAAATTATATCATGGGAAATAGTTTAAATATATACATGTACAAGTAACCAAAGTGTATATATTTTAAGAAATGCTTTGGCCTTAAAAGGGTAAAACTAAAGTTATAAAAGAGGGAATAATCCATTTAAACGTCCATATATTACACAGGGATATCGACATAATAATGTATATAGGGAAGGAAATATTTATTTTTTAAAAACCTAAGCTAAATCAAGTGTTAAATAAGGTTAAGAAAATATGTTTAAAGGCAGACTTGACCTCTCTGTTAACTCATTGCACGCAGTAAATCACTCATGAAGGTGTTGTGAACACAGTTAAAGTGAGGTTTATATACTCTTTCTCTCTCCCACACACTCACACAGACGCCTGATTGAATCACTGTCAATAGAAATAACTGCATGCTGCTGCGCTAATGATTTTTGCTGTCTGCTGTGCAAAGCCATTTGTCCCCCAGCAGGCTGAACCTTAAGCAAACAACTTCCCAGCCTCTGTGTGCTTATCCTGATCTGAAAAGAGAAGCCACTTCACACATGTTCGCCGTGTAGCTTCGATCATATGAATTATCCGTGTTGTTCCTTTCTTGTATCAAATGCCACCTTACTGGAAGAAGCTCTAGGTCAATGATGTGCTGTGTGATGCCCTTTAATCAGAGCCAGCATGCAAGTGGGCCGGCCAATCACCAATGCTCTGCACCCAAGTGTTGCTTTTCGCTAAAAAGAAATCTGCGGGTGCAGATTTATTTTTAGCGAATCAAATGTTTTCAAAGCTCCAGAAAAAATTCCTGCTAAACTGAGGGGGGATTATCAAACTTTTTTTATGAAATGAAGTGCAAGACTTTTAAAATATTTCCTTTGATAGACTGGTGCAGCCATAACAAAAAACGTGATTATTGTGTCTTATATTTTTATATTTTATTCTATAATGTATATAGAGTAGACTCTATTATCTACTCTATATACATTGTAGTTCTAACAAGCTGATACATAATGATACAGTAAGACAACGGTGACATCGTTTTTTTCAAAATGATATTGTTAATGTGTTTGTAGTTGTCTATTTTAATGTAGAGCACACCATTTGGAGTTGTGTCCACTTGATGAATGTGAGTCTAACATACACTGTCCTTTTAACTATGCTTTGGTCTCCACCAACTATTAAAGGCCTGCATGTGAGGGTCAAATGAGTGATGGGGGGTTAGCCAAATAAACTGCTAGCTTGTTTCCTGTCGACTGAGAAGCTATAAACGGCAATCTTTTGGCAATTTGTTGTATAATTATGTGTGGGTTAGTCCTTACCTTAGCCCCTTTCATGGGTTTTATTTCATCAATCGTTTTATTTAAGCAAGAGTTAGAGTCTATGCCCATAGCCTACTAGTGACTCTGTGAAGCTAGCTACAAGTCGAATGATTACAATTCATCTTGAGGAAAGCACAAACATTTAGAGAATATTAATAGAAATCCATTTGTTAAGACTTTTTAAAATTAAAATCACGTTAAGAAAAGTCAGGTGATCACGTGATAGGCTTACAGCTGTCATTCTTTTCACTTTGTAAGAAAAAAAAAAGGTTGGTTGACAGACCTTGAAGGTCAGAATTCCACTTCTTCTTATATTTTGAACTCCAGTCAAGAGCTCCATTAGCTCTGCAGGCTACAATAAGAAAACACTATAGAGAGAGGAGCTGAGATGATCAAAGGCTGTCTTTGGCAAAAATGGTCGAAAAATGGCCCATTTACTTTCTTCCACCTTTTGGGTGTCTAAATGGACTTTGATTCAGTGATCAGTGCCCTGCTGCCTGGCGGACACTAGAGGGCAGAGCGAGTGCAGGGAACAGGCCGGGGGTCTCAGCGGGGAGCAGCCTGGCTGGAGGAATGATAAGAAGTCCTTTCACGTAGCATGGGCTGGGGTGAATGTGTGTTATTATTTCTCTGAGGGCATCAGGAACTTCTACAAAGTGTGAGCAGGTCAGCAGGAGGGCAGGGTCTCACTGCATGTGTCCTCCTGTCCATAAGGGTGCAGAAACCACGAAGAAATAACACTGTTATAGCATAAAACAGGTTTAAGGTGAGCATCAAGGCTGTCCAAGCTGTGCTAAATGAGTCACATGAGCTCCAACTCTCACTAGCCTCAAACAATGAGCACCTGGGCAGCCGGGGAGGAGAACAACCCCCCCACACATGTGTTACATTTGAAGAATGAGAGAAAACTTCAAAAATCCCTGAGCAATTAACCAATCACAGTCCAGCAGGACAGTGTGACAGAGTGCACACATCATTGGTGGACAGGCGCGCATCCGTTATGCTTTCAGTGGGGCGAGATCTAAATTAGAGAGCCAATTAACTCTGCTAATAGCCCTCTCCTATTTAATCTGTAAAACAATGGGGATTGAAGAAGAAGCTTTTACAATATCCTCTTTCTGCCACGATTCTGAGGGTCTGCGTTTGCCTCCTTGTTTTCACTTCAATTAGCCCAGTGCTTTCTATGATTAAGTACCTATAATTATTTTTCAATTAAGGCTTTGATCTGGTGTGTACTGTATACAGCTCCTCGGCGTGCCGTGAAGAATAAGGATGAAACAGTAAATGTGTTCCCTTCTGTGTTGTGTTGATGAGGGTGCAAGTGAGATTAAGCTTGCAGAGCTGCAGGAGAGCTGCACACACACAAACTTCAGCAACAATTCTCATTCCAGCAGCAAACTTTATTTGTTCTCCTCAGCTCGTCTGAGTTACTCATGGTCAATGCATCAGTGATGGTGAGAGAAAAAAGCTCTTGTGTCCTGGCTTACCATGTAACAACATTTTCATTACTATTCTCTCCTGTTTAATATGTATTTTCTAAGATGAACAGCCATGATAATATGTCACAATGTGCAGCCTGAAAAGGTGGAGAGTCCCATTAGTAAACTCTGCGCAAGGTTTGTCATGTTGGTGGAGAGGTTTCTTCATGTGTTTTGGAACATTAGTGTTTTTATATTTCCATCGTTTTTTAAGTGCAGTGTTTCTCCAAATGGAAATGCTTTGGGCCGCTGTAACGTGTGTGCAGCTGTCAGCCACTGTATGAGGCTAAGAAGGCAGCAGCACAAAGAAAAACAGATAGATATGGAATTTATCATTCAAAATAAAAATCAATCAAATTAAGCTTCGTAAACAGTTACATTTCAAAACATTTACATTTTAAGGAGTCCTCTATTCCTTTCATTTTGTATTTTAAAGCTTCATCGAGAATAGTTCACTGTTCAGTTTCAAGTCATTCTGCAACATATTCCATGTTGCATTGTGCACATCCTACAAATGACCTCTTTCCAGATGTTCTACAGGTATTTGTCACAGAAAGCATAAAGAAGCCCAGAAAAGACAAATGGTGTCTGGCCATTTTCTTTATGATGAAGATACACACATACAGTAGTTTTAAATACATGTACATTAAAGGAACACGTTTTATCTACTTGAAGTGATTTAAATGTTTAATCATTTGCAAAAAACATTGATATGTTAACTACTTCCTATACAACTGTACTAATAGTATACAATGACAGTTACCACATTGCACATTTTAGAAAGTGTTTTCAGGATGCCAAGTAACTCGCCTACCGCTGTCAGATCAAATGAAAGTTAAGTGAAAGGTTCCCTACTGTATTTAGTAGGTATTAGTGTGGTAGAGTTCAAGCTGTTGCATGACATGCATTGAGACTGTAATGTTTGTAAAGTGTACAGCTTGTATTTTGTCAACACACATGTTTGCATGTTTGTACTCTGACTAATACTTTCCTAAAACCCCAAAGTGCACTTTTGGGTAAAACAGAGGTAAAGATCAATCAGAGAAACTAATGGTGCGTTCACACCGGACGCGATGCGAATATTCGCTTCGCTCTAAACGCTCGAGTTTCACCGCGGCTGCCAGCTGTGTTTACTCGCATCATTCAAACAAGACGCGCCGGCTCGGGAGCTACAACTACAACAAAATGAACATATGGTAACACTTTATTTTGATAGTCCATATTTAACACTCTATAAGTCATCAATTGACATTTAGTAGCATGTCAACAGCGTATTAACCAATATTCAACCTTACTATCTGTATATTGTGTCAACATCTTCAAAATTGACAATCAACTACTCAAAATCAATCTGTCAGTTGAAAGTCAACAGGGTCATGTCGACTATCTGTTGATAATCTGTTGAGTCAAGATGTCAACTAAAGATTACATTAAGCATTAGTTGATGATCAACAGATAAGCAACTTTAGAGTTTAGTTGACTATCTGTTGATCGTCAACTAATCTAGAGTTGACTATCAGTATACTTTTAGTAGGCATTCTCCACTAAGCGTTTGTAGGCATGTGTTAGGACTATCCAATTAAAGTGAAAAACAGTTGAGAACAGTAGAAAGTCTATAACCTAACAGAACACATTCATCCACTAATGATATGCAACAGACATGGGAATACAGCGAAATGTTTGGCACAACTGATCACAAACTTTATTTATTCATTATGTATGTAATGTTTGAGTTAGAAACACCTGTTCCTGTTTTATTTGACTAATATATAAGATAAATACAGAAGCCTAATGCATTCACTTGAGAAAAAAAAGGTTTTTCACAAGAACTCACAATCTACAGATAGTAAGGTTGAATATCGGTTAATAACCTGTTGCAAAAAACATGTTGACAGTCAACACACACTTTTTGTAAAATCTATAGATCAACACTTGAGATGTATTGTCATACTGATATTTTGTACAAACTGTAAAGTCCACTGAGACAAATGTAACATTTGTGATATTGGGCTATATAAATAAACATTGATTGATTGATTGATTGATTGATGTACCTTATATTCTACTGGCAGTTAGTTAAATGCATGTTACTTGTCTGTTGAAACAGTGTTGTTGAATGTCAACTGATGACTTGAAGAGTGTTAACTATGGACTATCAAAATAAAGTGTTACCGAACATATTTGACCGTGATTAAATTGAAATACACGTTTCTAAATGATGCCGAAGTAACAACATAATGATACCGGTTAGTAAAAACCATGAATTAATGCTTGACAAGTCTGCAGACAGACGGCAGGCGAAAAACCTTTTTAAAATGCCTGTTTTCTGAATGGAGATTGGGTCGACCAGGCTAAGCTAACGATGTATATGCTCACTCCACACTCATAACAACGGCCTACAGACATAAATAAACCAGCGACTTTATTCGCCATGACACAGACAGTCTGTGGTTTGTACTTGTTTAACTTTTGTCCAGTTTCTGCGTCACGTGAATTTGACGCTCGAGTTGAAAAAATTGAACTCTCGCGTTTGAAGTGGCACAGTTCAATCGCCTCAATCGCGTGATTCGCGCCGCGTCCACCGCTTCATGCTCGCCGTCGGAGCGAATTCGCGTCTGATCGCGTCTCTGCATTGACTTGTCATGTAATCGCGCCGCCCCCAAACATCGCATCGTGTCCGGTCTGAATGCAGCATAAGTGCCTGATCCCCTCATGCACTACCAGGTTCTTAATATTTTGTCAGTTTTTAATGATTTTAATGATTTCTTTTATTTTGCATATTGACTGGCTAATGTGCCATTTTATCTGTGTTTTACAGCTGTAGGCTATTTGTCTGCCCGTATTGTCTGTGTTGTATCTGTTATAACCTTGATTCATGCTGCCCTTCTTGGCCAGGTCACTCTTGTAAAAGAGATTTGAATCTCAATGAGTTATTTACCTGGTTAAATAAAGGATATATATATCTAATAACACTTAGAGGTTATTATAATTCCTCTGTTTACATACCTGACCTGGAAGGTAGATCAGACGCGCCGTAAAATTACAGTCTGGGTTAATTATCTGTAAAGCTGTGAGGATTAGAGGAATTCACAATAACATGCAACAATGGTGGAGAGGTACAACATGCTTTATAGTGGGGAGGCCTGGGATCTCATATTACAGAAATTATTCATTTTGACTTAGTGGTACGGCTTTACTTGAGTTAACACGTTTGTTTGGTTCAAGGTCCATAAAATCAACTGAAGTGTTTTTTATCTCCATTTCCAATCATATTTAGTTTCCTGAATTCGGACCGAACACACACACACCAAAAGAAACAAACTGTCCAAACCCTTGTTGTATTATTCAGTTGGCTCTGGTCTCCTTTTGTATTTTGTCATTTGACTCGGTATTTCTTTGTTAAATAGTTTTTTTTCTGTATATGTGACAATGTTCTTGTAATTACTTAATCGCTCTATACAAATAAATAAAAAATGTGTTTTAACTTCCCTATATGGCAAAAAAAACTAAAATTCCTTGACAATGGATGGTGCTGGAAAGTTTACTTCAAAATATTATTCATAAAAGAAAAGAATACCAATTAAGATTCAGACCGTCCCTCCTGCAAATCCTATTAAAAGTTTTCATCCAAAAAAGAACATTCCTTACATTTGTGAGTGTGTCCCGTCCACTTCCTGTATTTGAAACGTGCACTGTCCTACAGCTGGCTGCCGGTGAGAAGCAGAAATCCATTGAGAAGCCAGTAATTAACTCCTTTACTGTAATTAAAACACTGGAGTCTCTTAAGGGTGTCAGGCTCCTAATGAGTTGTGACATTTTAGAATCTCCACGTACCCTAAACTGTACTGTCCCTGCACAGGAAGTGTTCTCAGCGGGGCGAGGAAGAAGATAAAGAGAGGGGAAGAAAGAGGAAGATGGGACGCTTTCACTGCCCTATCAGGGTAGAGAGAGGAGGAAGTAATGAAATATCAGGTCTTTGTGAAAAATATAAAAATAAAAATGGGGGGTGCAGGTAGCAGTGTGGTTGGGAGAAGGAGGGGGGGGGTAGGAATTGTGTCTGAAACATTTTGTATGACCTCCTCCCTCGCCCATCCATCAGGCAGGCTGGCTCATTATTCTAACTAGCCACTTCTTTTCTTCTGTTGCGGGACGCCATCAGCTGCAATCTGCATGCCAATTATCGGCCAGACCCCCTGATACCCCTGCATGGAAAATGATCTGTCAAGGAAAAAAAAAAAGGAGAACGAAAAGCGAGAAGGCTCGTGCACTGTAGCCCCAATCTCTTCAACCCCCCCGTCTCCCCCCTTTTTACACTCTATTCCTCTCTCTCCGCTTCCCTGTACAGCAGTGACAGGGCTTCCTAGAAAATTAATCTATGGAAAGAGAAGAAAAAAATTATAAATGTAGCTATTC
Source organism: Gymnodraco acuticeps (assembly GCF_902827175.1). Lineage (NCBI taxonomy): Eukaryota > Metazoa > Chordata > Actinopteri > Perciformes > Bathydraconidae > Gymnodraco > Gymnodraco acuticeps. Next base: position 3,052,855 of record NW_022990981.1, read on the forward strand.
TCCCACTCCGGCCGCTCAGTTCTCTGGGCTCCGGAGGGCAGGGGAAGTGGAGTTTGTGATAATTGCCAGGGAGAGGTGGGCGATAACAAAGGGACACTCTTCCCCTGAATGTTACACTGAGGGCAAGAGGAGCGGTCATGAAGCAACCATCATGCTGTTCACGCTCCCAGGTATGCTCCTTTTTTCCCTTTCATTCCCATCTATTCCATCATCAAATTACAGATGAGATGAGCTGCCACTCCTGATCACGCTCCTGATCTCTTAACTGTGCTGATGGCAGCGCCAGGAATAAAGAAATCTGATGTCAGCGGGCCATCTGGTAATCGCTGTAACCTCATGAACTGTGCCTGATGATCATAAACAAAGCCTGAATACATTTTAAAGTCACAGTCCACCATTGGATAAGTCTCACCTCACTTGGTTACGGTTGCTAAGCCTGTCATCCTTTCAGGTCTGACACGACTTCTATGTATGTAACTGCTTTGGTCTTGAACTTGCACACAAACATTTTATTGTATGTTGATATTCAAAATTATTAATATTTTGCATGTATGATTTTGCATGTATGATTAAAAAAATTGTTTTTATATAATGTTATTTCATTCTTTTTGTTGTATCCTTACCTGTGCTATCCTGTGTTTCATATGTTTCCTGTTGCTGCTTTAACATATTTTCCCCAAAGGAATCAATAAAGGTTTATCTCATCTTATGGTATGCAGTTTGCAGTGATAAAAGTATACCACTCGAAAATGTGAGGCTTTTTTTAAACAATGGGTCCTTGATTTCAGATTTAGATAACAGCTGGCTTTTCTTATTTCACAACTACAGCCGATTCACTTAATACAGAAGTCTTCACTCAACTCAAACTCCATTCTAGAATCTAAAGTTACTATAAAATAGGTAGATAGATGGATAGATAGATAGATAGGTACTTTATTGATCCCAATTTGGGAAATGTTTGCGTTGCAGCAGCATAAAAAACACAAGGCAATAAGAGAAATTAAGACACAAGAAATAAACAGTCCAAAATATTTCAGAAATATAAATAAAATAGAATAAAAATGGCAAAGTAGCTGGCACATTTGGACTTCTGAGTGGATCAAGCAATCTAACAATGGGATATAACAACATATACAAAGTTACTCTACTGTCTAAATCCCTGTTACAAGATGAGGCAATACATCTGTGTGAATGACAACTGAGGAAAAAAACCACAAAGCCAACGAGATCCAGCAGCGAGAGGAAAGGCAGTGAATGCATGAGAAGAACAGTCACTCGGCAGAAGCAGCGGAGAATTGGGTTTGCTCTGTCTGCCTTTGTGGTGCATGTGTGTGAGCTTTGATTAAAGACAGAAGATTCTTTAAGCACATTAGGGCCATTTTGTCCAATTGTTTCACGCCCTCTTCCATATCCACCCGCACAAAAGATACAGACTGCAGCACAAAGCGATGCTCACCCTCTTTACTCTGCTCTATCACACTAAACAGGCCCAGTGCAGGCACAAACAGGCAAGGACCAGAGGAATTATGCTCTTGTGTAGTACTAGTAGCAGCAGCAGCAGCAGCGTCAGTGTCTTATCACTCTGAGGGCAGATGAAGAATTGACACACAAAGGCAAAGGAAACAAAAGGCACCATGTAGTCTCTTGTTTGGAGCCAAACAATAATATATGTATGTAAGAAACAGTCAGGAATCCAACGTGCATATCAGATGGTGAATTGTCACAAAGGACAATTGCAATATCTTGTTAATACTGTGGTTTGCAGCAGCAATGATAGGGTCAATATTTGATACGGTTGTAGTGCCAGAGACCCACTTCTGTAGCCTGCAGTGCACTCGTGTAAAATCTGTGCAGCCTAAAACAGCACATGAATTTCATTTGCAATCATCTCTAAATTCAAAGTCGCAAGGTCTGACTCGGAAATGCAGCGAACAAAACTACATTTCAATATTCACAGAGAAGAGGAAAATGACTGTTAGCATACTCAGTAAGAGAGCTGAACCCAGGCCAGCCAGCCAACATACCCTAGAGTAATAATTAAGAATCCTGTCGCTGAGTTTTCAGTAGTCAATTACACCTCCTGTTCACTTGGGCGCACGATCTGACTGCAAGCAATGCGAAGACACTGGAGCTGTCATCAGAGATGGAAAAAGAAGGAAAATGACTGAAATGAAGATTACTGTGGAGTGGGGATTTTGAGCGGGGTTTAACAGTCTCTGTCAGGAGGTGAGAGCTGAATGCGAGTGACCAAACGCCCTCCCAAACATGAAACCATTATTGCCGATTACACAGAACGGGGACTTTGGTGGTGCATTAATTGAAGCTTTGGCTTGCATCAGTTTCCAATTACTTTTATGCTAGCCTACGGTTAATGCAGTGACAATGGATGGTAGCAACACGCTCCACAGACGGAGGACTGGGTATGAGAGTGAGGGAGGTTCTTGTTGTCATTGAGTGTGAATACAGTCAGATGTGAGAGGCACGACTATGGAATATTCAACAAACAGAACTGGTTCAGGCCAGACACTAACAGCTATATACATGATGACAATGGGTCATAATCCTACGGGACATATCCAGTTACAAATGACAAATGTTCAATAGGCATCTCAAACCAGTTGCATCAGCTGGTTCTAACTTAAGTGGTGATTTAGAAATACCACTAATACTACTACCACTAATTCACTAAATGAAAACGAGTTATACCTAGAGAAGTTATTATTATGGTTTTTTTCTTCAGTTTGTTGGATTTGTTTGATTGTTAGCAGGATTAGCCAAAGAATACAGAGCCAATTTTCATGAATCTCTCATGATACACACACATTTTTTCACATGGAAACGGCCTTTACCCAGTGTGATGGCGAAGCTAATGCTAACTTACAAAAATAACAAAAGTTTGCTAACGCATGACCCGTTTGGATTGAAGAGTAAGTACTATATAATTATGATAAACATATCAAAGGGTGTCACTATGTGAACTTGGAAGATCTTACTTGACCTTTAAACAAATAGCTAACCCATGTCAAATCTCCAGACAAAATGGCAATGACTTTAGCCTTGACTACCAAACCATGTTAGCTAGGTTAGCATAATTCATGTTTCCATTTATTCTAAACCGCATTAACGTTGATTATTCTGAAACACTCTCAATACATGCATGAATTTAAAATGAAAATGCTTATATTTACCAATGGATTAGCAGCTTAATTAAAAGCTCGGCATCCTCGAACAATAGCTTTGGGCAGTGCTGTTTTTATAGTGAAATGCTAACATCGCTAGGGTCTTAACTAGCTAAGATATATCTTTAGTTGGAACTACCTAGTAGTTAATGGTGATCTTAACTGAATTGAACAAACTTTATTGCAGTCAAATCATGATCTGGTTAATTTGACCTGCCATTAGGTGATATGAAGAGGCCACAAATAAATAAATAAAAAAGCTAGGTTAAGAAAAGTGATTCTAGTCTCTCTTTCAGAAATTATTTTGCTGATTTAGTGATGAAGACCATGTTATAAGATAAAATGCTCTGTGTCAACTACCAACCCTGAGGACTGCTCTCTGAATATCATATTCTTCTCCAAAATTAATTACAATTTCTTAACAGTCTCATAAAGACTACCCATCAGGATTTAGTACCAAAAAAAGCGTCTTCGGGTTATATATGATAAATATTCATACAGTATTTGTACATGCTAGTCATGATTGAATGGAAGCTACTGCCTGAATACGACCACTGCTGTGTGAAGTGACCATCGAAGGTTATGCCTTGCTTAAGAGCACATTTACGCTGATGTCAGCAGTTCTCATTGACTGTTCTCTGCCAGCAGGTTTCCACCAAACACCAGAAGGCCAGGACCTGACAGAGAAGTTATGTTTAGCAGAGTTTTCATACTGACCTAGTTTTGTTCATTCTGTTCCTTTCATTGAAAACTAAAGCTACTGTAATTATTACCTCTATAGAGTGCCGCATTTAATACCCTGACGTATTATTAGTTGGATTTGCTACAAACAGATTAAACAGGAGCAAGAAAGGCTTAGGTAATTTGATAATTGCTCTTGGCACCTGTGTTTTGTGCTCCTCTCCTGAATCCCTGAGCAGAGGTTTTCAGCTGAAGGAAGGCAGAGGAGCAGCTCCCGCTGTGTGACGCTCTGAAGGGGCTACGCTCTCACGTCTGCTCCACATTGCCCCTGCTCAGCATGTCTTAGATTCAACCACATCCAGATCTTTATCCCAACACAAATTCAACTTTGATTTTCTGTCCACTCAGCAAGAGAGCTGCACCAGTGATATTGGGGATAGATCATTTCACACCGTGGACAGGCAATTCGCAAAGGTATGCAAAGGAACATAAACTGACTTTTTTTTTGGTGATGCCCTCAAAATTGCAATAAAGGTTCTTGACACTGAGTTGTATTTATTTATTTCATTTTTTACATATCCTCGTATTCAAACCCTTTTCTGTTTCCAGCCGGTCTCTGAGGATTCGTGCTTGCAGGAGAAAAAGAAAATTAAAATCCATCAGCTAATGTGTCGCCTGGTAATGAAATAAGAATCTGACACTCTCTCGCATTGAAATGCAAAAGAGGTGTCCTGGCGTTACCCTGGCAATTTATCATAAAAGCCAGAGAATTTCTACTTAATATACATGAGGTACAGTGAATTATTACAGGGCTTGCCATTATAACAAACTTCTCAAAGTGCACAGACAAAAGGGTCAAGTATATTATTTTCCCTAACGTCACTCGGACGGATTATCTTAATGGCTTCTGAAGTTGGAGAATTTCATACTTTCTTTGAATATGTTTTATACTTTGTCCCATTTTGCACAATGCAACCCTTTCCCCCTCTGTTCCCTTTTTTTCGGTGGAGAGAAAATGGAAGAGAGAGGGAGGGCTAAAAATGTCACCTGCTAGTATCAGAGTGCTTTCCACAGCTCTAATTCATCTCTGCCAGCAGCGTGTCCCTCTCCCTTTCTCCCAACTGCAACAAAATACGGCCCATAAGTCCACTGATGCATCCAGTCCTCAGCCTCTTGGCTTTTTAATGCTAAAGTAACACAACAAGGAAACTAAAACTAGAAAAAACTCATGATTAATCATTCCTTCTTAATCTTGTGATTCCGCCTGTTTGAAATCATCAATAGTTAACAATGAGTGTGATTGATATATGAGCAGACCATGTTCAGAAAGTGTACTCACTGAGGAACAATGGTGAATAATGCCCAATAATATCCAGTGTGCAGCATTTGATTGATGAGTTTTGTCACACGACAGCCTAAAACTGTTTATGCATCTGTCAAATGAATGATTAATGAAAAAGAAGCTAATATCACCTCAAACACGATCATGTTTATGTTAGCAAGAACCTTCAAAGTTAATGTATCGCTGTTGTCACTATGGTCGACACATTATAGTAGAATTATGATTGTGTATTACTTGAGAAATTCTGTGTTATAAAACTTCAAAGACATTCTCGTATAATTTCACATCTTTAGCATTGCCATAAAGAATTCTATAAATGATGTTATGAATACATATGCACTGCATATATGATAAATAATCAAAGACCACACTTGAGCTTTGATAGGTGACCTAACAGGATCGTGAAAAATGTATTATAAGTGACACATCCATGTGTTTTGCCGCAGAATGAGGGCTGTCACATCAACATATGCATGTAGTCACTGATAATGTATAATTTATATGACACATTTTCATGGGGCGCCATAATGCCATTATCATATTGGAGAATGTTTTTAGTTCTCCCACGGGACATCTCCACAAATCACCATGTCCAAAGCAAACCAGGGCCAAAGATTAATGATAAACATGACAAGGACAAATTAGAATATGTAGAAGTTAGCATCTGCGGGCACCACCAAATATCCCAGGGCTAAATAAATAGACATGCATTCTAAACTGTTCCCTGTTGTCCAATTTTATAAATAGTCCTGTCGGGCCTGGTTATGAACTTCCAGAATATGTGTTTTTATATGTTTCAGCTGTCATGTGTAATAATACTGCAGACAGGGAGAGAAAGATTCACATTTAGGCTACACATCCAGTAAAAGCGTCACTATACTGAGCTAGCAAATAGTTGGCCTGCTTATATTCCGAGCTTGAGAAAACAGTGGCTACCACAGTTTGAAATCCATAGTTATAAGTAATTTGATTATTTCCCTTTATTAAATGTAACTCTACAGCTACAATATGTTAGTTTGCAGTGCTGGTAATACGTGCCCATTGTGTTTGCTTTCCTGGATTATAGTCATCATGTCAATTGGTTGTTTTTACCCATTTGTGGACATAGGCTATAACTGTTTATTCAGTCTTTATGCTAAGGTAAGCTAAACTAACTGACTCCTGGCTGTTGCTCTATTTGCGTTGGGACAACACACATTGTTTTCCTGTTTTCAGTCTGTATGCTAAATGAAGCTAGGCTAACTGACTCCTGGCTGTAGCTTTATTAGCGTGGAGATATTGCAAGAGTGGTATCAATCAAAGCAAGATTTTCCGAAAAAGTCAAACTATTACTCTAAAAATATAAAAGTGATATCAGTTTAATGTCTGAAAGTATTACAAGTAATATGACTTCATCATGCTGCATGATGGCTTTTTTAAGAATGACATATTCACAAATGTAATTATTGGAATCGACTGATATTCAATTTAGCCATCACAAATATCGTAAAACAATGCACCATATCATGAACTGATCAAATGATATGTTTGTAAAATATAATGTAGCTATAGCTGTTAAATACATTTAGTTGAGTAAACAGTAAATTATTTCCCTATAATGAGCAGAAAACTTAAATAATTGACATTAAGCACTTGAGTAAATGTAGTAACACGGCAGCAGTGGTTAGCATTAGCAACTGTGAGAACCTCTGTGAGTGTCAGAGTCAGAGTCAGAGTCAGAGTCAGAGAGCCAACCTTATTGTTTTTGATGGGGAGCATAAATCCCAATAACCATCAGGAGTGAGTGCTGAGCCATTAGCCCCCGTGAGTGACTGTCACATCCAATGGAGAAGCCCCTCCTCCATCTCCACCTGAGGCTCTGGAGATGGATGGCCGGCCACTCCATGGTGCGCTTGCTCATTTCTACCCCGGTACAGAAGTCAGTGCTGATTAAAATATCCACACTGGGTCTTTATTTCTATTACCAATTCACTCAGCCAGTCCAGACCCTCTCAATTAAAGCGCCTGGGCCCGGATGAATGACGATGAGGGGGTGAATGGTAGCTGACAGAATTACAAACGCTCACAGTCACAATTTATCCTCCTGACAATTAGGAGCAATTTGTTTCATGCTAACTCATCCTTAAGGTTTCAGAAGGTCTTATTTGATATCAACAGGAGAGGCTGCAGCTGTCACAATCCCCCAATGCCACTCTCCGTTTTGATTATACTCAGTTGACTGCACTTACAGTAAGTAATGCAATCAGTCCTTCTCTTACACATAGGTCTACATGAGATGTTTATGTAAATACAGACCATGTTGAGATTAATTAAGTCAATTTATGAGTCTCGATATACTATATTCACTGCTTCACAGGCTTTGGGAGAAACGGAAAACATGTAACGCTGCTACGTAGGCCTACTGTATCTAGGATGAGTTTTTTTTTTACAGTTTTACGTTACAATTACAGAAAAAAAAGACGTGACACAAATATGAGTTAGTAAAGTCTGGGACGGAACATTGCTAGCTTTTTTACTTGTGTTTTATGTTTCTCAAGTCACGATGAGATGAGTCAACACAGTCTCACTCCCTGATAGTCCAATAGCGACGCTTGGTCAGGGTCCTGTGTGCGAATCTCCTTCAGCTTCATAAACGGACGCAAAGAGCTTTCAACTGATTGCAACGTATTCCCATCGGCGGCAGTATTTGACGCTCAGTGAAGCACCGCATCTGTCCATGTCGGCGGCAGTTAAAGGCAATGTACTACTATACTACCCAGAATCCAGGAAGGATTCTTGCATATAGCTTCTGAAGGAAGTGACTCGGAAGACATGTGCTACCAAGCAAGCATCCTCAACATTGAGATACACCCAGAGTTGGATAAGTGGGCAGCCAAATATTTCTTAACATGGACAAGGAGGACATGAAGTTATTTTAAATAACCTTTCCACACTGCTGATTCAGCCTTAACTTTAAATCTGTGCTTTTTTCTTTACACACGACATCTTATTGTAATGCACATTAATGCCCCACATGATTACATTAAGCACATCATTTATTATATATAACATGTTATAAGGCAACACAAAAATATGTACGCTCTTTCGACAACCTTTAACTCCAGCCTCAGCTTTGAAAACTGAGAAATGATGGCGACTTCTCAGCGAGAATGTCTTAGGCTCGGGCACAATGGAGTACAGCTCTCACTGACTGAGCCACTTTCTTCAGCGGAACCACTAAAACTTCTATGGCGATATTCTATTGTGCTTTGAAAAAGGGCTTTTGAAATGCATTAGCACTACACACTTTCTGAAGAAAGCCCAAGCACGGATTTGATACATAGCGCCGGAACAAAAAAGATAAATGAAAAAAAAGATAAATAAAAGCAGGATGGAATCATTTTTGAAAGATTTGCCCAGCCCCCTTAAGATCTCTCCTTTATTGTTTGCTGACGACTTGATACCGCAAAGTTATATTTGTCTTTTTCTTCTTCGTCTTTTTCTTCTGCCGTAGCAAATTTGTTTTCAGGCTCCATGAAATAGCCTTTTCTTATTTCAAGCAGCAGTGTATGCAGTGGAAAATCTTTCACATAATATATCCTTAAAAGCACATTACTCTGTCCCATACACCGTTAAGAGTTAAGAACACAGTTAATATTTACAGTTGAAAAAAAATGGGAGAAAAGGAAAAGGATTTTGTCAGGGAATAAAACACCCCCACCCACGTATACACACTCACTCTCAGTGCAGCAGTTGAACAATTGCTATTCACAATCCTATCCTTAATGCCTAAGACCAACATAAAAGAGGGGAGTTTAAGAATATAGGGATAAGCCCTTTCAGCTTTTCTAAGTCTTAAGGCTGGTTTATGCTCCATGAATACTGAGCATCGGCAGCCAGTGCTGTTGCCACTCTAAATAGATATTACAATGATTTGGGAACAATGCATTCGACTGATTCCCTCAGACACAAAAATACATATATGTGTATATATAGTGAATAGGAGGCAAACATTAGCGCTCCCTGACAATACAAGCATTTTTGATGTAGAAGGGTAGAGCAAGATTAATGTCTGAGCGAGAGAAAAGGCGAGATACCACTTTGGGTGTTTGCTGGGAAAGCTGCAGCGGGAAGATGCTTTGAGAGTCTAAATCCCCCCCTGAGTACAATGCAGGGCTGCTGATACAACCAACAGACACGGGGTCACCTCCCCTCAGGGAGACAATGGAGCACAACAACAAACTGGAGTGAGGAAGCACCGGGACTGTGCCGGCACAAAGGCATGGAGAGGAAGTCAAAGGGGGGAATAAAGTAGGGAAAATGCAATTTGCCAGCGTTTTTTCAACATTATTATTATTCCTAATAAGCATCAAGGGCTGCTGAATGTCGCAGCAAAGTGACCATCCTCCAAAATCTCATCCTCTCCTCTGCAACATGAGAAGCAGGAAAATTAGTCTTCTGTGCACGTCTGCTTCTATCCTACTAAATGACAACATATGGGAGCATTTAATATGCTAAAAGATGATTTTGAAGAGGGCCGTCTCGCAGCACAAGAGAGGTACGGATAAACAGTCCCCTTTTTTTGCCACTTAAGCTTTCCAAACGGCCTCAGGGCTCCAGAACAACTCCGACCCTTGTGTCTCCTCTCCCAATCCAAGATTAGCCTGTCTTCTTGTCTTAATCCAACAGAAACGCTGCATCCTGACTCCAACACCTCTCCACAATTACTGCACTCCATAATCCCCTGCCTGCCTCCATTTTTCCCTACTGCTTTAAGAGGGGTAAAGATCAGGGGTGAGCACTCATCCCCGAGCCCTCCCCTGCCTCTCACCATGGCAGTTAAGTGTCTGTGGAAATCATAGAATGAGTAAGCCTTGTGACAGCTTATTAATACTTCTCTCTTCTCTAGGGTTTACCAATGGTCAGTCCTTAAGTATACTGTACTGGATTAAAAGGATTTGCTTGTAGCTCAGGTTGTGAAAAATAGGTATTTCAGCGCAATTCTCCCGCTCTGTTCGAACTAAGATGTCACTTGAAGGGTCTCGAGTCGCTTTGTGTGCCGGGCTGATGGTCCATGAGATCTAATGTTGAACACGAGGCTCAGGTATTTTTCATGGTCAGTACCTCCTATGATTTCAAGTGGCTCTTGATCCTCTCAGGGAGCCAAAGCACTCAAGCCAAAGTCTGAAATACAGTAACCAGATGAACTGAGCACGTCGCTCTTTATTCAGTAAACTTTGATAGTCTTTACTGCCGATCCAAAGAATGACCACCGCAGTTCTCCTCCACTCAAAGCCGTGTTCACTGCAGTGTACAGCCCGGCAACAATGAGTGTGGCGCTTACAGACGAGATGTGCTTAAATGAATCATCCTGCTGGCTTAGCATAGCTTGGCTGCCTCTGCTCTGGATGTCTTTAATGCGTTTGTTTGCCTGCAGGCCCTCCGAGTCTTTCTTCCCGCTTTCTCTGCTTTCTAGCCCGGATAGATTATACGTATTTTTTTATATTTATTTCAAAAACTAAATGGACTTGAATCGATCAATACCTCATTGTGCGTGTGACGAAAGCTCCAAGGGAGGGGGGCAACCAATATGACAGATGTTACAATTCAGATTTCCTTTTCATTCTTTTTCAAGTAAACACAATGGCATATCGAAAGGCATTTCAAAAGCTGTTTTAAATTGATTTAAGTTAGCTCCTTGTCATAAAGCTGTGTGTTCACAAGTATCACAAAGATGACTCGGAACGGAGAAAGAGAGTAAAAGAAAGCTGCCTCCTCCAAGGACTCTAAGCCATTGTAGGCTTCTACCCAAGCCTTAGATTTAAGGGACCAGGCCCAGACAGATTTGCTCAGAAGTCTTTTCAGAAGATATTTTGAGCCTAAGATAGTCATCATGCAGAATAAACAACTTACTTTCAGAAAAGGGAGGGACATGAAAGAATATGGAGGCAAAAATGTCCCACTGGTAGCGAAATCAAGGAAAATAGAAGGGCATCAGAATCCTCTGAGCCTCCATATCAAATGTCCCACCCGATCTGGAATTCACAATAAAATAGACACTTGTGCATAATATAACGATTGTCATGACATATCACTACAGCGGAGGATATAAAATAGGGGAAGTAGAGAGCCTTTTATGTTCAGAAAATATGATGTGATTAGGGCTTTTGATGCTGCGAGCTACTCAGATTTGTTCTCTCTGCATCAAAAGGTGAGATCTTAAGTTTTTCATATTTCCAGTTCTCCATCATATCGTTCAATATCTCCAGAAATTATTACTGCCGCATAACTGAATTAATCCTCAGAGGTACAATTGAGCTGGAACCTGTGTTGCCCTAGCTACAGGGACAATACGGAGTTTCCATCCAGCCTCATCTGTTCAATTTAGCCCACATGATTTTGGGAGTTCTAATCTGCCATGCTTCTTTCCGACAGAATGGTGACCACAAATATGCTGCGTCTTCAAACTGTGATAGATGGCTGAGGCGCAGGAAGAGAAAAGACAGGAAGTTAGAGAGCGATAGCAGCTCACTTCTTGGAAGGGAAGGAGAGAGACGTGGTCCCGCTCTGCAGTGCCGGAGAGAACAAAACATGCAATTAGAGCAGCAATACACTGTGAAGTGGTCATTACTAGAGCTAATGAGTGCGCTATCTGTCCGCACATTAAAGTGCCCGCTAACGAGGGCTTGTTCATCATCGGGCGAACACAAGTCATCGTATAATCCTATCTCCTGTCCTCTCATCCCATAGCAGGAGAGGAGGCTCATTTGGGCAGGCGCTGGACAAAAGAAGCCAAACAAGGCTTTGGCTCGGAGAGACTTTAAACTTGACCCAAACATCCGTCTGGTAGCCTACTTCTGCTGCTGCATCACATAGGCCTATGCATTAAGGATCTTTTTCAATATATTTCAAAATTACTTGGTAAGTCGACGTAAAACTAGTAAATTCTGCATATTTGAATGAGTTGGTGCTACTCCCTTCCACCAGGTTTACCTCAATGTACGCCGGTAGTTTTACTGTAATCCAGTTGACACAAACCCGACTGAAAACATAACCTCCTGACATGTTTTATTCTGGTTGAACCAAACACTCTTTTCATGGCTTCTCCCAAGTTTCCACAACATAAATGCCCCCGGCCGCCACAAGAGAGCACTGCAGCCAAGCCTTTCCCCCACACCCTGTGCTGCTGCTGTGTGGCATCCCTACTGTAAGCTGATAAAGACAGCGATGGCAGCATCAGATAAAGAGGGGAGGCAACACGCTCCATAGGGTTCACACACTCTTAAACACTTATTATCTATTTGATTCATTCCTGATTGCTAAATATTTTCATGGGCAAATCCTCCCACAGGGCGAGAACCCCAGCCCCCCATGCTTTGTGTCCTTGTGTTTCTATTTACTCGAGAAAATAAGGGGGGTGGGGTGTAGAAAGTTTGGGCAGTCTCCGAGCAGTAAGAAATGTGTCACAATAAGACGAAATCTCTGGCATTTGCCCCTCCAAAACAGTAAATAGAGCTTTACTGTAAAAAAAAGTCAAGATGAGGATTTTTAAAAAGAGTGACTGACACAGGAGTGCATACATCATATTCAAATAAAAGACTGTAAAGAATAAGGAGAAGAAGATTTATTTTTCTTGCATGTGTGTGTTTGCTTCCCCTCCTGTCTCCACGGGGCAATGTTCTGGCACTCACAATCGGATGAACAAGTTTTTCCTCCACCATTGTTGGGTCCATATCACTCCGCTATGACTCATTCCATACCCTGTAATTATGTTTGGAAAAGAAAGAAACAGACTTGAATTATCTTTAATTGTGTAAAGCAGCAAACTGCTGTCTGAAGGAAGACATGAAGTGTTTAACCTTGGGCACCAATATCCCCACATAAACCTCACTGCATGAGACCTCAGATTAACCATGGAAACATAAGAAATAGCAGAATTCTGCATAGTTTGTGAAATTCAGGTCAAACATATTTAACATAATTATTTTTAATGTGAATAATACCATTAATAAAATCACCCTGCAGTATAATTGTTATATGGGAGACCCTGTGGAGGGAGTGTATCTGCGGAGCATCTCCTGAGTGCTTCTGATTACTTCCTCTCTATTCATCATTTTGTCGTCTGGCCCCAAGGCATCAATAAACAACTGTCATGGATCCAAGTGACAGCAAATCAGTCAGCTTTCACAGCACAAAGACACTAATGCAATTGTATTGTTCATTACTTTATCATAATATTATATATATTTCATCCAACACGTAGATTTAGAAGTCTCGTGTTTGATTATCTGGCAACTTTCAGGTAAAAACAGTGTTTCCATGAAGCAGATTAGCATCGGACAAACCAGGTGCTATCTCGATCTTTTTGTGGCGTAATAAGGTGCGATATAGTCTATCAACTGTACTACCTTCGATGTGTGTCTGTGTTGTGTGCATAGATAGATCCACACACACACAAACACAGAGACACACACACACCCCCCCCACACACACACACACACACACACACACACACACACACACACACACACACACACACACACACACACACACACACACACACACACACACACACACACACACACACACACACACACACACACACACACACACACACAGATAGAGTGATGTGCGATCAGAAGCATCACAGAGTTTAGCTTCAGTAGCATTGCCCCCGAGGGACTGCTGCTGTGCCTGTGCAAACATGTGGGCCCCGCTCTGCCACCTGGGAGCCGAAAGGGGAAGACAATCAAGATCAGCAGCCCAGATAATCTCCGTTTAGGACACTACATGCATTACGGCTGAAATGTGAGACTACATGGGAGTTGTTTTTGATCTGTACATGTTTGTTCAGCGTCTGTATCGGGCTGCGGCCGGTTCCAGGGATGAAGTACTGAGGCTGTAGAGAGCAGGAGCAGGGAGAGGCTGGAATATGTTAGCACAAGCACTGACAACTGAAACGTTGCCTTTAATTAAATGTATGATGTCAACAGGTTTCACTGTATTAGGTTGGTTGAAAGCAATACAATTAAGTTTAACCTATTTAAATGTTATATTGTTGCGTTCAACTAACCTAATACAGGTATGTGAAATATTTCTTTAAATATTTTTATTGAAGACACATGGCCCATAGAAATATTTTTTTTAAATCAAGTGTAACCACAGTTAAACAACTTTTGAGTCTTGACTACTACTGTACGTCAATTGAAGAGCCATACTTTTCCTTTTTACATTTTTTCCCAGTTTGTTCTTATAGATTCACAATTTAATAAGACTCCAGACAAAAATCTGTGCTCAGAACCAATTTCAAAGCGCCCATTTCGGGGTCAGTCTCATCTCAGCTGTGCTGGGCAGCAATCATACTGTGTGCACACAAATTATGCTTAACCACAATTAACCTGGGGGGTGTGCCGTGTTTCCAGGACCATTCAATCTCACTTCCATATCACCAAGAAGTTAGAAGTTAAGAGATTGTCTTGGCTCCGTTCTCATCAAGCATCAATAATTGATTGAGGCTTCTGGGACACATTGTGCATTGTGTCGTTGGGGGTGATCAGCAGACGGGCCCTCAGTGCGGGGGGAGAGCTCACCCAGCGCTGCTCTGCTTGACCCAACCAGTCCTCTATTATTTATTACAGCAAAAAGGATCCTGGTGGATGGGTTAAGGAGGTCAGTCGACATTTAGTGCTTCCTCGACAGACGTCCCTGCGGTTTAGATTGAGCATTTCGCGCTACGCTGCCTCTCCCACACATGCCCTGATTTGATATTAATATCAATCTTCTTTTTACCCTTCTCTTCATTGAGATTAGCACCTCTCTTTTCCCCCGGTTCTGACATTCAGTTGGGTCTAAGGAGGACAGAGTGAAGCGTGTTTGCTGTAGAAGAATACAATCCTAAAGTGGTATTTTTGTGAGCACACACGTCTAAGTTAAGCTCACACAGAGTTTATGCATTGCAAATCAACTGCTCTCCCTCCACGCATTCATACACACACTAATGTCTCAAACTGGCATATTTCCAATATTACTTCATGTAGCACTGAAAGAGAGTGTTTATTATATTGGGAAATAGCGCAGGATCGAACAATAGCTTTGTTTGAAATCTTCTTCCCATGCAGTTAGAACGAAACAAGGCTTGACTTTAAACACGGCTCCAGGCTTGCGTTTTCTCGCGTTGACAGCACGGCTAGCCAAGCGTTCACCCAAAGGCCTTTGGCAACATCCTCAACAATACCATATCAGTGTGTCCTGTCACCCCGCTATTGTTCAACCCTGACACCAGCATCCCACTCAGACATAAGCGGGGTCAGAGGTCAGACCTCCAATACTTACGCGGACGCTAACAAATGGCATCTCATCGTGACCTTGAGCCCTGAGGCTAAGACAATGAGGTGCAACAACATGGCCTCTGCCAGGTTCCTCACACACATTGTGTTTGAGGTTGACAATAATTCTATATGAAAACTTACCCTGTGAAGTGATGACATCCATCAAAGGTTAACAAAGCTGAGGCCAAAGCACTGGGAGGAAGCCGCTGAGAACAAACCTTTAAGTCTCTTATCAGCTGATGGAGGAAATTACACGGCTGCAACCCTGAAACATTTAATTAGCAGTTTATGTACATCATGGTATATCACATCTCAACAACCGCTTCCCTATAATTGCTCTAAACGCCCCGGGCAGTTTGCAGTGGGTTTGATACTGAGGACTTATTCCAGGCCTTTGTTTGTGTTGCCGTCTGGGTCCTGCATGTCTGATTGTCAAGTCTCACCTAAAAGTAGATTCTTGTCCAAGATATCCTTATTACAGAATACACCGAATTTCATAACTGCAACAAAAACCAATAAGGCGCAACAAATACAAATTAATTTCCAACAATGGGAGAGATTTGGGACATTTTCAGAAATGAAGATCCCTTATTTACAGCATAGCTTTTTCCAGTGATCATAATCAAAGTGTGTCACTTTGTGTTTCTTCCATATAAGTGTGTGTGTGAGTGTGTGGGTGGTACGTGTGTGTTACGGGTCACCTTGAGCGTTTTGCTGCACATGGCAGAGGGTCCCGTCGCTGTCTCTGGTGCGCTTCGCTGAGTACTTCCTCAAGCGCGACACTCCCACTCCAGCAGGGATTTCCACACACCAACGGTTGAATCTTCCTCTTGGGCCTCCATTGCTAACCATTAGTGGCGGATTAGGAGAGCGGGTGAACGGAAGAGGAATGGCTCCGGGGGCTAGCTATCAGGTGGATTTCATAACTGACATCCTCGGATGACCATCCAGGGTTAGAAACCGGCTCAGCTCTTGGTTTCAACTTCAGACTGTTTTAATGTATACACTCAAAATGTATGCTAGCAGACCAGAAAACAAGCAAGTTGTCAAAGCTTTGGACTCATCAGGTTCAGTTTCAACATCTGCATTAACTTGTATCCCAGTATTGACAGTGCCAATACATTAGCAGAGCATAAAGGCAAAAGTGAGTGACTGAATTGATGGTCATGGCATCGTCCCATTTTACAAGTTAAATCTCTTTACCGGAAATTGCGCGGGCCTCCTCTTTAAAAAAAAAGAAGCAGTTGAAACAGTGCCATGAGATTCTATCACCACCAGCTATTAAACAAGCCAATCATTCCCAAATATATTTCTCAGGCGTTTAATAAGGAGATTAATTGAAAGCTTTGTGAGAGAACTCATCTGGGAAAGGAAATAATGAGTCCGTCTTGGACTTTTTTGAGGAGCTGCCAAAAGAACTATTCACAATGGGTGCGATGGCGTTCTTAAAGTCCCAGGTTGAGCTGTAATGTGACATATTTCCATTTGAAACGGCATTGTTAGATCTGAATGGGAAAGACAGTAGAGAAATGAATAAATTACAACTCATCAACAAACTTTTAAAAGGTTTTTTGGCAACAAATATCCAAACACACCTCTGACTATCACTAAAGGTTGCCTTGCTAACTACGACCCAAAAACGGTCCGTAAGGTTTGATATGTCGGTAGGAGTAAGCTAGTCGCCTAAAGTCATATTAGATCGATAAATGTTGTTTTCAACCCCAGGGCTCAAGATGAAGAAATAATACATGGATTTGTATACATATTTTTTAAACTTTATTTGGCATGTAGAAAGCAACAACCAAACAATTGACACAAGGACGGAGGAGCTTGGGTCATGTCTCGCTCTGGTCACTGTGTTTTAAAAGTCATATAGGTGGACTGTGCAAACAGATTTTAACGACACATAATGATGTTTGTTGTTAGGCGACGACCTCTAGTGGCTATAGTTATAATGACCGGAGTAAAGGGGGAGGTTACAATTAGCATTATTAACAAACACAGAACTTTTATACTGACTGAGGACGCTGACAGTCGTGTGCTAAAAAACAAAAGTTGACACCTTGAGTTATTCCTTGGACCTAACAACGTTACAACATTATTATGCACGTAAACATTTGTCACTACATAGTGTGTGGACTTACTCCACCTAAAATGTACCTGGCCAACAAGTGAGCATAACTTACTCAAATTTTAGCTCAATTTCTGGTCTGTACCACATGTTTAGTTCAGTGTTGGGCATTCAGCATGAAGAGGATTTATCTTGTTTTTTTTCTCTTCTCTTCTTTTTTCACTTTCTTTTAGAATATGACACTGAAGAGCCATGAACCATGAGACATTGAGTTCAAGGATGCTAGCGCCGTAAAGCTTAGAGGAGCTGCAAAGTCGGGTGTTAATTCTCCGTGGAAACATCAGTATGAGTGACATCTCTATACTCGACTGATGCATGATATAAAAAAAGTGATTATAGCTGTATGGAATATTCCTCCACACTCAATAATTTGGTTGAACACTTGCACATGTATGGATGAGTTTCAGGGTATACTGCCAGAACATGTGAACCTGATTTCAAAAAAAGATCCAGGTCTATCTGTAGCAGAGGCTAACATTGTGACCACATCAGGAGCCTGCGGAGGCCACTGAGGTGTAACCGAGCGAATCTGAACGTTGAGCCTCTATTTGTCAGGGAGACAAAGGTCTGGTTTTCACAGCGAGGTCACAGTTGCATGGAGAAGAAAGCTGGACCCCGCCAGGTAAATAGGATGTCATTGTCCCACAACAAAAGCATAGTCTTAACCCTGTGACCTCATCAGCTTTGGGGAATGCTTCTCTATTCTCAGCCAGTCATCAGGAGAGGGAGACGGGCGCTTTGAAGACACTGCAGACACCACAGGTATCAGTTCCCCTGGGCCCGCTGAGGCACTTGCAGAACAGCATACAAGCAACCTGTAGCAACATTGGTGTTTGCTTTAATGACCTTCATGATGCATAGAAACCCGAAATATGTGAAGAAAATGAATGTGCAGGGTTATGCTTTTATATGGAGATAATCAGATGATCTATACAGGTCAGAAACCATGCTGCTGGGAAAGCACTGTTTGATTTAAAAGACACATTTTGAAGGTTGCACATGAAAAAGTGCACTGAGAAACGTTCATCTGCCGCCTGCTTACTGTTCCTTTACTGACCCACATTTCCCTGAAAACCCATCAAAACGACTTTCAGTAAAAAATGCAGTATCACTTGTTCTGTGATCACGCTAATCTGAACGCTTTTGCAGATTGAGAGCTGCGAGTGCTGAAAGCAAAGGCAACTCAATCTTAGAATTTAAAAGGCTTTTTTCTTTGCCTCACACAGCCTGCAGCCAAATGGCACTTGTGTTCTGACACGGCACATAAACACACACAAAAGAAGTTATTAGCGTAGATGCAAATCAAATTACTAGCAGTGTAAACTGCTATTCCTCCCTGCACTTGGGCCTGTAATTACTCTGGTTTATAGGACTATAATGAATGCTAATGACACACTACTGCAAGGCCATCAGCCCAACACTTGTGTGAGGTTGGCTGATTTTCACTTAAGTTATGAGAGCCCATTTTAGTCCGTGTAGTTTTCCCTTCATTCCATACTCTGTGCAAGATTAAAGAGAACAATAATTTTGGTGAGGAACACTTGCCTGGAATATGTTTCAGGAGCAATTCATTTAAAAATGAAAGTCCATAATTGGATGCAGTCAACCATATCATATATAAAGCATATTTTTGCATTTCAAAAGGGATTACAAATTAAACTACACAAAGAGTCCTTGTGGATAGGACAACAGCTGCACATGCCTCAGAACAAGAATCTGTCAGTGTTACTGAATCTCATTTAATTTAATTAGTAATATGCATTTCCGCTGTTTGGGAATCAATATATATACAAATCCCTATACTTAAAATACAAAATATAGATCAGGCTTAAAACTCACCTTCGTTCACAAACATATGTGGTCTTTCAGCTTCCATTTTGCAGTCCATGATATATTGACCAATCACAATTAAGCGAGCTTTGATTGCATGCTAGTAAACAAACCCGCACAAATGCAGCATTGCAGCCAATCAGATATTATGTAGTATGAAGAGGATTTTGCCTTTTTTCGTTTTAAATTAGCTTCTACATATATAATACATGTGAAAAGTCATATTGTAACTCAAACTCCATTTTCACGTGTGTGTGTGTGTAGAGGTGTGTGTGGCTATAACGAAGCAGCCTGCAGTCGCTCTTTAGCTGTCTAATGAAGGTAAACACAGCGAAGGCTGTGTGTAAAAGGCATAGCTCCACTTCCTACTTGGCGAACCTATAACTTTCTCGTGTGCACAAGAACGTATCTCTTGCACAAGAGAAAGTATATCGTGATGAGCAAAACCATGTCACTTGGCCCAGGTGGTTTCCACAGAACGGACAAAACATGTTTAATGACCATAAAGGTCCATAGGTACTGGCGGTCTATCCGCCAAAACAAACTTAAGTTTGTGTCAATCACTTGCACGTCACTTCTGGTATGATCGGCATTCCCTTTCCGGTTTGATTCTCTAGTTTGTTAAAGTGTTTGGGCAAATGTTAAAGTGTTTGGGCAAATGTTTGTCATGATCTGTCTGTGTTGTGTTTTGTCTTGTCTAGATCTGTCTTTGGTTTCCTGTTTTATTTTTGAAAGTGTTCACCCCCGTCTTGCCTGTTGCTTCCTGTCTGTGTGTTCCCTCCTACCTGTTCCCTCCTACCTGATTACCTGATTGTGTTCACCTTGTGCCCCTGTGTTTTCTCCTCCCTCCTCACCTGTGTCTTGTTTGTTTCATTAGTGTGCATTTAGGTTCTGCTTTTTCTGTTAGTCTTTGTGAGATCCTTGTTGTTGTTGACTGTGTTCACGGGGGAGAGAGTTCTGCTGTGTTTGTTACTTGTAGCCTTGAAATAAAGGTATTATCTGTTAAACCTGCATTTGGGTCCTGCCTGCTTCGCTCAACCCTGACAATGTTAACCCTTTATGTGGCGAGGAACCATATTTGATCACTTCCGCACACACCAAACATGGCGTCACTGCTGCGACTCAGTGAGGTCGAGAAGCATATGGTTTTCTCCCAGCCAATCAGCGAAGATAACTCTACGCCACAAAGCCCGCCATAGAGAACCGCAGTGACGCATCCTAAAACCCGGAAGTAAGTTAGCATTTTTACCACGTCCGGTTCCTTCGATAAAAAGCAATGCAATTTCTCCATAGGATTTTGGAAAATAGCTCCAAATAAGGTCTATGTTTGACACAAATTTAAGAGACGGATCACGTTTTGTTCTACAACATTAAATCCATCAGCAGTGCTGGTGATTTCTGAAGAGTTTACGTGTCTGAAAAACGATGGTTGTTACCAAGTGGCTGAATAGGACTACAGAAGTTGTCCAGGCCGTTTTGCGTAATTACACCGAACACGTAAACACTCCTCTAAGTTTGTTTGCCCTGTTCTGCTTGAAAGCAAGTACCTGCCTCCTGCAAACTGTTCAAACAAACACTTCAACTCGTACCATTTACAATCTGTATGTTTGAATATGGATCTTAAGTTGGCGTGACGTTGAAGCAGCGACCCTGCTGTAGTTCCTTTATAGCATAACGTTAGCATTTTGCTTCTTGCGACTAGATTTATGCTTCGAAAATTATAAAAGTAGGATAGACATGTGGATATTATCCGGCTGAACAAAACGTGATCCGTCTCTTAAATGTGTGTTAACCACAGACCTTATTTGGAGCTATTTTACAAAATCCTATGGAGAAATTGCATTGCGTTTTTGACGAAGGAACCGGAAGGAGTTTACATCCGGGTTTTAGGATGCGTCACTGCGGTTCTCTATTGGGGAATTTGACCAATCAGCAGAGGCCTGAAACGTTTCAAACTTCCGGTTTTCTCGGAATCCGGAAAAAGGCAATTTTGCGGCTCCGTTCATTCACGGGCACCATATTTGATCGTACGCCCCGTTCAGGTAAACACTGGAGTTAGTAGGATATGACCATATTTGGACATACGCCCGATCCGTCTAGTAAGCGATACATAGTATATTTTAATAACAAATAAGGCAATACAATTTAGGATTTTATATTATAATGTTGCCAAAGGTTTGTATAACACTATACAGTGATTCAGTGAAAAGTTTAACACATTTCTAGAAATGTTCAAGCCATAAATAGTGAATATGATATTCTATTTTATCTATTTTGTCAGTGTTATGACCTTATAACAGTTTTGTTGCATGTGTTTAATTTTTAGCAACTGTCCACTCGGATGTTTTATTCCAAGAGAAAGGATATTGTCATTGTGCCAGCACACCCTGCCATCAGTGACGATGACAAGGAGGAAGATGACAATGTGGAAGACCCTGACTTTGTCCCACCCACCCACAACCTGGACATTCCAGGCCCAAGTGACATGGGCCCCTCTGCCAAGAGGAGGTGCATGCAGCCTGCAGTGCTCCAGCCTCCAGGTCGATGACGATGATGACGACGACGACGATGACGATGGCGACGACGATGGTGACAACGAGCAGCCAGCACTACAAGCCAAGAGGCCCACCAAACCCAGGAAGTCAGCAGCAAGGCCAACCACCTGGCACAAAGCTGACGTGGAAAACACAGAACTGCCGGAATACCAGCACTCTCCCCCTGACTACATTGAAACCCCTTTTCAGTACTTCACAAGGTACTTTGGCCCGAAATTGTCACTCATCTCACCTACCAAACTAATTTGTACGCCACTCAAAAGGACATTAACACCACTTTCACCACCAATGAGAATGAGATAATGACATTTCTGTCCATCCTGATGTATATGGGGATTTCAGAGCTCCCAGCTGTTGAAGATTACTGGGCCATGGAGACCAGAGTCCCTCAAGTTGCCAACATGATGTCCTCAAAGAGGTTCAGGCTGCTGAAAAGGGTTGTCCATTTCAATGACAAAACTGAGCTCCCTGGTTCCATTGACCACTTCTTCAAAATCCGGCCTCCTCAATTCTGCCTTCAGGCATGAGCCGCAGACCCCCAAACAGTCTGTGGATGAGGTGATGGTTGCCTACAAAGGGAAGACAGCCGGCAACCTGAGGCAGTATATAAAGACCAAGCCAGACAAGTGGGGTTTTAAATTGTTTTCCAGGGCCTCTGCGGATGGCTTCATCCACGACATGGTGCTCTACCAGGGTAAGACTACTCTGGAGGCCCACGGTGTCCCCCTGACACCTGAACAACAAGCCATGGGTGCCACCAGCCAGATTGTCTCTGTCCTGGCAAGTACCATGTCCTCTCCAGCACCACAGCCATCTTTGCGGATAACTTTTTCACCAGCCTGGAGCTAGTGCGGTACCTCCGAGACCAGAACTGCAGGTATACAGGGACAGCCAGGGACAATATAATTGGAAAGCCCCCGCTCAAGTCCATCAAGGAAATGGAGAAAAAGGCTGTCCCTCGTGGAACATGTGACTACATCATGAGTGATGATGGGATCCTGGCTGTCAGGTGGTAGGACAACAGAACGGTATCTCTGCTGTCAACAGACATGGGGGTGGAGCCTATGTCCTCAGTCATCAGGTACTGCAGTGAGACGAAGACGAAGGAGCCGGTGAGCTGTCCAGCTGTCATCCGGACCTACAATGCCAACATGGGGGGCATTGATAAGAGTGACATGTTGTTCCACCTCTACCGCACCCCCATGAAGTCCAAGAGGTGGTACATGCGTATGTTTGCATACGCCATTGATGTCAGCCTCACAAATGCCTGGATCATGTACAGGCGGGACTGCAAGGCCCTTGGTGTGAATGGCGTGCCTCTGAAAAGCTTCAGAATTCAGGTGTTCAGGGCTGCCTGCAACCAGTGGCCAGTCAAGTCTAGCTCCCGAAGAAGCTCATCTTCATTGGTTGAGAGCGTGACCGTTGCTGACCCCCCAGCCTGTCCGTGGACACCGCAGCCACACCCCAAATGTGGCTGTGCGGTTTGATCCCTCCCTCTTCCATGCCAATACATGCCAATACATGCCAATCGCCTGACCTGCAAGTACTGCAGCAGGAAAAGGCAACATTGTAAGGTCAAATGTGGTCTGCAGGGTCTGCAAGGTCCACCTCTGCATGAATGCGGAGCGTAACTGTTTTGTCAGTTACCATGAGGAATTTGACTAATTTCTCATGTTATATGTTTTGTTAGTTAGCTTAGTTTTCAGGGACCATGTTAAAAAGGAACAGAATATAGCAGTTTGCTAATTTCCATCTGCAGTCCCTGGGCAGGTCAACGTGTATACTACATATTAAATACACTATATACAAACATATTTCATACATTACATTGCATTTAGCTGACGCTTTTATCCAAAGCGACTTAAAATAAGTGCGTTCGTCCAACAAAATACAACTTGAAGAAAACAGAATCATAAAAGTACATCAGGTTTCATAGAGCAAAAACATTTCAAGTGCTGCTCAACTGGCTTTAGGTAAGCCAGCCCTTTATTAGTATAAAAGTGCTTTGTTAATAGTTCTATCGCTCGAAGTGGAGTCGAAAGAGATGAGTTTTCAGTTTGCGCCGGAAGATGTGCAAGCTATCTGCCGTCCTGATGTCAATGGGGAGCTCATTCCACCATCCTGGAGCCAGGACAGCAAACCCACGTGTTTTCGCCGTTGGGAACTTGGGTCCCCCTCGCAGCGAGGGCGCAGCGAGTCGTTTGGCCAATGCAGAGCGTAGTGCACGTGCTGGGGTGTACGGTTTAACCATGTCCTGGATGTACGAAGGGCCAGATCCATTCGCAGCATGGTAAGCAAGTACCAGTGTCTTGAAGTGGATTCTAGCAGTTACCGGAAGCCAGTGAAGCGAGCGTAGGAGCGGAGTAGTGTGGGAAAATGTAGGAAGGTTGAAGACCAGACGAGCCGCTGCATTCTGGATGAGCTGCAGAGGTCGGATGGCACATGCAGGTAGACCAGCCAGGAGGGAGTTGCAGTAGTCTAGGCGTGAGATGACGAGAGCCTGGACCAGAACCTGAGTCGCTTTCTGGGTCAGCTGGGGACGTATCTTCCTGATGTTGTAAAGCGTGTATCTGCAGCAACGGGTTGTAGCATTACATTACATTACATTGCATTTAGCTGACGCTTTTGTCCAAAGCGACTTACAATAAGTACATTCGACCACAATAAGTACATTCGACCAGCAGCGATGTTTGCAGTGAAGGACAGGTTGTTATCTAGGGTCACACCCAGATTCCTTGCAGTCTGAGTCGGGGAAACAACTGAGGTGCCGATGTTGATTGTTAGGTCAAGAGTGGGACAATCTTTTCCCGGAAGGAAGAGCAGCTCAGTCTTGTCAAGGTTGAGTTTGAGGTGATGAGCAGACATCCACTGAGAGATGTCAGCTAGACAAGCAGAGATGCGTGCGACGACCTGGGTCTCTGAGCGGGGAAAGGACAGAATTAATTGGGTGTCATCAGCGTAGCAGTGATAAGAAAAACCATGCGGGCTAATGACTGATCCGAGCGAGTTTCATACCCCTGCACTAAAACATTTACATTACAAATTTGTATTTCATACCTTTGCACTACAACGTTTACATTACAATATTTATTTCATACCCCTGCACTAAAACGTTTACATAATTTATATTATATTTCATACCCCACATAAGAAATTACTCTACACTCTTTTTATATTGTATTTAAGTGCATATGATATGTTCTAATGTTCTAAAATAAATGTTCCTTTCACCCTATATGTATTTTTGTCATACTTTTTTTTTATTACCACAAACGGGCAAGGAACCATATATGATCACTTCATTGACCTTGATTTTTTATATGAAAATTAAATATTTTGGAAATTTCACAAAAGTAAAACAGTATTGTTATGTCCTCCAATAACACTAGGGTTGAAATTTAGAATTTCAAAGTATTTCAATGAGTGCCCTATAAAGGGTTAAAGTGTTTTGACACTTGTAAATGTGTCCCTAGCTTTGTAAAAGTGTTTCGCGTCTTGTTAATTTGTTTTTGTTCATGTTAAATCGTTTTTTCTTTGGTAAAAGTGTTTTGCTAATGTAATTTTGTTTTATAAAATGTAAATTTGTCTCAAGCTTTGTTAAAGTGTTTCACACTTTGTAATTGTCGATTGCACCTCTCAGCCACCGTACATCACGGAGTGAAATGACCCGGAAGTACTTGGGTGGTAGCCATGATAAGAGCCGTTAGAATTCTCTAGAGTCTAGATCAGTGGTCACCAACCTTTTTAAGCCCAAGATCACCGACCTCGGCCTAGGTGAAAGGCGAGATCTACCTATTGCAGAATTGAGTGAAAAAGACGGCCCAGACAGTGCTTCCAATTTTAGGCCTTTTATAGGCTAATTGCATCTGAATTACTGTTACAATGAAGGCTCCATAATCAGCTTATGGCATATAGGCAGGGGTAAAGTGCTATTTGTTATGAGTGGGAGGCGGACCTCACCTCCTCTAGGGGGGTCCTCACCTCCTCTAGGGGGGTCCAGGGGGATGCTCCCCCGGGAAGATTTTTTTTAAATATTGAAGTTGAAAGCATCAATCTGGTGCACTTTGAGAGCAACATGAAGAGATCTATGGATACCTCTCAGCACCCATATGAAACAGAACTGTAAACAGATTTTCTTTTTCTTTATGGATATTTTACAAATCACTCCCCTTTTAAACTGTATTCTTGTTTTACTGCCATATAGTATTTCATACCTGTTTTTTATTTATTCTCTTATTGTTTGTATAACTATAATGATCATATGAAGGTGTGCAGCGGAAATAATCTTTTGAATAATTTGTGACAAAACCGTTCTAAACACTCAGAGAGTCCTTTAGCTCACCTGAGCCGCTCAGTCTGACAGGGGAGGACTCTCCTCCAGCTTGTTGTGGAAACAGCTCCTTATGTCCGTTAGTGCAGCTAGCTAACCAGATGCTAACATCACGGTCCCCGCTAGCACCGGTCCCTCTCTCTCCCTCTCCCCCTCTCTCTCCCTCTCCCTCTCTCTCTCTCTATCACACTAAATGCGCTATTGCCTCACACACACAGAGCCGAGCTTGAATGACACAAGCACACGTGTATTTCCATGCAACTCTCTGATTGGTCTGGTGACTTGCCTCTGTTGCATTCACAGAACATGTGAAATTGCAGTCCTGCCGTCCTCTCTTGTGTCAGGATGAGGTTCACGTAAAGCACGGTTAATGTATTATATTATTGAGGTGTCTCAAATATACGTCAATCAAGTGGCACCTGCTAATGGGGTGGTGGATGATAGGTTTACATCTAAAAACGTATTTTTCAAACATTATTATTTTTATTTTCTTTTTATTTCTTTTGTTACTTTTTTTTTTAACGGTCCGCGATCTACCCGCACCACACTCGCGGTCGACTGGTTGGCGACCACTGGTCTACATGATAGGAAAGGAGGTTTGAAACTTCATTTATAACCTCCTTTAGCTTAGGAAACACTGGATCTTCCTTTACGAAAGAAAATGAGAAAATGCTGCCCCACAATGCCTTGCGGCCGCAGCATTTCGGGCAAGGGAATATTCGGCCGTTCACGGAAACAACCGATTATGACCGAGAAATTATATCATGAAAGTTACGGGGCTTATTAAGCATTTTAAAACGTATGTGGTAAGTGCTTTGTTTTGAACATTCATCAGTATTATAATCAAAAAGAGAAATATGAACGTTAGTTTTTACCAAATTATCAAATAAAGTCAACATTTCACAGTCTTTACTGAGCTGTGTGGGGTTTGTTCAACTTTTAAAACACGTTTAATGGTATTATACACAGTGATATATGTTAAGGACTAACGTTTATAATAAATACATTTGTATTTATTTTAAGATCTTTTCATACAATCACACGTATTGGGATCATTTGTATTAATGTGGACTGGAGGGAGAGGGTGACGACGAGCATAAGTTTCACTTTCCTTTTTTATTTCAATTACAACCTCGTTCATGAAGAATGTATGTTTCTCTGTTGTCCACGTTCATAAAGCATAAAACAACAGCATCAGAGTGCAAAGTCTCTAGATGCGTCCGCCGTTCTTATTAAACATCCATGTAGTCCGCTCACTCCGCTGTATAGACGTATATCTCCACAGCAGACGCATATTCATGACGTCCGCTGGCGCATTATAAATACGTCGGATAGTGAAAGTGCAGTCGGATTCTCAAAGCACCGCAGTCTCTTCTCCTAAATCCTTTTGAATTCTCCTATCCACTATTCCTTAACTCCGTGACGTTTCACACAGAGGTTAAGGAATAGACGATAGGGTTAGACGATAGGAGCTGATTTTGGACTATTCGACTGCAACCTGAGAGTCGATGAATTCCTAAATACTTGTGTAAGTGCAGTGTCCATATTTCTTGGCAGCGTCAGAACTAATGTTTTGTCCATGTCTGAGTAAAGTTTAGCCTCAAACGATGTCAATCCAAGGTCAAAACTAGGGCCACCAGGGTGGGTGGAGGGGGTCTGGAGGACGGGTTTTGGGCTGACAGCCCAGGAGCACAGCGGAGGGCCCGGAAGGGATCTCGGGCGGACGGCCCGGGGGCAAGGCAGAAGCCGAGAAGGGGGACTCGGGCGGACGGCCCGGGGGCAAGGCAGAGTCTAAGGTGGGGGTCTCGGGCGGACGGCCTGGGGGCAAGGGAGAGTCCATGGTGGGGGTCTCGGGCGGACGGCCCGGGGGCAAGGCAGAGACCATGAAGCGGCGAAGACCACAGCGGGCGAACTCAGGGGGCCGAGCATGAGGGCGAAGGCAGCGGCAGGAAGAGTCAGGGGGCCGGGCCCGAGGGCGAGGACCGCAGCTCTCAGGGGGCCGGGCTCGAGGGCGAAGACCGTGGCTCTCAGGGGGCCGGGCTCGAGGGCGAAGACCGCGGCTCTCAGGGGGCCGGGTTTCGAAGGCGAAGACCACGGCTCTCAGGGGGCCGGGCTCGAGGGCAAAGCAGGCGGTGACGGAACAACTCCGGAGGACGGGCAGGAAGGCGCTGACGGGACAGCTCCAGAGGCCGGGCAGGAACCAGAGCTGGTGGGACAGGCTTCGCCAGGATCCCCCACGGAAGAGGACCAGGAGTTGGCAGGACCCCCGGCAAGACAGGTGGGGGCGGGACCTCCAACGGAACAGGACAAGGGGTTGGCAGGACCCCCGGCAGAAGAGTTGTCCGCGGGACCCCCAGAGGCACAGGACACAGGGTTGGCAGGACCCCCGGCAGAAGAGTAGTCGGCGGGACCCCCAATGGGACAGGACATGGAGTTGGCAGAATCCCCGGCAGGAGAGCAGTCGGCGGGATCCCCAACGGGACAGGACATGGAGTTGGCAGGACCCCCAGCAGGAGAGCAGTCGACGGGACCCCCAACGGGACAGGACATGGAATTGGCAGGACCCCCAGCGGGACCCCCAGCGGAACCTCCAACGGCACTTGAGTAGGGACTTGAGTGGGGACTCTCGAGAGGGCTTGAGAGGGAACTCGAGAGGAAACTTGAGAGTTGACTTGAGAGGTGACTTGAGAGGGATCTCGAGAGGGAACTTGAACGGAGACTCGAGAGGAGACTTGAGAGGGAACTCGAGCGGTGACTTGAGAGGGAACTCGAGAGGTGACTTGAGAGGGAACTCGATAGGAAACTCGAGAGGAGACTCGAGAGAGGGCTTGAGAGGGAACTCGAGAGGTGACTTGAGAGGTAACTCGAGAGGGGACTTGAGAGGTAACTGGAGAGGTGACTGGAGAGGGGACTCGAGAGGGAACTCGAGAGGAGACTCGAGAGAGGGCTTGAGAGGGAACTCGAGAGGTAACTTGAGAGGTAACTCGAGAGGGAACTTGAGAGGGAACTCGAGAGGGGACTTGAGAAAGAACTTGAGAGGAGACTTGAGAGGGGACTCGAGAAGAGACTCGAGAGGGGACCTGAGAGGGAACTTGAGAGGGATTTTGAGAGGGAACTTGAACGGAGACTCGAGAGGGAACTCGAGAGGTGACTTGCGAGGGGACCCGATAGGGAACTCGAGAAGAGACTCGAGAGAGGGCTTGAGAGGGAACTCAAGAGGTGACTTGAGAGGTAACTCGAGAGGGGACTTGAGAGGTAACTGGAGAGGTGACTGGAGAGGGGACTCGAGAGGGAACTCGAGAGGAGACTCGAGAGAGGGCTTGAGAGGGAACTCGAGAGGTGACTTGAGAGGTAACTCGAGAGGGGACTTGAGAAAGAACTCAAGAGGAGACTTGAGAGGAGACTTGAGAGGGGACTCGAGAAGAGACTCAAGAGCGGACCTGAGAGGGAACTTGAGAGGGAACTCGAGAGGAGGCTTGAGAGGGGACTTGAGAGGGGACTCGAGAAGAGACTCGAGAGGGGACCTGAGAGGGAACTCGAGAGGAGACCTGAGAGGGAACTCGAGAGGGGACTTGAGAGAGGACTTGAGAGGGGACTCGAGAAGAGACTTGAGAGGTGACTTGAGAGGGGACTCGAGAGGGGACTAGAGAGGAAACTTGAGAGAGGACTTTTGTCGGTCGGTACGCCGACAGGACACGAGGGACTGGAGTGGGCCGAACCACAGACATGACACGGGGAGCTGGCGTCGGCCGGAGAGCCAGTACTGGAGCCGAAACCATGGCTGCTGGGGCCAGAACTGGGGCTGGAACCATGGCTGCTGGGGCCAGAACTGGGGCTGGAACCATGGCTGTGTGGGCCGGTTCTGGAGCCAGAAACATGGCTGCAGGGGCCGGTGCTGGAGCTGGAAACATGGCTGCTGGGGCCGGTTCTGGAAACATGGCTGCTGGGGCCAGAACTGGGGCTGGAACCATGGCTGCTGGGGCCAGAACTGGGGCTGGAACCATGGCTGCTGGGGCCAGAACTGGGGCTGGAACCATGGCTGTGTGGGCCGGTTCTGGAGCCGGAACCATGGTTGCTGGGGCCGGTGCTGGAGCCAGAAACATGGCTGCAGGGGCCGGTGCTGGAGCTGGAAACATGGCTGCAGGGGCCGGTGCTGGAGCCGGAAACATGGCTGCAGGGGCTCGGGCTGGTAGCCTGGACCTGGGTCTCCTTCTCTTGGGAGCCTTTTGGAGGCTCCGTGGACCTCCAACAGCCAGACGAGACCCATCAAAAGCGTTCTCGAAAGAAGCTATGTTGGGAACTGTGGCAGGCAGGGGGTTAGCATGCCTGGGGCTAGCAGGCCGGGAAACGCATGTCTGGAGGAAGTCCATAATCCAGCCAGGTAAGAACTTCACTAACCCTGGTTTCTCTGTTGCCCACTGGTACGCCTCTGCCAGGGCAGCCCTCTTTTGCTCCGCACTGGTTGCTCCTCTCCATTCACCATAGCTGCAAGCCAGCAAGTAGGTAAATGAATATAACTCCACTTCAAATGGATCATCTGCTAGGTCCATATGTGGTTGGTTCGTACTGTTACGGTTGAGTGAAGGAAGTAGGACCGAAATGCAGATAACTCTGATTAACCTTTATTTCAAGAATAATGAAAATAACTTGGACAAAACAGAACACTCACCGGTGAACTCAGTCAAAAAAAAAAAGACAAGACTAAATACAGGGAGGGATAATCACAAGACGAGAAACAGCCGGGCAGGGGAGGAGAAACACAAGGGCCACAGGTGAACACAATCAGACTATTCACAAGGAGGAAAACAAGACAGGGAGAACCGAACAGCAACATAAACCCAAACATAAAAAACTACAAACGTGACATAACATGATAATCGTGACAGAAGCAACAATGGAGCCGTGTAATATCTCAATTTTACCCAATCTTTTGAGCTCCGACATGTCCAAACAAAGCAAAGCCAACTTGTAGTTGGGCCACTTCTCAAAGTTTTCTTATAAAAACGTTTTAAAGATAACATTTACAGAAGTTCACAAGTAAATGCCACATATTAGAAGAAAAAGAATAGGAAGAGGAGAAATGTTTTTTCTTTACTTTAATATCGTGTTTATCATCCTGTGACCTCTTAGATGTATTGACTGTTGAGAAATATAATCCATGTTGTAATAGACAAAGTTGGCATTGTATAAAATCAATTAGTGGGCAGATTGAAAAAGCCATGAAACTCATGGATATTTGCAACATATTCAAGGTCTGAGAACACACCATGTTCTTATGCAGCATGTGTTTATGCCTCAACATCACCTTAGTTTATCTTATTTATGCTTATTGAATGATATTGTAGATTTACTGGCATATCAGCCTCAACCTGGATCTTTTCCCCACAAACAGAAGAGTGAGCTAAAGCTTCCCATCGGCCGCCTGAATAAGGAATTTCTGATGGCCTGAGCTAAAGGTCAGCTGTGCTGAAGAAATGCTGCAGTACGAGAAACCAGGGCAGCAGAGTCTGTGTGGATGAGAGAGAGATAAGGACTGGAGGAAGTGGAGAGGACAAGGATCAAGTGAGCATTCTGCATCACTGTGTGCTAGTGGCATCAGAACCAGGAAGAACTGGGAGCTTAGTGTGAGTCTGTTACTAAGAGAAGGATGCTAGCTGAGGTGGAGGGATCTTGCATCACCCTGAAAGTGTTTCTTTCTTCACTCATCGGCTTGCTGCACATTATCCCACTTATTACATGGGTATGTACTAAATAAATACATGACTTGGGTCACAATATTGATTTATGATGAGTTTATTGACTTCAAAATGACTGCATTGCTCCCATTAGGAAAAAATAGTCCGTTCCAGTGCGTACCAACGGCCGAACTGAGGCGACAGCAACATAGATTAAAATGAGGGCAGCACTGATCGAGGTGTTCTTTAACTGTTCAAGTCTGTTCATTCTCTTTTCCATTAACCAGTCTTTAAACACTGCAGAGCCCATACCGTGTTCCTGTTAGTTATTACTTCCTGTCTGTCTTCTTCTGCTGTTCCCTTTAGTGTTTACTTCCTGTCTGTCTGTCTTCCTTCTGCTGTTCCCTTTAGTGTTTACTTCCTGTCTGTCTTCTTCTGCTGTTCACTTTAGAGTTTACTTCCCATCTGTCTTCTTCTGCTGTTCCCTTTAGTGTTTACTTCCTGTCTGTCTTCTTCTGCTGTTCCCTTTAGAGTTTACTTCCCATATGTCTTCTTCTGCTGTTCCCTTTAGAGTTTACTTCCCATCTGTCATCTTCTGCTGTTCCCTTTAGTGTTTACTTCCTGTCTGTCTTCTTCTGCTGTTCCCTTTAGTGTTTACTTCCTGTCTGTCTTCCTTCTGCTGTTCCCTTTAGTGTTTACTTCCTGTCTGTCTTCTTCTGCTGTTCCCTTTAGTGTGTACTTCTTGTCTGTCTTCTTCTGCTGTTCCCTTTACTGATAACTTCCAGTCTGTCTTTTTCTGCTGATTCATTTAACATCCGGCGGTCTGATTCTTTTAAACTTGCGCCTTTTTCTTGTTCTAGTTTATATTTATTTGCTGGAGACAGTTTTGTCATCATGAAAGTTCCGTGCTCTCCACAAATACAAAATAAATATTGAAAACAAGTATTCCTCTGTGGTTTCTGATTGGAGGAAAATGTATGGGGTTATTTTTGCCACTGCTGACGCTATATTGACTGCACTTCTTTCTGCGGATTATTATGACTGCACGAAACAGAGCCATTTGAAATTGACCATTCAGCATTGAGTATTTAACTAAGTCGTGTAATAAGAGAGATGAAGGTATGAGTGGCTGGTCAAAGAGAAGGGATATTCTCAGCTGTTACCTGTTAAGCCCGAAGGTCCCCGCCGGCGGGGACCCTGTTTTTTTTTTTCACGACACTGTGTCTCAGGGCATCTTAATATTTAAAAACCTATTAATGTGTTATACCAGATTAACGAGAAGAATCTCAGCTAACTGACGATACGAACCATTTTTACCGAAACAAAACACAAGTCTCACAAGAAGCGTTAGCATTAGCCCTTAGCTAAAACGGGCAGATGCTACTTCCGGTGCTAACTAGCAAAAACGATCTTTAAAACTTAATATTTTCTGCACAAACTACATATCATCTGAAAGCTGATACTCCACAGATTATTTTGTTATAAGTATCATCACTGTAGGACACAAACTCACTGAGCTAGCAGCCAGAACAGAGAAGAAAAAAAAAACAGTTTTCAAAACCATAACAATAATTATGTCTTACCGTTGTTGTTTTGTGATCAAAGCTCTTGTTCAAGGGAATAAAAACGCTGCTTAAAGTTAATCCAATGTCTCTTAGTCACTTTAGAATTGTTCCTGATAATCTATCATTACATTCATGGCAGCAGAGTAGGTATAAAGTTTCGCAGTCCCGAGCTAATGCTGTCTCACGTGCTGTTTACGCAAACCTCTCTCTACTTGACGTAAGTGTTTAGCGGGACTTACTAACTGTCACTCAATTATATTGGCTCTAACGGTTCAGAAAAGGTGTCAATCACCCAAATCGACCAATGGGTTCCAAAGATATGATCCTGCGTAGTATAAACTACGCCTGCTCCGGCTCCATTACGCATTAGGCAGCCAGAAGGGAGAGCTTCACCACAGAGCAGGTGCTAAAGATGCGAGCTGACGATAGCGGGGCTATGATCATACCAGATGACTCTTCGTCGGATGATGAAGATCTCCTCCAGCCAGACCTGGATCTGGACAGTAGTGACTCGGATGTTGAACTTCCACCACGGGAAAGGTATATAATCTCTCTGTTTTATATATTACTTATGTGTTTGGTGGAACTGCGTCACAGTGTTAGCTTAGCCAAGAAGCTACAGGAATGATTAGGCAAAATGTTAAATAGTGTTACTTGTCTTTTTGGAGTTACATTTTCTAAATGAATGGCCAGTGAATGAATATATACATGTGTTTACTTATTTATTTGGTGTAATTGTATTCATTTATAGTCCAATATTATCCTTTTTATATATTACTTTTGTGTTTGGTGGAACTGCATCACAGTGTTAGCTTAGCCAAGAAGCTACAGGAATGATTAGGCAAAATGCTAAACAGTGTTACTTGTCTTTTTGGAGTTACATTTTCTAAATGAATGGCCCACAGATGTAACCTTGCTTTGATAACAACAATTATTCATATAAACCTTTTAGAAGTGAAGTTATAGTCATTTGTTCTGGGAATGTCATTTTCGAGCCTGAAACCTGAAAAACAGGCTCGGGGTTTAACAGGTTAAAGAGAAAGCTTTGAGAAAACACAGAGCCTTAATAACAGCCTAACACACCCTGACTATTCAAATGAAATGCTCCACAACAGAATCTTATTAAGGCGTATAAACACCACTTATAACACATTTTATGTGTCACGCATTCTACGTTTTTTGTAAGTTGCTTAATGCCCCATTCTCTTTTCCAATGCGTCACATGCAGACACACTGTTACAGTTTGAAACATTAGGTTAACAATGTGAATTCATACAAAACTACTTGGTTAGTTGAAAGAAAGTTAGCACTAGCAGCTAGCCTAGTTGCTATAGCTGTATATTTACTGTACATGCATACAAGTATTACATTTAACTTTCATCAAGAAAGGGAATAAGCATTCTTTTAAAATATAAATGTACACAATCTTTACATAAAGAAAGAGTGATTAAGTTGCTGCTTCTATAAGGTTACCAAAGGGTTAAGTAATTATAATAAGTAGGAACATTTAAATAATTAAGCCACAAGCTACCTTTTGAAACTCTCTAGACTTTAACTATTAAAATGTGCGAGCTAACAAGTAATAAAACATGATTATGAAGTTGCATGTCAAAAGAGTTTTTTTAAAAGCAGACAGCTATTTATCTATTATATTTATTTATCCCTATTTCATTGAGTCAAAGTCAAAGTCAACTTTATTGTCAATCTTCCAGTTTGTGTGTACAGACAGAGAGATTGAAATACCAATTCCCACAATCCCGAATATAAAAACAATTGTATATAAAGATATGTGTGCAAATATGTAAATATATACACAGAATCACCCATGGACAACCAGGCTTTGGATTGACTGGATCATATTATATACGACTAAAATCCCTGTTTGTATTTGGTGGATATAGGGCAACTTTTAACAACTCATACATGCAGGTCAGTATGGCACTATAGTTTGCATCGATCATGGACGCATTTTGGCCTCAACATTGTAAACATCCAATATTTTTAAGGTAACATTTCTAATGAAGAGGGTGCATGGTGTCACTCTGCATTAGTTTGAGTTTTAGTTTGAACCATAGTAACGATGTTTGAGTTGTTCTGGAAAGGTAATTGAAATTGTTTTTGATTGAGTATTTGCAAAACCAGCTCATAAAGGCAGTGGCTTTCTGCATACCTCTATTAACCTAATGGAAATGTTGGCATATGGAGTAAATATATCCTTTGTTGGATGATAATAAAGGAATGGAAACAGACTAATAAAAGGCATATCAACAGCAGGACAAACAAACAATTTGAAATAATTGGTCTGAAGACCTACTGTAAACATATTTTCTTCCCTCTTTTTATTATGCCGTTGCCAAAATGTTTTGCTAGTAACAGTTGTACTAAGCGCTGTGCCATTACTGAACATATCCACTGTGTTTCCTGTAACAGCATTAGACAGCAGCGGCCCGTAGCATCAGCACATCTCCTCCATTACTGCTGAGGAGACAGGAGGATGTTTTTCTCAGACGGACAAAGCATTCCGAGTAAATCTCAGATCAAACAACATGCTGAAAAGTTGGATCTCAAAAATAAATAGCCACCGTCAAAGGGGTAGGAGAAGGGAGAGAAGATTGTCTCAAATGAAAGACACCCCATTGAAATCCTATTGAGCTATTTTCAGTGAGGCACTAAAAAAGCGCCAGAGAAAAGAGTGCACTGGTAAAGGTCAGCGTGAACCCAGATCATAGAAGCTGAAACACGGCTCAAAGATAAAGGGCACAGTGGGAAATATATCAATTACGCCTTGACATTTTCCAGAGAGACAAAAGAGGCCAGTATAATACGATGGTGTGTGCAGCCTCTTCAGAAGTTAGCAACACTTTGGCTGGGTACATTCCTACTGTGTATTAAAAATGTTGACGCAAAGTAATCATTTAAATTGTTCATTTCTTTATAGCTTCAAACAATGATTTATGGATATTTCAATGTGTGTAAAATATCACAGTACAACAGGATGTACTTTGGCCATAAACTTAAAATGTTTGTTGTTAATTCAGATGATTTGGCCTATTTTATTTCAGAGAGGAAGTTTGAGCCTTAGTTTTATGCACTTAAGGTGTGTCAAACTCAAATACACAGTGGGCCAAAATAAAAAAAATGGGTACTAGTCGAGGGCCGGACTGGTTCAATGTTTATTGCAGAACTTATTGAAATGAACTTATTGCACATATTAAACCTGGAACCAACAAAGCTTAAATGATTGCCTATAAAACAACATTAAACATTAAATAATCAGCTGCATTCATTTCTTATGGCTCTATCTGCAGCTTTTCCAGAGACATTTCTTATGATTACATTTTTCCACAGGCCAACAACAGCTTCAACAAAACTGTTTCCCTCAAAGAACAAACCAAACATGCCCTGTTGTCGTGAGAGAGAAAGTGCAGAAGGAAGCATCCATTGAGCTCAGTGTGCTGCTCTGTGATGCTAGTTCAGATACTTGGCATCTCATCTTGGGTGCAAGTTCATCAATGTTTGGGCTCAGGCTCTGAGCTGAGGAGACCCTCAGGATTGAGTGAAGGTGTGCGTGCAATATACCGGTGGGCCAGATCTAATAGTAATTACAAATTATCCTGCGGGCCGAAATTAAATCCACCAAGGGCCTGATTTGGCCCCCGGGCCTTGAGTTTGACATATGTGACTTAGAATCTCAAGCATTTTTTTTCATTCATTACATTCTCATGGTGGCCTCTGAAAGTTGCTCACTACCAGTTCAGCCGCAGCCCTTCAGACTAAATGCTAATGATACAGTCAGAAGGCTGCTCACATTAGGCAGCAGGGAGGAGTGCAACATGTGAAGCTCGGAAAATAAAATACATTATAACATGTAAACTTATATTCCTTTATTATACCAAACATGGCTGTATTCCCAATCACAAATAGCCTGTCATGATTAGGCCTTTGGGATATATTGATATTCTGGTTTTAGGAGCATTTCTTCCACATGTGCATCACATTGTGATATGCATCTGAATTAGAGGTTTTACCACAGTTTGGCCTCTGCCTGTTTATCACCAATTATGTGTTGTTCAGTACAAAGAAAATAAAAGTTTGTAGAACCCAATTGCAAATCTTGTGGAATGGTGATGAGAGTAATTATCAGGAGGAAAATGTTTAGTGATTTAAAGGGCATAGCCACTGCATGTACGTTGGTTTATTCTACGTTAGTCGGAGTATGTCCGGCTGCAAGTAAACGCATATATTAGTGGAATCTAGGGATGCTCCGATCGCCAAATTTGGGGCCGATCGCCGGAACCTGTATCAGCTGATACCGATCGCCGATCCGATCGAGTGGGCGAGGCGTATGGGGACCTTCCATTTAAAGTGATGTTTAAAACTCAGTTAATGGGTCTCATTCACTGGCGCTTCCACAAACAACAACAAACATAATTATGACATTGAAATGAAGTACATTATTCAAGCTTAAATTAACTTTGGATAATAACACGTCTAACTCTTAGTGTGTGTTTTACTCCGCTCACCGGTCCGTCACAGCGGGTGGAGCTGCAGGATTTCTGCTTCACACACGTTGCATACCGTTATTTAGTGCGAATGTTATTTACAGCATTCCACTATAGTTCTTCGAATCTTTAATCCCCTTATTATTATTTCAGCCAATACTTTGGCTCTCCATAACTTCAGCTTATTTTCAGCTACAGAAACCATTCAAATATTAAACTATTCAGCCTTTTCAGGAATCGATGGGAAATCTTCAAATTAAAAAAAATATTTTATACCTTTTGAAATATTCAGCTTTTTAAACTCTTTTTTTAACATTGAAGTCAATGGGAGATGCCTTCAAATCCTCTTTTCCTATACCTTGCGCCAAATGCTACTCCTTCCACATACTTTCAGCTAGACACTTCATTCCAACTTTCAAATGATCACAAGACCTTCAGCTATTCGATTCCTATTCAGATGTTTGATATATTTGACACTTTTTGAGATATTTAACTTAGTTAAAGTAGTGTGGATGGAGCAGCTCGTTTTGATTTCAAAACAGAGTGGAGAGGTGCTTGAATTTTTTTTCATGAAAAACGTAGGAAAACCTCTCCTAGGTTGGAAGATTAAGAAAAAAATATTACACAAAATGCCTCTGAGACAAACTGCTCTCATCTTCACATTTACCACACAAAACCTCCAAAAAAACATATATCAGTTCATTGGGGTTCCCTGATGCTCACGGTCTGTTAATTGTTTGATAGGAGCGATAGTTTTGGAACAGGTGGCAAAATGATCAGATATGATCCTCAATGCATTCTTAATGACACTCATACCTCATTTACACCAACGCAACTCCGGTTCAAGCTCCGTGCTAGAGCTTTTCAGGTTCAGAACCGGTTCTTCGGTTTAGCTCCGGATCTTTTCACACCGCCCAGAGTCCGACTGGTGCTGCGTCATTGCGTCATCGTTTGCGTCATGACGTAACCGTTTGTGTGCCTGCTTCATAAAGCCAAACCGCGCGGAAACCCCTCACAGCTCACACCGACAACAACAACAGACTGTCTCAGCCTATTATTTTCTGTCTGATGGAGACTTCATACGGACTTCAACAGGTTCCACATATTTTATACATTATTGGTGGTGTATGGTTTTAGTCGAAAAGTTTGCCGTCAAAATATTCTGCTGCTTTCCCAAGCCTTTTTACTTTCTTTTCTCATCTTAATACTAGGGCTGTCAAACGATTAACATTTTTAATCAGATTAATCACAGCTTTAAAATTAATTAATCATGATTAATCACCATTCGAACTATGTCCAAAATATGCCATTTCTTTATGTATATTGTTGTGGGAATGGAAAGATAAATGAAAGAAGGCGGATATATCCATTTAACATACAGTATCTATGTTTATTATAACATTTTTCTGCGTGTCAAAATGAAAGACAACCCACACACCTATCAATCATCACGTGTTGATTTCTATCAACGGGGGAGTACTTCAGGAAAGTCGACGGGGGGGGCGGCGGCTAGTGGAGTACTTCGTGACCACAGAGTGTGAACGTTGTGATCAGCTGTTTTAGCGCAGTTCTCCAGTGAAGGGGGGGGAGTCTCCCTCCGCAGCCGGTTGGCCTAGTTTTGGCACAATTCCGTTGTACAGACCGACGTTAACAGCAGCCCTGTCTGTGCACACGGAGACCGACTCTGTCGTCCGGTGATCTAACCACCTTCTGGAAAAGCTTCACAAGTACGTCGGTACGCAAATGCGCTTTGTGACACAAGTGACGGTACGCATTTCAGATTACGCACATAACCTGCGTACCAGTTATGTGCACCCCTGTACTACAGCAAAAGTATTCTCCGTCGGGACTTCCTGCAACAACACCACGCCGTTATCAAAGATGTTCTATTGAGAAGACGATCACTACGTGACAAAAGTTTTCAAAACCGTGGCTACTGAAATCAATCTTACTTACTTACGTCTGTGCAATTTACTCCGCGCGAGTTGGCAGACTTTATTTTGCTTACTTTAACATCATTTTTCATGGTGGGGCTAAGCCATTTCTTGGTATGGGCGTAGCCTACCCCAGCCATACCCTGGCGCTGCCACTGGTGGCACGTATGGGGCGGGCCATTCTGCACATGCGTTAAATGGTTTAAATATTTTAACGCAATTAATAAAAAAAAAAAATTACCGCCGTTAACGCGATAATTTTGACAGCACTACTTAATACACATTCATTCACTACTACTTACATCTGATATTTAACTCCTTCAGCCTATTTTCAGCTGCAGAAACCATTCAACTATTACACTATTCAGATATTTCAGGACATCAAGGCTATACATGTTGTTGTTTACACCTTTTTTAAACCTTTTCTTTTAAATATTAAGCTTTTTCTGCATTTTTGTAGCTAAAAGCAGCTACCATTCAGCTAATAACATATTCAGCTTTTTCTGCATTTTCAGCTAAATTCAGCCACAAATGTTCACAGTTTACAGCATTCACAGGCATTTTCTGCAGGAAATGCATTTTCTAGTTTATTGTCATTTTCGGACACCTTAAAAAAACAAACAAAGTGTTTTGCATATGAATCATCATTTAAAAATATTGCTAATATTTTGAATTCAGGAATACTTAAAGAATAAACCAATTGAAGTGCTACTGCGATATAGGTAAGTAGTAGTACACATGCCCTATCCATGACATTAGTATGCATAACAAGTGACAGGTGGTGTGACAGGTCACACCTCTCCCTACTTATGCTAATGACCTAGGTCCCGCCCCAATTGATATGCTAATGACCCCTTTGTTCGAGGTGTTATCACATGTAGGTGTGATATCCTTTGATGTGCGGGTTGAGGTGTTATCACACATAGGTGTGATATGCCCCCCTGTAGTAGAGCCCTGTGTTGTCTAATCGAATTAGCCATTGATGTCTGTCCTTTAATGCCCCCCTGTAGTAGAGCCTTTGTTGTCTAATCTAATTAGCCTTTGATGTCTGTCCTTTGATGTGAGGATTGAGGTGTTATAACATGCCGGTGTGATATCGCACCGGCATGTTATAAGCCTTTGATGTCAATCTATGTGTTAATTAAGGCAGTCTCTTTGAAGTTGTGGGTGAGACTGTCTCGCACCCCGTCCCCTCACACCCCGTCCCCTCTCCCCCCTTCCTGTCACACCCCCTTCCTTTTGCTGTGATGCCAGAAGATAGTGGGGGTTGGAGTTAAGTAAAAAAGAAATCCGTGCAGACTAGATAAAAAGCCAGTCATTTCCACTCATCAAGTCACCTTTCAAAAAAGAAAATGGCAAAGAGACGCATCAATATGGGTTTAATCAGCGAGACGCCTGTGACAACTTACCGCCATCCGTCGGCAGCGCCAAGATGTTTGAGAC
This sequence comes from Gymnodraco acuticeps, assembly GCF_902827175.1. Classification (NCBI taxonomy): domain Eukaryota; kingdom Metazoa; phylum Chordata; class Actinopteri; order Perciformes; family Bathydraconidae; genus Gymnodraco; species Gymnodraco acuticeps. The sequence continues at coordinate 3,094,329 of NW_022990981.1, forward strand.
TGTCTCCCCCCGTCCCCCTCACACCCCTTCCTCACCCGCCTTTCTCTCCCCCCTCCTGTCACCCCCTGATTTTGCTGTTATCCTGTTAGGCACCAAGCCTGTTTTTCAGGTTTCAGGCTCGAAAATGACATTCCCAGAACAAATGACCATATCTTCCCTTCTAAAAGGGTTAAATTAATAATCTTTTTTCTCAAAGTAATGATAAACCTGTGAGTTGGATGTAGAAAAGTCAGAATCAATATAGATGTTTTTTATTTTAAAGAAAATTCAGATTGAACATGGTAAAAAACTCTAAATTATACCCAGATAGCAAAATATGAGTGAATCAATGTTGAAATATCGTTGGGCAGAAATATTGAATCCATGTTGAAACCCGGACATTGAAATTAAACAGAAAGCGCAAATTGTTTTAATGTTGAATAAACGTTGGACTTTCAACCATAACTGACATATAATCAATGTTGATTCAACCATCATCTAAATAGGAATCTACATGCACATTTTTGGTTGATTTTACATTGAATCAATGTTAGGAATCAACATTGATTCAACCATCATCCAAATGGGAATCTACATATACATTTTAGTTGATTTTATATTGAATCAGTGTTAGGAATCAATATTGATTCAACCATCATCTAAATGGGAATCTAAATGTAAAACTTACATTAAAATATTCAACTTTTCTAAGCATACTGTAACACATTAAAAAAGTGAATGTTTTTCACCAATGAGTTTTCTGCGTATAGGTCTACATCTTAACAGACCATTAACAAGTGCAACATCAATACTGTACTGAATGAAGTGGTCCAAACTTGTAAACACACACTACACCATGTATTGTTGGCAGACGATTGTTATTAGCTTGTTCAAAATTACCTTGAATTACCATATTTCCCAAAATGTATGAAATCAAACTAAAAATGACAGAAAACATGATTTTAATATTCAAATTTATTTTAGAAAACAGGCAGCAATGCGTCCCAGAGCAAGACTCTTAACCCGTTATTGCTCCCCAAACGCTGTGGAATAAATGCAGAGGACACATCGTATGTGCAAATATACAGTGACACAAGATACCCCCATCAAAAAAAAAGAGGGTGTGTAAGAACCATTGGTGCAACTCCAAACAAGAACAGCCTGAAGCTTCAAGTCTTCCATGAAGGCGAAGCTGTAAACGTTTGACTTATTTTTGACTGTAAGAACAACAGTCTATTGTCCATGAAAGAACAGTATTGTCTATGAGGCGGTAACCTTTGTACTGTATGCACAAGGAAACCACATTAGAGTGTGGTGGGGTACCGGAAAATCGTCCCGCACACACTCATGTTAAAAAAAATGGTGGCCTCTCTGCCAACACACTCTCACTCCCTAAGCGTCCAATAACGACGTTTGGTCAGTGTCCGTGGCGTCCAGTTGTGACGCTCCTAGGCTCCTTCAGCGTCATAAAGGGACGCAAATAGCGTTCAACTGATTGCAATGTATTCCCATCTGCGGCGGGATTTGACGCTCATGGAAGCACGGCATTCGTTTGTGTCGGCTGCCCTTAAAGGCAATGTGAGCGTCCATTCCCATTGGATAACGGAGAATTGTACACCCGGAAGTAAGTATTCCCCTTACTGTCGATTGATTTTACAGTGATATCTGCACTACTCATCGACTAAAAAACACCAGATTATCCTTGTTAATTACACAACATTGATTGGTTTAAATTGTGTGCAATGCTTTTGTATTTTTCCCCTTCGATTCGGAGAAACAAATATTTTTTCGGAGTAAAGGACGGCAGAAGACACTACACTACCCAGAATCCCCAGCTATCGTTTGGACTACACCATGTGCTCTGTTTGACAAACCCGTTTTTGTTCACCATTCATTCCAATGGCTGGTGTCTATGTCACGTGATCTTCAAATTTCTCCCTGCAGAAAAATAAAACATGGCCGAACTTCGTTTTATTCTGGGTGGAAAATGCCTATTTTAAAGTTAGTTTGGCCATTAAAACAGCCATTTTGATGTCATTTGATGCGAGAAATATGAGTTGTTATTTCAGATTATGTGTGCAGTGGATGTACATGATCTTTAGTTTGCTAATTATTACGAAGATTACTTCAGGAAATCGCGACGTTTTCATTGTTACCAAGGTGGTTGCTAGGGACGCTGCTATCGATATTATTTCTGTTATGTTGTGTAACTGTTTAATGGTGTTATCTTTATTTCTACCCCCTTCCCCGTCAATGTATAGTGTTGGTCCACAGCGCAAACATATTAGTTTAACAAAATCCGCATCTAAAGATACGTTATTTTCCCCTGTACAATTCCAGTCTCACATCTCACAGCACATCGTCATTAACAAATACCGGAAACAGACCGAAAACATTTAAAAAAAAAATAATAATACTTTATTCCGAGTGTGCTTGATTTTCTCTTTGGAAGTCATCACATAACGGCATTGTAATACACGGTTCGGCTGCATTAAATATTACATATCTGCCGTAGTTCTCTATTTTTTTCCCTGATGAGAAGACTTCTAGACAAACATGAGGAACTGAAAACGTGACGTGGATCATAAATATATCAGCAATTAAACAACATCTTACATTTCTTTTCACACAATACGTCTCCTTGCAGTATCAACACTAATTCGGCTGACTTTTATATTTGATCCAATTGGTAGATAGGCTGTATTTACACCATAAAGGTGCACAGCTGATATAAAGGGACACCTAGTGGTTAAAGCATGTTATTGAATTTCATTATTTTTATTATTAGATATTAATAGGATCCCTATAAAGTATATTCATTACTCGTTATTCTCTACTAATAGTTCACTAAAGACTGTATATAATTACTATTTTGCACATCCCTTTCAAGATTTCAAGATTTTCTAAGGTTTATTGACATATCATATAGGCCTACACAACTATGGTGTAGTTCTGCATTGAATGAAAAACTTGGGTCGCAGGTTCCTCAATAGTGCATTACAAGACATCTATCAATATTTGTGCATACCTCCAGCAATGTTAACTATGTTGAAGCACTTATTTTAACTGATATTATACATCATGTATTATACTCTTATAAGATGTATGTAGATATTTCATCTCCGGCCTTGTCAGGTATTGAACAATCAATACATAAAGAACACAGAATTGTTAAATATAAAACACAGAATTTGTGTGATTATACTAAATGATTTACAAATAAACACCACTGCATAATGTACAACTGTAACACATGCTGATGTAACGCAAATGTTTCCAACCTGGGATCAATAAATTATATCTTATCTTAAGCTGATCGATGGCTACTGCCATATTTGCAAAATTTGCCTCTGAACCTTGACAAGTGCATGTTTCAGGCTTATCAATTAATGTAGTGTAATGTTATCTATTAACAACAGGAGGGGTCAAAAACATAAGACCAGCTGTTAAATAAAGCTCTTCTGACCTTAGCTGGCATGTGTGTATATATATATATATTAATGCTGCCCATTATGGGCACAAGCAATTTTCACCCATTTATTAATTATATGTTTTAAATGTGAGTGTTTCCTATCCCCTAAACCTCCAGGGATGTACACAGTTTAATACTGGCAACTTCTTATTATGGGAAATACGAAAACGTCTTTTAAAACTACAACTCCCAGTAGAGACGTGCCATAGATAGAGAGCATGTTGCGAAACAGAATAGCCAGCATGTGTAGTTCTGGGGACGGGGTGGGGGGGGGGGGGGGACGCGGTGGACCCGTTCAAATCCAGTTTTGGACAGTCTGCCGTGATTCCATCCCATTTCAAGTGCTGTTCGAGAATCGGCGTAACCCTCGGAGCACACTCACCAATCACAGAGCTTGAGGACTATCACGGGGTTTGTCAAACAGAGCACATGGTGTAGTCCAAACGATAGCTGGGGATTCTGGGTAGTGTAGTGTCTTCTGCCATCCTTTACTCAGAACAAATATTTGTTTCTCCGAATCGAAGGAGAAAAATACAAAAGCATTGCACACAATTTAAACCAATCAATGTTGTGTAATTAACAAGGATAATCTGGTGTTTTTTAGTCGATGAGTAGTGCAGATATCACTGTAAAATCAATCGACAGTAAGAGGAATACTTACTTCCGGGTGTACAATTCTCCGTTATCCAATGGGAATGGACGCTCACATTGCCTTTAAGGGCAGCCGACACAAACGAATGCCGTGCTTCCATGAGCGTCAAATCCCGCCGCAGATGGGAATACATTGCAATCAGTTGAACGCTATTTGCGTCCCTTTATGACGCTGAAGGAGCCTAGGAGCGTCACAACTGGACGCCACGGACACTGACCAAACGTCGTTATTGGACGCTTAGGGAGTGAGAGTGTGTTGTCTCTGCGCATTCTAGCTTGCAGGAGAGGGGAGAAATATTGCTGCTCTGATATCAAGCAACGGAAAAGCTGTTTTATTGCTTATGGATTATCAGAACATTTCAAAGGGGATTTCACATTGGATTAACCTATGATTAACTACACCATCGTTTTTTATCGTTTTAATGCCATTGAAGACCAGTTTAGACCAGACAAAGATGAAGGTAAGCCATGTTAGCGTTGTGGGCTATCTTTCAGTGTTGAGGTGGGCACCGTTAGATTCTGTGTCTCCTTGCGATCATAAACGATGTGTTGGATGTGCACCTAGGATAAGTAATAAGGAAGCTAGGAGTGATTATCGGTGCAGTAATAGGTTAGCATTTTTAGCTCAGGGGTAATTTAGATGCTTCTTATGATACTTGTGTTTTGTTTTGGTAAAAATGGTTTGCATCGTCAGTTAGCTGAGATTATTCCCGTTAATCTGGTATAACACATTAATAGGTTCTTAAATATTAAGATCCCCTGAGACACAGTGTCGTGAGAAAAAAAAACACGGGTACCCGCCGGCGGGGACCGATAGGGGGGTGGTGTTAGTTTAAAAAAGAAATACGCTCAAACTAAATAAAAAGCCATTAATTTTCACTCACTAAGTCACCTAACACTTTTATCTTCCTCTCTAAATTAGATTTAGGGTTTTTAAAATGATTTGTGTTAACTAAGGATGTGATCTTTTTAAGATGTGTGAAACTGTTAACTAATTTTTAATTAGTTTACTAACTATAAGGAAGTCTCTTTTATGAAGAGGGTAATAATATTTTAAAAGATCTTAATGACCCCCTGATCTTGTATTTGTAATGCTTAACTACTTCACACAACTTTAAAAGCCCCTATGAAGTTGTTGTTAACTAAGGATGTTATTTTGAAATTGTATGGCATGTGAACTAATGTTTAATTACTTTTATTAACTACAAGGAAGTCTCTTTGAAGAGGGTAATAACAATTTAAATATCATAATGCCCCCTTGATTGTGGCCTGTGGAATGTTGGTCCACTCCTCTTCAATGGCTGTGCCAAGTTGCTGGATATTGGCAGGAACTGGAACACGCTGTCGTATACGCCAATCCAGAGCATCCCAAACATGCTGAATGGGTGACATGTCCGGTGAGTATGCTGGCCATGCAAGAACTGCGATGTTTTCAATCTCCAGGAATTGTGTACAGATCCTTTCAACATGAGGCCGTGCATTATCATGCTGCAACATGAGGTGATGGTCGTGGATGAATGGCACAACAATGGGCCTCAGGATCTCGTCACGGTATCTCTGTGCATTCACAATGCCATCAATAAAATGCACCTGTGTTCGTCGTCCATAACATACGCCTGCCCATACCATAACCCCACCACCACCATGGGCCACTCGATTCACAACATTGACATCAGAAAACCGCTCACCCACACGACGCCACACACGCTGTCTGCCATCTGCCCTGAACAGTGAAAACCGGGATTCATCCGTGAAGAGAACACCTCTCCAACGTGCCAGACGCCATCGAATGTGAGCATTTGCCCACTCAAGTCGGTTACGACGACGAACCGGAGTCAGGTCGAGACCCCGATGAGGACGACGAGCATGCAGATGAGCTTCCCTGAGACGGTTTCTGACAGTTTGTGCAGAAATTCTTTGGTTATGCAAATCGATTGTTGCAGCAGCTGTCCGAGTGGCTGGTCTCAGACTATCTTGGAGGTGAACATGCTGGATGTGGAGGTCCTGGGCTGGTGTGGTTACACGTGGTCTGCGGTTGTGAGGCCGGTTGGATGTACTGCCAAATTCTCTGAAACGCCTTTGGAGACGGCTTATGGTAGAGAAATGAACATTCAATTCACGGGCAACAGCTCTGGTGGACATTCCTGCTGTCAGCATGCCAATTGCACGCTCCCTCAAAACTTGCGACATCTGTGGCATTGTGCTGTGTGATAAAACTGAACATTTTAGAGTGGCCTTTTATTGTGGCCAGCCTAAGGCACACCTGTGCAATAATCATGCTGTCTAATCAGCATCTTGATATGCCACACCTGTGAGGTGGGATGGATTATCTCGGCAAAGGAGAAGTGCTCACTATCACAGATTTTTTCAGATTTGTGAACAATATTTGAGAGAAATGGTTATTTTGTGTATATAGAAAATGTTTTAGATCTTTGAGTTCACCTCGTGAAAAATGGGAGCAAAAACAAAAGTGTTGCATTTATATTTTTGTTCAGTGTATAAGGAAGATGTACTGGTGTGTTTCCCTAGATCAGTGGTTCTCAAAGTGGGGGGCGCGCCCCCGCAGGGGGGCGCAGAGGCATGACGGGGGGGGGGGGGGGGGGGGGGGGCGCAAGAGACCAGGAGAAATAAAAAAAAATAAAAATCATATTTTGAACAATTATTGATTCGAAAATAATATGATACAGTACTATTACGTCTGGGTCTCTGTGTTTCATTAAAGCTCGGCTCTGTGTGTGTGTGGAACGAGCCATTTTGTGTGTGTGTGCGCGAGAGAGAGAGCGCACCGGTACCGGAGATCGTTGTTGTTAGCTTCTGGTGCTAGCGAGCTACGCTAACGGATATAAGGAGTTTTTTCAACAACAAAGTGGAGGAGAGTCCTCTCCTGTGAGACTGAGAGACTCAGTGAGCTAAAGGACTCTGTCAGTGTTATCTCAGTGGGTCTCAAACGTTTTGGTCACCATTAATGTAAACAATTATTTCCGAGGCACACGTTTATATGATCATTATATAAAATAAGAGAATAAATTAAAAGCAGGTATGAAATACTATATGACATTTAAAAATGAATAAAGTTTAAAAGGGGAGTGATTTGTAAAATATCCATAAAGAAAAAGTAAATCTGTTTACAGTTCTGTTTCAAATGGGTGTTGAGAGATGTATCCATTGATCTCTTCATTTTGCTCTCAAAGTGCACCAGATTGATGCTTTTAACTTCAATATTTAAAAATCTTCCCGGGGGAGCTTGCCCCCGGACCCCCCTATTTGAGGTCCACACACCACCTATAAAAATAGCACTTTACCCCTGCTTACACCTATATGCCGTGAGCTGATATCGAGCCTTCATTGTGATAGTCGTGGGTGCACTGTGTGTGTGTGTGGTGTTGCAGTAGAACATTCCTCTGTAGCGCCCGGCGCATTAATGGGAAACCCTAAATGTTTGAGCACCCTCTATGAAACGTCAAGCTACCCCACAGCACCCCCAAAATAAATCTCTGGCGCCGCCACTGAGCCTGACTATTTGTGTTGGGGGGGCCCGACTTTTTTTTTTTTCTCCAAAGGGGGGGCCTGACAGAAATGTTTTGAGAACCACTGCCCTAGATGATGTAAATAGTCTAAGTGCCATTCTGGAGAGGGTGCTGCATCGGTACAGAGAAGAAATCTGTAACGCATGCCGACTGAATGTGCGTTTCTCATGCATTTTAAGGACATTTCTGCGAACTCCTCATAGGGGAATGATCGGAAAAATTCCAATCCAGGACAACTTCAGCGCATATCCAATGTCATGCTACATTGAGAAGGAATAGTCCTTCGCTCAAATGGGGAGCTCATAGGCTAACGGAGAATGTACCATTTTTTGACCAATTATATGTCAGATAAGCTACTGAGACCTGCCTGTCTGCCTGGCACATCAACTCTCTCACACACACACACACACACACACACACACACACACACACACACACACACACACACACACACACACACACAAAAACACACAAACACACACACACCTACTCTTAGTCCAACAACGCCCTTTGCTGGCGGCATATTCATTACTGCAGGTCTCCCTTGAAAAAGAGATCATTGATCTCAATGGGATTTTACCTGGATAAATAAAGGTTTTGAATTGAATTACAACAGACACCTATAGATTCCCTAACCCTACTCTTTATTTGTAGATATCTCCTAAAGCCTACAAATAAAGTGTGAAATGTAGGCCTGTTACATTTATTATTGAGCAATATATATTATACACACTGTTCTGCTTTCTGCACTGACCTCAGCAGCTTTTTGTTTGACCTTTTGTTTTAATAAATGATTATGGGAAGTGCCCTTTTTCTCACTTGAGCTCCCGCCCCCAAAAATGTCTGTGCACGTCCCTGGCGCTATAATAGCTTATTGCTAATGTCAAACATTCGTTAGCCCCTAATGCGCCAGACACTTTCCAGTGCCATAAACTCAATCAGTTATGTCTCTTTTGCCAATATCAGCAATAAGTACAATAATGAATCAACTAGGACTCAGGGTGCGAGGTTTCCATGTGTTATATTAATCGGATGATTGATTTAAAAAACCCTGGTAAAATGTACCAACTATTTTAATAGGAGGAAACTTTGCTTTGTAACTGTGTGTTGAAATCAGGCCTTGAGCTTTGAAAGATTAGGCCACAAAAATAAAAATAAACATGTATTTTTAGGCGGGCTTAGATTCTATTTTTATTACATTAGGGATTCCACAGTCAATTGCAGTTATTTTACGTCTGTTCCTTGAAGCCCTCTCTTTAGAGGGCCACTCCAAACTGAGGTAGTCTCCAAAACAAGGAGGAGAGACATGGGGGTACAAAGCCTCTTTAGGGGCAAACTGCTCCTTCTGTTCCAGAACACTGTTTCTGGAAAGTGCTGCGACAGCTGCCACAGATAATAGTCAGTACATTTAATAGCTTTTCAATCTTTGTTTGCTTGGTTGTTGGGGGTTGCATGCGTTCACAGTATATTACACTGATTTCTCAAATGCATGGCAGGCATGTTCTCTGCATATTTTTGCTCATCCATTTGTCACACACCATATCTATGTCACTGCTGATCTCATTTTGACACAACATGCTGCAATTATGCATCTCGCCAATGCAAGTGACGGACTGGATTTGTCAGTGATCGGCCCGGATGAGGTCTGCTTTATTTAAAAATAAAGCATATTTGCTATAACCAGACATATTTTATAGAATACAAAATATGATTTCAATATTAGATGCTTCATTGCAAAGTACAGCGTTTTGGTTATAGTATACTATAACTAAAGACATTGTTAACCGAGTTAGAATCAGAGAAAAAAAAGATGTAGTCAGATTCTTTGATTCATGTAGTGGAAACAAGGCATTCACTGAGTAATAAAGCAAGTGCACAGTGCAACACAACAGAGCGTTTGAATTAATATTTAGTACAACACATGATATGATGTTCTGGTCTAAGAACAATGTGACAATTGAAAATGAAATAACCCAAGCATTTTGAATGAAGCTCAGTATCATGTCAGGTTTGGGAGGCACGTGAATGTTACATTATTCAGTAATACGAGGAATCAGACCTCTTTACAAGGCTGATATCTTATTCATCTGATGCTCTGCGCTTCCTCAAGTATTTTATGTCATAATTAGTTGGCATAATCAACACTGTAATGCTTTGTGGCGAAAACAATGTGGTACAGTGCACATCATCCTGCAGACTGAATGGAGAGTGGTGGGGCAGCTCTCATTCAGATTCTTGTTCCAGAGCCAAGGTAAATCAATACAGCGAAGCAGAAGATTACCGTGTTGCTCACATACAAGGTTTCCTGAAAATGATCTAAATTGCAAGCAAATTATTTCCCAATTCCAAAACAAACCACGCTGTAAGGCTCTCAAGGCCGCTCTGTTTGTTCCATCAGGCCAGGACAACTATTCATCCACAGCCAAGAAATCAAGGACAAACACAAGTTTCTACATGTTCATTCAAATGCTAATGAACAGTTCAATACATACAAACATGTGTATATATTTAAATATACAAACAAGGTTAAGAGGGTAACATTAAATTAGTTTTCCGTTGCAATTACTAGTTACTTTAAAAAAAAGGTAACTAGTAACCTAATGTGAGTATCACCATATACAAATAATTACTTTCTGTTACTTTTGGATATCCTTCAATATCAAATGCAATTTAAAGAAAGACTAAAGAAATATTAATAAGATGTTTTTACATTTTTACTTAAATGTATTATGTAAGACAACAGAATGATGTGACCTTAGAAAAGAAGAGACCAAGATATTTAGGATCAGAAATGATTGTATTGATGAGAAAAGCTGCCTTTCATGAAGCATATTCAGGCAGCAGCCTACACACCAACACTGAAACACATGAGCACATACTACAGTTTAAAAAGCAGAAATAAAATCTGAGCTGACAGAAATGCTCTGTTTTAGTTTAATACACACAGTTCGGCTCACACACACTATTTTATAAACGTATAGGTTCACCTGCTGAATTAAAAACAAAACAAATGAACCATAAAGCAGATTCAGGCAGTAGACTATAGATTCACACTTAAAGTATTAGCCTACAGAACAGAGATAACATCTGATCCTTAACAAACACTATATGATCTTTTTAGGTTTTACTAAAACTGTAATCCTGTTAGTGATCCACTAGTTCAGAAACTAACAGTAACAGTAACAGTAACAGTAATCTGATTACCGTATTTTCCGGACTATAAATCGCGTTTTTTTTACCTGTCTGGCTGGTCCTGCGATTTATACTCCGAAGCGATTTATATATTGAATGTTGTCTGACTGCGTTCAAACTCCGGCCAATAGATGGCACTGTTGTAATCGTGACAACTGAAAACTGCCGTAACACCGAAGAAGACAAAGGTTACGGCAACTAGGAGGATGCGTCACGTAACTTTTCCAGGATGTTGTGGGATGGATGGACACAGCATGGGCTTCAGTGACGACCGACACCGTCCTGTCGGGATTCAGAAAGGTGTGATCGGAGCTGATTCTAATGGAGAGTCTTCATCCTCTGTGTCGCTGTTTCACAGCGACACAGAGGATGAAGACTTCAGTGGATAAATGCGATTTATACATCAAAGCGACTTATATATGTTTTTTTTCTCTTAACGACACGTTTATTGATAAAAGCGACTTATACACAGGTGCGACTTATAGTTCGGAAAATACGTCCTTTTTTTGTAACTGTAAATAAATACAGTTACCTTTTTTGTATCCTGAACATAATCCCGCTACATGTCATCTGTTACTCCAAAAACCTGTATATATATATATATATAAATATTTCTAACATTAGCTAATCCATTATTAGCTACTAGTCATACCAGAGCAGGTACAGCTACACCGATTTTTTTAATTTGTTTTAATTAAATGTATTATGTCAACAGACTTCAAATAACTGTATTAGGTTGGTTGAAAGCAATAATATTAAGTTAAACCTAATATTTCTTATTTAAATGTAATATAATTGACATAAATGTTGACATAATAAATACTAAATATGAATACAATTATTAAATAATAAATAAAATTGATTAAAATCAACGTTTCAGTTTTTTCAGTGTAAAGTAAAGTAAAAACCTGTATAGTACTGATTTCAACACCAGAGTGTTTTTCTTCCCAACAATTTAACTTTTAAGAAGTAGGAATTTGTTATTTATGCATTCAAAAGTTACATTGTAGATCTTTAAAATACACATTTGGGATGTTGTAGTGAGAAGCTGCATGTACAAAAAACAGGTAAACTATATAGTGATACATTAAAACGTGTCCCTTCTAGAACAGTTTTAGGTGTTGAAGAGACTTTCACCTACCTGTGACTTTTGTCCATTTGCCCTTCTGTGTGTGTCTCCTATTCAAATCTACAATTGTTTTTGGATTATTTTGTCAAACAAGTAGCTGAAACTTTGCTTAAATAACTTATTTTAATCGAGAAATTAAAGATATGCTAGTCAACTATCCCACATCCCTTCCAGAAATGGAGATTAATTTGAAGGTAATCATAAGTGTGAAAATTGCTGTTATCTTCTCACCATTGCTTTGACTGCTAACGGCCTGTCTGGCTCTGAAGTCGTCTGTAATACATATTCATTTACCTTTCAGGGCCTTTGTTACGTCGACTACTTTCCATCAGTCTGATCTGTTGTGGCACCAGAAACACAAATGGTGAAAAATAAATGAAGGAAAAATATAAATAATAAATAATAATGACAATGAGTGAACGGGGGGGGAACTTTGGAACATCAAAGGCTCCTGTATCTCTGCAGCATGTAAACAGTGCGTGGAAGAGCCCTTTTTAATGATTCTATGGAAGATTGCCACATCGACAAGCATCCTGTAATAAATAAAATTAACAAACACTTCTGTAGGGTATTTTCAAAGGGAAAGAGAGCCCAATGTTTTTTTTCAGATAAGTGGTCCATACATCCCCTGCTCCTTCCTGATTAGTCTAATCCAGGGAGAAGTGCGTGCAGGGTTTTGATTGAGTCAGCCATGGAGGACCCCGAGGGGAACCTCCTGATAAGTGCCTTACCTTTCACCTCCAGAACCCCACGCACGTCGCTCCGCCATATCCCACTCACTCTAATCTCATTTGGCCCAGGAAGACATGCTCAGGCACAAGAAGCTACGATTAGCATCCTCTTTACCCAGGGATTCCAGCGGACTGCAGTGCTGCCCTCACCCTGAAGTCAGCCAGTGTGTGTGTGTGTGTGTGTGTGTGTGTGTGTGTGTGTGTGTGTGTGTGTGTGTGTGTGTGTGTGTGTGTGTGTGTGTGTGTGTGTGTGTGTGTGTGTGTGTGTGTGTGTGTGCTGCTGCTGCTGCTGCATCCGCCCTTCATGAAACAACATGATGTGAGAAGGTGTGTTTCCTCCAGTCTTCTTGTATTACTGGATGTCAGTTTAAATATGACTCATTTTGAAGTTTTGCCAAACATGTACTCCTTTATGTTATGACCATATGTATCCACACTGAAAACACGGAAATGTTTACTTTAATTATAACTGTATAAGGTTAGTTGAAAGCAATAATATTAAGTTTTAATAAAATATATTAGGTTCAACCTAATATTTTAGCTTTAACCTAGTTATGTGAAATCTGTTGACATAATAAATGAAATTAAAGTCAACGTTTCAGTTATTTCAGTGTATACAAGATCCTTGAAATATGAGTTCAGACCCGAGCATAATAACACCCACCTATTTAACTCTGGTAAAAACAGATCACACCTTTTCACATTTTATTTATTCATCAGAACGTTCAGATGCTGTCCTTTGTGTGGGCGGCCAGCACTAAATCTCTTACTTTCACTCTACCCTGTTTTACCCTATTTTATTATTTTTGTATTGAATGTAGGACAACCAGACAAAAATAGGCGAAAGGATCCTTTCCCATTGCCAGTAGACGAGATGTCCTTGTTTTTTCCCCGTTGTGTCACGATGAAGTCACAAGCACCAGAAAGCAGGTTAGTGCACATCTGAGAGGAGCATGTTACAGCTACCGATTTTTATATCTGTCTCTCTTTCACAATCATTGGCGACTAAATGAGAACTAACTGGCTGTTGTTGGTGGTTCCTGTCTTTTTAAGCGCCACTGTCAGGAACTCTAACCTGCAGGGTTGGTTATAACCTTCCCCACATATCGCTGTATTGGCTGTTTTGGTCCATTGGGAAAGTTTATTTCGTTACCGTTTTAGCATTTATTTATAGAAATTGCCTCCAAAACTTGACAATGAGCATGAGTAGTTCAATCATGGAATGTAAATTCCTTTTCAGTTTTTAAATCCAGTATCCAATAAACACGAATATTAGCAGGGCCATGACCTCTGTGACCTCAATGCTAACTGTGGCCGTGCACAGTGGGTTTCATACAAGTGGAATTAGGGTGAGCTTTACATCAGCCACTATGGACACAAATGGTGCAATCTGATCATACTCATCTTTGTACTCAGCATTCACCCTCGTGCACTCGATTGTAAGCAGGAAGTGTCCTCTGGTATGAGACATCATTTAGAGGTCTTTTGTAAACATGTTGAAGAGATCGTTAAGACATTACCTGTGAGCTCATTCTGTACAGAGACACTTACAGATGATTAGCATTGTACAGCTATGGGATAACTATCTTCATCAGAGGATCACCTACATTTATATTCAAAAGGATCCTACATATATCATATAAAGAAAATAAATCAATGTAACACATTTTCTTAGGAAAGAAAACGTTGTTTATCAAAGCATAATGAAATAGTGGGTGGTCATGTGAAGTTTTATCTCTATGATGTTGACCTTCTGAAACTTCCTTCGAGATTTGTGCTCCTCTGACTTAGTATAAACGTCTTATTGTCATAAACCCATTGAAATAATATGGAATCAAAATGTTAATCAATAAGTGCAGGTCTGCAGTTTTTTTTAATATCACATCAAATACTGTACACCAACAAGACTTTAATAAGAGTTATATAATTCACCTAAGACAATCAGTCAGTTTGAAGAATCACTGAGTAACTTTCTGACACCTCATATACCCATGCCCAGCATTTAGATTTTTTTTTATCTGTGCCATACAAATGCAGCAGATGCATGTATGAAAAAAGAAATAAAACTTGATGCCTATGAAGGCATCCTGAAAAATCAGAAAACGCAAAACTCCTTCGTCCGCAGGATTTGATGTATGGAAAGTTTATACTGCATGGATATTCAGAGAGTGCATGAGCAACAAAGACCGAGAACAATAACTCAAGAGTTTAACACACACACATTAACACACACACAAACTGTGGGTCTCACACGCCGATGCATTCTGTAAATGATGACAGGCATTTGTAATGTATGGGAGGTGTCTGAGCAGGCAGGACATGCATAATATAATAATACATATGCATGAAGAAATGTAAAAGTCACAAGCAGCTTCTGAGACTGAAATATGTCCAAACATTTAAAAATAAGTACTGTGTTTGAGGCAGGATGCATGGGAATACTGTGTTCACCTTGCCTTTAAATGTATAAGGCATTTGGGATATGTAGAGTGGTTCCCATACTGGGGGTCGAGACCCCTAAGGAGTCACAAGATAAATCGGAAGGGTCGCAAGGGAAAAAATAAGAATTAAACTGTTACGGCTGTTAAAACGTTTTTTTTCAGGCATGTATTTCATTTACGAGATAAGTTTATTGCTTTGTGTCTTTGAAAACTATTGAAATGAGTCCTTTGGTTGAACTGAAAGTGACATTTAGCATCTTGATTCTGAAGGTTCATAAGAGAGATTTGGGGCGTTCAGAAGAGGATGTTTCTGCTCAGGATTCTTGGGAATGTGTGAGTCATGTGACTTCAAATTGAACCAAACATGTGACATGAGTGAGTGACAATAAACAGAAAGTCTTTATTTGGAAATACTCTCCCATTGTCTTCAATGAGAGAGTATTTCCAAATAAAGACTTTCTGTAACAATGTGAGTAAGGGGACAACATTCATTTGATCCATAATGACTAGAGCCTGATGATGTCTGAATATGCAGATTTTACAAAAAGTCGATTACTTAAAGTTGCTTAGATAATTTATTAAATAAATAATGATCAGAAAATGATTACAAATACTTATTTAATTGTCAAATAAATAAAATGATTAAAATATTGTAGCATTAGATCTGTAAAAAAGGGAACTATAGCATGTGTTGTTTGAGAGCGGCACCAAACACCAGACTGGAGCTGCAAGGCCTGAACATGTGCAGGGAAGCACACGTGCAAGAATCGGTTGATTAGCAAATAAAACAAAGTCATTTGCATTAGACTGAACATAGCTCTCCGTCCGCTGCACACACAGCTCTGCTCTGAGTGTTGCATGTTGTATTCTCTGCTTTAATATCTGCATGCGATGAACTCCAGAGGGTTGACCGTATAGAGGACCGCGCGTGCATGCATGAGCGTGTGCGTGTCCGATAAATAAAGCAGAGTCTTTCTTATATGTGTCAGGGGAATAAAGTCTCGGTGTAAATCACTTTTCCGACTGGCAGCGCACATTAAACGCACCGTGGCATGATTCCTTTTCTCTCAGCTCGCGCTCCTCTCTTCTTTATCAGCTCGTTCACCATTTCATTTCTTTCAGATGAGAATTCAGGGACCCAAATTCAAGCCCCCGCGCCTTCAAACAACAACTGCACGGTTTTACTTTTCCTCCCGTCAGAATGCTATCCCAGATTCAATTTCAGATAGACTAAGGATTTAGCCAGTGATGATTTTTGGTCTTTCCGAGACAATATTTAATATGCTGAAATTAGATCAGTTTTTATCCCTCCCCAAAATAATTTCTCAATATATATTTGTGTCAAACCTCGCGTTGACACAAACGCATGATAAGCTCGCCTGTGTGCCTTATAATCATCTCTCTTCCAACACCATCATCAGGATCATCAATGGTGTTTTTCTCCAACCTCTCCTCGAGGGCACTTTCTCCTCCTTTTCATTTAGGACATTAGTACGCCTAAATACAAAATCACATTCTCAACAGCTACTTATCAAAGTCCATTTACTGAAGATGATTTCAGGGTAAAATGAAAAGACAATAATGTAAATGACCCATGGCTTTTAATTAAAAATGTCCTGCCCCCCTCCTCCTCCTCTTTCCGCTATTTTTATTTCATCTATTTAATATTTTGTGGACTTGAAGTGTTGTGCAGAGAAGGTAAAAGGCGCGTGATGTCCCCCTCCTCGTTGACTTTTATCACCAAATGAAGCATATAAATGACCTGAATTAAATAAAATAAAGAACAATTATCCTCTCCTTTCTCTCTGATCTGGCGCTGAAAGGAGTCCCGGAGAGATAAGGCAGATTGAATTCTCCTCTGTTGTGCTCCAATAAAAACGTCAAGGGGGGAGGAAGAGTTAAAGAGAGATTTAAAAGCCTCCCTATAATTTCAAATCATAATTTCCCTCCCATTATACCTCTCACATGCGCGTTTATCGTTAGGGTTATTTATTCCAGGGCGATGTAAGTAACCACAGTCAATTTCCGTGACTAAGTTGGATAATTACAGGTATTGAGTGCACGCGGCAAAACTTTCTTTTAAAATGTAAAACATATAAAGTGATTTAAAACAAGAACAAGGTTATTCGCCTCATTTTCTTTGCGGGAAAAATATATATCGGTCTGCTGCTGCTCCTCAAAGTAATTATAATTGTCTAATTTCAAAGTTGAATTAGGATGCTTTAGGGGTTTGATGTAAAACTTCACATTCGGTTCAATGAAGTGTCACCCTAATTTACAGCCGTAGATAAGGACTAAGTCTGTCATAAAAATCTCTCCCCCTTCTTCCTCCCCAGGATTGAATTGCACCTTGGGCAATAGTGCAGAATCCTGCATATGAACTTCTCCAGCATATGTTCCTGGCAGATAAGTAAACAATTTGGATGTGGAATGACATTTTTAATTAATACTACACATTCGTTTAATATGAGGATACACCGCGGTGCGCAAATCCTGATCTGCATTGACAGAAAAATACATTTAAAATCTGTAAATGCTTGTATAATTCATACTGTAAGCTTTTTCCATGCAGTAGTGTCTTAATGGGAGTCAGACCGATATCACTCACAAGTTTAAACAGGTTTTAACTCGTGTGAATGACTTGGGGATAAAAGGCTTTAGCGGGCTTTTGGCTGCAGCACCTTTTTCTTTTTTAAACAGTAAACAGAGACATTTAAACCGCAGTGTAGTGGGAGCAAGCCAGCACGCTACAAAAGGGAAGGGACAAATCCCATCATTGAGTTTGTTCCATTAGTTAAAGCTATAATTAAGAGAAGTGATTAAGCAGTCAGACAGGTCGGACGGGCGGGATCCCTCAGGGAGGCCTCCGCGGAACCGTCAAACTTCAAACAGCCGGTTCATCTGAGTCACAGAAACACCTTCCTGCCTCAAACCTGTTCCATCATCTACACAGCTGCAGCCAGACGGAGGGAAGAAAGCTGAAGGAGTCTGCAGCTTAAACAGAAACAAGAAGAAGATCGATTTTGGAAAAAAAGACAATTGATTTTGATGTTATTGTTCCGTCTTTAGACTATGATTAGTTAGGGTCAAGGCGGGTCTTCCATTTGAAATGTAATAAACAATCTAGGAATTGTTTTTATTTATTTCTGACTCTATTTTTATGATAAATCTATTGTTTTAATTCCAAGCGTTTAAAAACTAACATTGTATTTTTTTACTCATTTAAATGCTATTTAATGAGGCCTTGCCAAGTGTCCTTCCCCGCAGCACAGCATTCCACTATCTCTGTCATCTCAAGTACCAACAATACGCTACAAATACAGGACATTGATAGCGTTGAAGACAGATTGTCTTTATTTCGAAACGCCTTTGCTCAGCAATTGAACAAAGAGCAGGAGGTATCAACCTTCAAGATACATTATCCTTTCCATAACATGACAGGTTTTAAATTACCATCTTCGATCATAATACACATTTAACTCCTTGAATTCAAATATAAGTTATCCTGATTAAAAAACGAAAACAAAACAAAAAATGACGCGAGTGACTATCAGCACTGAACCACAGGAAAAATGCAAAATAAAACATTTGGATGTTTTTTCTTTTTGTCATCTTAAATAGACCGTCTAGTTTAATGTGCCAGTTTTTGATAAATATAAACAATATGACCCGTATATAATCCAGCCTATAGGTCCTGATTTTGACCCTATAATCCAGAACATCATACAATTACGAGTGCCAAAAACTCAGACTATAGTTAGGCCTATACAGGAAATAAGAATGCTAATTGTGCAAGCCAAATGTTCCAAAATAAAAGAGTTCCCTATCAATAATCAACACAAATCAGCATATCAGCATTGAAATGTACAATAAATAAAGTTAAAGGCCTCCCTTTTTCTGGTTGCCATACACGTTATAACATTTACATTTCTTACAGTTCCCAGGGTCCTCTGCAGCAGCTCTTCTGCTCAGCTCAGGAACTTGTTCGGTTTCTGGAAAAGTTAGGGTTTTTCTCTTTTTTGCCATAACAAGTCCAAGGCAGTTAATACTGTTCATGCCTTTGAATGGGCGCGCTGTCCATAATATATTTACATGCATTGATTTCAGTATTCAAGTGAATAGAAAAGAAATAAAGAGTCTTGGGGGTTACATGGCAGTGGCGTGTGCGGATGAATATGGGTCTAGCCCAGTCTTGGTCATACCTGGAAAAAGTATGTAGGCCACCGGGGGCTGTAAACTGGACGTGGACCAGGCCGTGCAGTTACACGGGACCACGTAGCCCGGGTTAGTGGGCGATGGGTGGGTGTGGGTGTGCTGGCTGGGACACCCAAGGGTGCCGAACGCTCCGTTCTGGTATCCCAAAGAGGAATACGGCAAAGAGCTAGCGCTCAGCCCGTGGGGCATCTCCGTCATCTTCTGGAGGGCGCTGGAGGTGAATTGGCTCGGGTCGAGGAAGGAGTACGGGGAGGTCGGCGGCAGGAAGGCTCGGGCTTTCTCCGAGTGGCACAGCAGGGACTCGGCGGACATCGGGAGTCCCTTCAAGTGATCGGTGTCCCCGAGGTAAGGCAGCGGGAAAACGTACCTGTCCTTCTTCAGCAGGTTCTTGGGCTTGCGCCGGGGCCGGTACTTGTAGTCGGGGTGCTCCTTCATGTGCTGGGCGCGCAGCCGCTTAGCCTCGTCGATGTACGGTCTCTTCTCGGACTCGGACAGCAGCTTCCACTCGGCGCCCAGTCTCTTGCTGATCTCAGAGTTGTGCATTTTGGGGTTCTCCTGGGCCATTTTTCTCCTCTGGCCCCGGGACCAAACCATGAACGCGTTCATGGGTCTCTTGATGTGGTCAGCAGGCTTTGACATCTTTAAAAAGTGTACTTTTTATCCCCAATGTTAATGACGAGGAAAAGTTCTTATCGCAAGCAAGGGAAACTATTCACCTGTGTCGATGCCAGATACCAGTCATGCCCCGTCTGGGATGTTCTGAGTGTGGAAAAGGGCACAAATAAAAGAGAATAAAATAAAAATCCAGCGGCCGTGTTGCTTCTTCCAGAGTTAAAACACTGATGCGCCTTCGTTCAAGTCCGGATACAAGTCTCTTTCAGACCTGCAGCAGGCAATACACAGAAAAAATACATGTAAGATGCACACACGTAAAGAAATCCACAAAGGTGAAAGCAATGTTCCGCAGTCAGCTTGCAGGAGTCGTAAAAAGTGTTATTTTTTTCCCTGCGACACACTCTTCCTCTCTCTCTCTCTGAGGTCTGTCGGCAGGCACCTGGTTGGAAATGAGCGGAAGAGCGTGAATACGAGCCAAAAGCGGTGAAGTTCAAAGGCTGGGCTGGTTTGGTTTCTGCACGCAATCTGACATAATCTGCAGGGCGTTCACTCTGCAACCTGCGCGCCAATCAGCACGCAGAGCGCCTATTATAATACCTCCACGGAAATATATGTACATTACAACATAAACAAAGAGCGGGTGGTAGTAAAAGAAGAAAGAAATAAGGAAAGAGGGGTGTGTGCGTGTCTGTGGAGGGAGTAATACTCAGGATCCCTCCGCAATTCCATTTAATGTAATGAATCGCAACAAACATGGACCTTCAACCTCTTTCCAGTTAAAACCTGACTTCTATCCATGCAGAGGT